>NW_020897736.1:12525544-12706709 GCF_003984885.1 Neopelma chrysocephalum | reverse complement strand
CTTTTCTTTCTTTCCCCCTTTTCTTTCTCCCCTTCTCCCCTTCTCCCTTTTCTTTCTCTCTTTCTTTCCCCCTTTTCTTTGTTGATCTTACCTTTGGGCACTCATTTCAGCCTTTGCCCCTGGGTGCAGGTTCCAACAGGTGCCACCTCAAAGATACTGAAGGCTGAGCTTAAAAAATACTTAGACACCCTAAAGGGTAGCAAAGTGCTGATTGGTGTTTTTGGAATACCTTTCCTGTCCCTGTTCAGGACAAAATCTAAATTCCGTGCATGAGTAAGGCACAGAAGTATTTTGCAATTCTGGCTCTGAATTATGTTGAAAAAACATGGTCTTAAATCTGCAGCAGCTGCTGAGAGGTGGCTCGCAGGATTTCTCTAGACTGCAGTTGCTTTGGGGTGTGTGCAGCATCTCTTGGCATGATCTCTTCTCTCTTTAGGTGCTGGCTGGGTTTCATATCAGGCTCCAAATTGCTGTTTATTTTCTCTAGAGCCAAGATGAGCACTTGCTATGAACCAGAGGCCTTTGGAGGTCTGCACAGCACATCCATAACCTCCAGATCACATGCTCTGCAATCACAGTATATTTTTCCACATTTTGGCTAAGGGAGGGTTTTATCTGCATGAAGAGTTTATTTCTGTGCAGTGTCAGGAGAGCCTTAATATGGCTCATGTTCAAATAGGGCTCTTTAGCTGTGAGAAAAAGGATTTGCAGACTCTGAGTATGCAACAGAGCTGCAGGTTCCTCACTGTCCTGAGGATTGGTGCTTTGGTCTGTTCTGGACACCTTCAAAAGGCTGCAGGAAGGGTGTACTGGCAGTTTACTGGGAAGAAATATAGGAGAGGGAATTGGGCTGTTAATGCTGGAATGTTCTGTGAGCTGTAGGGTTGCAGGTTTTGGACACGAGGCAGTGGTGCTTGATTTCAGTTCTTAAGCACTGCCTGGTGAGCAGCTGTGAGCCCCTCTGCTCTCAGGTACAGTCTGCTCAGGGAGGGGAACAGCTACACGTACGTGCCCTGTTGCTCCTGCTCTGTGTCTGTGGTAGTTGTGCCTTGGTCTGAGTGCACTGCCCTTCAACCTGCTCCAGGTGGGGCACTTGCTTTTCACTGCCCTTCAAGGCTGGCTCCTGTGAGATCCTGACACTCCAGCTGTCAACAGCAGAACTCTTGAGACTGCCGAGGTTGCAGCGTGTCTGTCTGTCCTTTGGTTTTTGTTTTCTGCTTAATCCACAGTGAAGGTGAGCAGACAGAAAGCTGTGCCCTTTGCGTGGAAGAAAAGCCCTCGCTAACTGTCTGCTCTGAGTCATCAGGGAAACTTCCTTGCAGAGAGCCTGGGGATGGAGCAAGTGCCCTTGCAGGCTGCCTGGAGGCTTTTAGTTCAGGGCTGCTGGGGCCCTGAAGAGCTGGAGGCTTTGTGAGCAGCTAGGACAAATGGTAGATAGAGAAATCCTGCCTTTCTTCCCTCCTCACTTCCCCAGCAGAGTGATCCTTACCTCTGCCGTGCTTTCCCAACAGGATGTACTGCATTAAATAGACCTCTACCACTGGCCTTGCTGAAGGGATCATCTGAAGCTCTGTGTTGATGGAGTCTTCCCACTCACCCCCCTTGTCTCCAGCTCCTGCTCACTTTAGAAACACAGTGGCTTGTTTTCTGCCCTCAAGAGAAGCTGAGAGTGTTGGGCATGACTGTGGGCACGGTTCTGAGAGGAGAAAAGCCACAGGCAATTTCCAGAGGTCCTTCCCAGCCTTGTTGAATCTGTGATACATAATTGGAGTGTCTTTTTGTGGCTGGGAGATGCCTTGCCTGGTGTTTGAAATATGTTGATATTAATTACAGACTCAAATAGCAGATGCACGACAAAAATAAATATTATCGCAGTGGGAGGCTTTCCCTCCGCAGAGCTGAGGGGATGCAAATATTTGTCATCTTTCTCCCGAGTCCTGATGAGGCATCCTGATGAGGGCTTTTGGGTTCTGCCTCCTCTGAGGTCTCTGGAGCTTGATCCTGAGCAAAGTGTCTTTGTAAGTAGCGGGATCGTGGCTTTAGGGATGTAAAGCATTGTGGCATTGGGTTTGTGTATATGGGAAGCTTCAGCTGGTCTATGTCCATGAATCAGGCTCTAGGATTGTGCCAGTAGAGGCAGAATGGTCACTGGAGGAGCTCTGGTAGCTCTTGAGGACAAGATGTGATGAGCTCAACTGCAGCAGCTGAGGTCCAGGATTGATGCTAGACTTGTAGCGGGGACATTTGTCTCTGGAACAGACTGCTTAGGGTAAGGGATGTGTTTCCATTACTGCAGATTTAGGAAAAATGTTTGCAGGAGCAGATGTGTGTTTGGGGACCATGGTTTGAACGCAGGATGAGTGATCTCTTAAGGTCCTCCTGGCTCCATGACCCTCGTTCATGGCACTCCAGCTGTCTCAGCACCCGGAGAACCACAGTTTTACTGACTGTGATCTTTGTGGATGGCAGGATTGGCATTTGTGGTTATAACTTGTCTTTGTGCTGTTCCTGTGGAATAGCTGCCATCCCTGCCCTCAGCAATTGCCTTTGAATGTGTCCTCTTCATAATGAAGACTGATAACCCAGAGCTGCCTGTCAAACCTCAGCAGCTCTGTTTATATAGAGACTTGCAATTAAAAATGGATCTCATATATAATTAAAAAGGATCACGTAGGCTTTGCGCCTTGCGTTCAAGAATAAAGAGGCTGCCATCTAGGAATCCAGGCAGAAAATGGAGATGCTGACAGCCAGCTCCTACTTTTATGCTAATTGCTAATCATCAGCTTTGTTCAGTGTAATGCAGCAAGGATTGTGTTCATGTCGTGAGCCTTGTAGCCATTTCACTCCGTGGAAGTGTTGCTCAGTAGCACCCCATGGGCAAATGGGGGGATTCTGAGTGCCCAGCTGTAAGTTTGTCAGCTTGTGAAAAGCCAGAAACTTGTGGAAGGAGGAAAGGAATCACCACAACCCAGGAATGGTGCAGGTTCTGATGGCTGTGCCGCAGCTGCTTTGGCCCATGAAGGTGCAGCCGTGTATCACTTGGTCCCTCCATGCACTTGAGGTGCAGCAGGAAAAGGATGATGTTCAGACTTCTTTGCATTGTGTTTTTTTTCTCTGGCAGCCAAATCTTTGTGAAAAGCAAGTACTGAAACTGGCTGTAGTGTGTGTTCAAGCACCTGTGTGCTTTGAGACATTACAAGTGTGTACGTAGATAAGTGTGTGTGTGTATGGAGTTGGTTTGTACTGTCAGATGGTTTGTGTCAGCAAAGCCCTCTTAGCTTGGTCTCTCAAAAGCAGATTCTGTATTGTGAAGACTCCAAGGTGATGGATAGGTCTGTATCTGCTGCTTTTGAAGAACCACAGGTTGGGTTGCTCAGAGGTTTCTTGATCCCACTCTGCCATCATTACCAAGACACGAGACATTTGGCAGGGAAAAGGAAGGGATAAAAGGGCTTTGAGGGATCAATAGCTTGGATAAGGCACAGCCTGTCTCACACTCTTCCTTTTGCTCACTCAGGTTTATAACTCTTCCCAATGGTGTCCTCCAAATCGTGGATGTGCAGGAGAGTGATGCTGGGGCTTATCACTGCGTGGCCACCAACGCCGCCCGAAAGCGCTACAGCAACGATGCCACCCTGAGCGTGGTGAAAGGTAAGGAGCTGGCAGGAGCCTGCTGGGCTGGGCACAGGTCTGCCAGCTACTCACTGTGGTGGTGACAAGCTGGGCTGAAACACCCGTGGCCCTCCCTCCTGCTGGTGTGGCTCTGCATGTGGCCAGCTTTGGTTAAAACTTGCAGAGAAGGCGTTTTGTGAAAGGTTTCTCTTTACTCTGGTGGGATAAGCAGGGTGGGTTGGGAGGACTCCTTTGTGCTCTGGTGCCATTAGAAGGGGTCCCTGTTTGCACCTTAGGAAGTGCAGCATTGTTGCATCTCATCTCCAATGGCCTTGGATGGCGAGACAAGTGAAGGCTGGTACAGACAGAGGAAGGCGTTTCTCAAGTGAGCAAGAGATGGAGTTGGAGGCTGGAGTAGTTGGCAGGACTGTGTCTACCTGGGTTGCCCAGCACAGGCCAGAGGAGGTTGAGCACAGTGACATCTGACTTGCATGCTGTGTCCATATTGCTGGCTCTTTGCTGAGTGCTGGGTAGGCTTCAGAGATCTTTGTGTGGTATTTGGGAACAGCCTCAGCTGGATTTCCTCTAGTGACACAGGCCTTTGGAGCAGGGCTCTGGGTGTGAGCTGTCCTTCGCCTCCCAGTCTGGGCCTCAGTCTTTGAGTGCATTTTTCTTTGTAAACCAAGAGTGCAGTGGGCAAGTCTGGACATGAGAACGTAGCTGAGATCATGAGTGCAGTGGGGGTCTCCAGACTCCAGCATCCTTCCCAGCATGCCTGGCTGCTTCCCCAGCATTGTATAATCCCCTTCCTGTGAGTGGACAAACTCACCAGGGCTGGGAATCTGGCTGAGCTGTCCCTTCTCTCGGGACAGTGCCCTCCTGCTGCATCTGTCCCCTGTTCACTCTGACCCCGGTGTATTTTGCAGGCAGCTTTAACCTTGAAAGCTCCAAAATCCTTCCCAGCCCCTTTTGTCTTTGTTTGGGATTGTGTTGCTTGGCATTCTGCTCCCAGTGTATTTTCACAGCGATGGCTTTGCTGTTCATCCATCAGCAGGGAGTGTAATTAACTGTGGAGCCTGAGAACACACCTCTGATCAATGGATTGTGTCGTGGAGGTAATCTGGGAGGAATCTGCAGTGAATTCGTGAGCGGTTGAAAGCTCTGTATCTAATTGCCAGCCCCTGCCAGATCCTCTGTGTGTTTAATGAAGCACAGAGCTGAGGGGAGCGCTTCCCATGGGCAGTTCCACACTCCAGAGGCAGCTCCTGTGTTGGGCACGGTTTGCCATCGATAACTGATATTGATCGAGCTGCAAAGGTGAATTTGCTGTCCTTGGCATCATAACTCGTTCTGCATAATTGCATCTTGTAGCTCTGCAATGTTTAATCTGCTTTGCAAATGGAGGCAATGGAAGAGGTTAAATGGGAAGCGTTCCTTCTGGAGCACCAGCCGGCCCGAGCAGATTTCTGCCTGGAGTTCTCACCCAAATCTCTCTTCTGCAGCACCACACCACCCGCTGGCTGCTAAAACAAATATGCGAGGTTGAGTTTTTCACCAGATTGAGCTGATAGTGATGAAAAACATGCCTGTTAAATCTCTGGGGTTTTTTATAATTGGGGAGAAGTATCCCCAAGACAGATGGGAAACTGCAGTGACCTGTGCAGGCTTCAAACTCCTCCACTAGTGACTGGCATGGTATTGATCCTTTTTCGTTTCGTCACTTCACCATTGGAGGCACATTTTTGGATGCCTGGACTGGCTTGAGGAGTCTTTCCTCCCTGTTCAGAAGCAGCTGATAGTAGTTAGAGTGATGTGGTCAGGCAGAAATCCTTTGCCAGTTTTGAAAAAACTAAACTAAACCAAAACAAACAAAGAATTCCAGGAAAAATAAAAATGCAAAACAAACTGAAAACCAAAATAAAAAGGAACAATAGCCTGAAATTACAGCTATTTAGTGTTGCTTGTTTGGAAATATCTTATGTGTCTGCAGGCAGGAGCAACTAAACCATTTCCCTCCCTGCTGATGGCTGGGGAGTCCTTTGTGCTGAGGTAAGATGACAGTCCAGCCTTTAATTCCTGCTGCACTGCCAAGGGCCCTGGAAAAGGTTTGTGCAGTGGGACCTCGTGTCTCCTTACCAGCTGTCCTCTGCTTTGGTGTCCCTCTGGCAGCACTGCCAGTGCCATGTGATGATGATCCAGTCTGTGCTCAGGGCAGATTTTGGGGTCTTGCTGGTGATGATGCAAATGCTTCCAGCACTCAGGCCTGGGAACATCTCATGTTCATGCCCCTTCCCCTGCCAGACAGGGCTGATTTGAATGGGCTGTGCATAGCAAAAGAATCTGTTTCCCTATAACTCTTCTGCCCAGTTGTCCTGTTCCTTCCCCCTCCCAATGGCTGGGAATTGTTCCATCTCCCTTATTAAAGGCCTTTTCCCAGTAAAGGCAGCAATTAGCATGACACCTCCTTCTGTCATATCTGCACGGCCTAAAAACCCCAAAAGTATTGTTTCCCTGGACAGTGTGACTTCCCCCATCCTGGGGGGAATTCCAGCTGTGCTGTGTGTCCATGCTGGCCTTCCCCAGGCAGGGCAGGGAGTGGCGGTGCTGCAGATGTTTCAGCTGTGCAGACTTCATGGTGCAAATTTCCAGACCTTCCCTGGGGAAGCTGGAAGGGAAAAGAGAGCAGACGGGACAGCAGGATACAGTCACGCAGGCCTGCTGTCGAAATAGGGATAGCTTGGATTTTCCCCTTGGATCTGCACTGCTCCCCAGCGGACACAGTGCCAAACACATCTGGCAGCTCCGTCCCTTCACCCCTCACCTGGACAGGTGATGAATGCCCAGCCCTCTCTGCCAAAAAGGGCATTAGGAGCTGCCTGTGGGATGTTTTTCCCAGGCTCTGGATGTGCGTGCTGCCTTTCCCTGGGGTCAGCTGTGTCTTGTTTCTTGTAGCAACTTTTTCTGGAAGCAGGCTCTGGAGCCCTGCTCTGAACTTGTATATAAAGAACAAATTCCCTGTGTGTCCTGGTCATGTTCCTAGTCCCTGACATGCACATGGAAGTGTTGCCACGCTTCATAAAGCAGCTCTCAAAGAGGAGTAGCAGAAAAGTCTTGGGGAACATGACGTGTGGTCTCAGTAGGTCACTTTACCTGTCACTTCACTTTTCCCCTCTGTGTCATGCACACGCTTGCTCTCTGTGTTTTCATGGGAATAGGGACTTCCTCTTGCTGTGTGTTTGCCCCACCACTGGCACAACAGGGCACAAATAACAGTCAGAAGCTCTGCTTCTGCTGGAACAGTAGATTTTTGCAAGGACTTCATCCCTTCTGTTTTTAAATGACACAAGGAGTGGGACTCCCCCTAACTTGCATTGCATCATCCCCATTGGATGAATACTGGGATCTTTCTTCTCCACAGCAAAGCTAAATTTCACTTTCCTGCAGTTCATCCTATTAGTTGTGGTTGCACAGTGTTGGGAGTCTTAAAAAATTCTTGTTCCTCCTTGGTTTTAAATCTCTTTGAGTATGTACAAGCAGTGTGGTGTCCCCTAAGTGACCTAAAAAAAGTTGAAGATCTTGGCAATTTTAGAATCTAATAGAGTTTTCTCCCACTAGGGTGAGAGAAGTACCAGACATTCAAACAAGACCATCCATTTTGAGATCCCGACCCCACAGCTCCTTCCTGTAGATCTCAGTGTTTGTGTCTTTTCATATTTACTGGTTATTGCAGAGGAGTCATCAAAGCGTGGTCCTGGCAGCTCCTGAGTTCTACTTCCCTCTCTGTTGTTGGGCTGCAGAGGAGAATCAGTTCCTCAGCACTTTAATTTCTGTAAATAGGGATAATGTAATAAATAGCCTTGGAGTTGCCCTTTTGGAAGGGAGTCAGTCTGGAGAGTGATTATGGGCATTTGATGCCAGAGGGCTTTGAGGGGGATGTGCAGACACAGACCTCAGTGTGAATGTGGGATTTCTGTTCCTCCTGCCCTCTGCACCCTATTCCTGGTCTGTGTGTGGGGGGTGGCCGTGGTTGCTGTTACACGTATGGGGAAAAACCTTTGCCTCAGACAAGGCTGGCAAGAAGCAGGATGTGCAACAGCTTTCCCCCAGCATCGAGAGAACCTCTGTCAGGGGTGATGTTTGTGCAGTGCTGCTCCAAATGATCCTCTCCCTGTGCTGCAGTAATGCAGAGACAGGAGAACAGAGCGGGGCGATGGGTGGGGGTCTGGGCTGAGCCACTGAGGAGTCTTGCAGCAGCTGAGCACGTCCCCCGTGAGCTGGGATTTAGTGCCGTGTTATTAGAGATGACACTGCGAGATTGCCGTTGGCAGAACATCATTTACGCTGACAGTTGTAGCAGCTCGCTGCAGCAGTGTCCCAGGAAATGGATTTTTCAGCCAAATATGTGTATGAAATACAATAACAGGGACAGAGCTTGGAGGCAGCGAAACACCTTCAGGTTGTTTTTGTTCTTTTGGTGTTTGCATTGCAGTGGCTTGCAGGAACCAAGGGAGAGCCTTGGTGGTTCCTGCTCCAAAGGGCTGTAGGAAAACAGAGCCGTTGACTGGGCTGAGCTTTGGGGATGGAGGGGAAGGTGGTGATGAAGTGAGCAACACTCGCAGTTGGCCACCACCTCGCGCAAACAGACGTGCTGTTACCACAAGTGGATTTTCAGTCCCTGCATGTGCGAATGACGTGCTGGATGCTGCCTTGGCGCTCAGCCTGAGCCCTGGCACCACGTGCTGGGCTTCTCTCGCGGCTTCCTGCACAGGTACCGTGCAGTCAGGGGACAGGGAAGATTGGATTTGGGTCAGTGCTGCTCTGGTGTGACCTCCCTGAGTGCCGCTGGGCATTGATCCCGTGTGTGCTGCCCTTGGTGGAGAAGGGCAGCGTTACCCAAGAGTGGAGGGATGGTCCCACCTGGACAAGGGTGGTCTTCCTCTGGCAGGAACCCATATGGCAGAAGCAGCAGGGCCCTGCAATGCTGTGGGGGGCACAGCTATCCACAGCTGTTTGTGGACATGGGACACTGCTTCTGGGAGGCAAGAGTCATGGGAATGTGTAGGAAGAGAAAACACAGGGTGGGATAAGGCACAGTCATGGGAATGTGTGGGGAGAGAAAGCACTGGTTGGGATAAGGCAGCTGCATTTTTGCTCCAAGTTGTTTGCATAATCATCAAGTGATGGAGAAGGAAACATCCCAGTTCCAGCCTGGAATTGCCATGTTCCTGTTCCCTGCGCCTCTTCTGCTGGGCACAGACCTGTCACTTTTCCCCCCTCTCCTTTTAACATCCTGTTTTTCTTTGCCCTCTGGTCTCTCACTTCACTAGCAGTTAAGCAGGGAACTGCTCTGCACTTGACATCCCAAAAGCTCAGCCATGAGGACTCTGTTTACATGTGTTTCACAGCTCGGGTTTCCTGGGAAGCAGGTATCTGAAGCTGTTTGCATAATGCATCTGATGGATTCTGTAAAATGCTCTTGATCCTGTCTGTGGCAGAAGGTGCTAAGCAAGCCATGCTAAGTGTGAATTCAGAGGAGATACACAGCATTTCTATCTTAATAAATAGATCATTAAAGCTAAAAGTGCCCTTTTGCCCAACACGAGCTGTAAACTTTCACTCTGTCTCCCTTTTGCTGAGCCTGGCAGTGCTGGTGATTTCAAGCACCCATGGAACAGGGTTGGGACCACAGATTTTGGGTGAAACTTGTGAAGGGCTGGTGCAGATGTGTATCAGGTACCCATCCAAACACACAGCTCTGCTTGGCTGGAATTTGTAGGAGGCCAGCATGGATCCCACCCCTCACATCACCGAGGGAAAGCTGCTCGGAGCTCAAGTGTCAGCAGCCTGTTCTGGGAGCCCAAGGGAGAGTTCCAGCTCAGCTGTCTGTGAAGTTCGGTGGGGCTCTGATATGCCACACTCCTGACAGCTCCAGCAGCCTGCAGTGACAGAGGGTTTGATACAAAATGCAGAGCCCTCACCTCCCATTAAGCACAACAGCTAAGCCCGAATGGTGCTGAAGTGAGTGGCAACAGAGGTGTCAAGGATAATAGAGCAGAACAAGGGATGTACGGCTGGGAATAGGTGAGCTGTTTCCAGGTCCTGAGGGGAAACTGGTCTCTTCCACATGCAGCATTAGCATGAGCTGTCAGATGTGGCCAGCTCTGCCTCCAACTCCTGAAGAGGAGGGATGGCTGCATTCATGAGTGGTTTGTGGTCCTCTGGTGTTCTCCACGTGCATCTCTTACTAATCCAGGTCTGCTGTGCTTTTGAGGCCTACTGGAATAAGAGCTGGTGTTTGGTAAGGCTCAGACTGAAGCAGGGTTTAAGCAGCAGGCTCCATTCAGTTGTCCTTGGAGAGCCTTTTGATGGTGGTGTTATCCTGTGGTGCATCAGCACTTCTGCTCTACAGGGATCACACCTGGCCTCTCCTGGAGGGTGTGGGACAGGCTGTGCCTGCATGGTGGGGCTGGAAGGGAGCTAAGAATAGAGACCATAATTAGGTCAGCAGCTTGCAGTGGGCTGTGGGACAGGAAGGTTGATGGGTTGTGGTTGGGCTCCTGATGACACTTGTTAATTATTAATCGCTGGTGTTACAGCAGCGCCTCAGTATCTCTCTGAGGTCAAGGGCTAGCGGTGCCTTGCGGCACTGACAGCATCCAACAGCTGGAGTGAGGATGTTGGAAGTGTCTGGGGGCATAGCAAAGCTCATGGTCCTGTTGCTTTAGACATGGGACAGACACATGGAGCAGCCTTGTCCCTGTTTCCACGACCCTCCAATGTCTACAGGCCCAGTGGTGCTGAGGAACAGGAATGGGGTGAGTGGGCACAGATCGTGGGAGAGGTTGAGTCAGAAGCTGAGCCGTGCTGCTCTGAGTGCTGGCTTGGATATCTTGGATGCCAGGGATCACTCAGAACACAGCTGGGAGTTTGCCTTCAGTAACTGAGAGATGTTCTTGCCCAACTCTGTTTCCAGTGCAGCTGAGGGGCAATGCCACATGGATTGTGGATGAGAATGAGAAGCAGGAAGAGAGGAAGGATGGGATAAGGAAGACTCTGTGTCTTCAGGCACAACCTTAGACAGATCAGGGCTCTCTGTAGCACTCAAAAAAGTGTCCGGCCAAAGGGCTTTGACAGAATCCGTGGGTATCAGTAATGATCTTTCTCCATGGAAAGCCAGCTTTTCTTCCAGACTTTTCCTAAAAAAACAGATTTGCATTGTCCTGAGTGAATGCAGATGCATCCATCTGCTTTTAGTTCTCCCTTCCAAGTTGGCAGTCTCCGTTTGCTGCCAGACTGTGTTACTGTGGGCTCCCAGTGTGTTGTGTGTTCACAGCGTAGCTTGTGGGAAGCATTCTGTGTACCTGGCACCAGGGAGACCCCACCACGAGATGCCTCCCCAAAATGTTCCTCTTTTCAAAGCTGTGCATGGCAGCAACATGAGGGCCTGCCTCTGGCAGAGGGAGCGGGACAGAGCACAAGCTGTGGTCACAAGGAAAGCAGGTTGTGTCCTCCTGCACGGACCAGGGCCTCCAACCTGATCCCTCTCTGCCTCCAGCCTGGTCCTTCTCTGCTGTCACTGGATATACGTGAATTGCAAATGGATCTGATGTTGCAAATAAATCTGAATTGCAAATAGATCTGATGAAATAGGTGTCAGCCCCTGGGAAACATCAGCCTGAGAGCACAAGGAGGAAGTGACTGGAGTGAAATGTCTCTGGTCACTGAGGCAAGGTGAGTAAGGAGGAGTTTCAGGGGGACTTGTGAGCCAGAAGGGTCTCCTGTTGACCATGTCCCCATTTCACTTCTGTGTAAGAGGCAACAAAAAAACCACCTTACAGGATTTTTCCTCGGAGATTTCTCCTGCATCATCCTGGAAGGTGATGTGCTGGCCTAGGAAAAGGACAAAGAGCTGGTGTAATGATGGTTAAAAATGACATGAGGATGTTCCCACTGAATACAAGAGGCTGGCAAGTTTATGTCCTCAGGCCCAGTTGGTGTTTACTGATTTGGAGGGGTGTCTAAAGCACTGATAATGTGGCTTTTGTTAGGGATCTTCTGATGCTCTCTGGCTGTTACTTTTGCATCTTCACTTCTGTGAAAAGCTGTGTTATGAACCCTGAGCATGTGGAGTCACAGAGATGCTGAGATGTGCCCAGAGCAGCACAGTGAGTTAGTGGCAGAGACCAGGGGAGATTTTCTCTTGAACCACTGGACCAGAGCCTGGCCCTGCTGGGAACCTGGGACATCATCCTGGCTGGTTGTCAGCCATGGGACATTCCTGCTGCACTGGGGAGGTTCCTGTTGTGGTGGTAACTTTTCAAAGCAGCCTCTTGCAGCCCTTGTTTTTCTAGACTGTTTCTGGCAGCTGCTTGGGAATGGCTGGGGCTTGCAGTGCTTTAAGGGCTCAGCTTGAGTAACATAAGCTGTCTGGGTCTTAGGGTTAGGGCAGGGAGACTGCTCTGCCGTTCTTCAGACTGGAGATAGACACTCAGGGACACTGAGGTACCTCTCCTTTTTTCTTCACTTTCTCTTTCTTGCTCACCTGATCTAAGGCTCAACTCTCACTGTACACGGAGTGATTTTTTTTATAAGCAGTTTGTTTACAATAAGGTCTGTGATGTGCCAAGAAATGCTTATTAATTAGTAGTTATTATCTAAAACATTATCAGTGTTGCTCCAACATCATCCTTCAGGCAGGTCTCAGCGTCCACTGTGCCCTGAATTTGGGTTTCCTATTCCATTTGCCACGTTCCAGCTCATGGTCCGCTTCTTCTGCCTCCTGCAAACTCTCCATGATGTATCTTTAGACTTCCAAAGATTCTTCAACCCTTTGGCTGACTTGGGCTGTAGCAGAAACCAGGAATCCCCAATTCTCAGCAGCTCTGTGTGCAGTGGGGCTGCAGGGCCGGCGTGGCCCCTCCTGTTTATTTTGCCTGGCTCGGGCTCGGGGCGGTGCAAATGGAGGCGCTTCCAAGCGCTCTGGGGAAGCGAGCAGGAATTCGTCGTGCAGTCTGGCTGGCTCCTGTCCCTCTTGGCGTGGTGAAGAGCAGTTCCAAATGCGTGTACGCAAACAGAGAGCCAATGTTGACAGCTTTACAGGAGCTGAAGTGGTGGGCAAAGCACACCCCGGCTGCTCTGTGGCAGAGCTAAACGAACCCTGGACGTGCAAAACTCCATAGTCTGAGGGACCAAGGGTTTGGGGGGTGGGGGAAGAGCCCCCCTAAAAGTCCAAGGCGATTCCTGGAAACCTGCCACTGCTCAGCCTCTTCCTGGGCTTCTGGTTACAGAGAGTTCAGGGTGTCAGCTTGTGGCTGAGCCAGTACATTAAAGGATTTAATTTCCGAGCTGAAATCTGTCAGCTGTATAACGAAATGGAGAGGAATGAAAGAGGGCTGCCTGATGGACCCTCTGCCTGTCTGGACTGAGATCCGTGTGCTCCCAGGGCTTCCAGACACAGGACATGGAGCTGGGGAAAATGTTGAATAGGCTGTTTCTCCAGCCAAGAGAGAAGCCATTCCTAGAGCAGCTTCTCCTGCCACAGAAGCTGTGGCAGGTGCTGGTCTGAGGAGTGTGTCCAGGTAGTAAATGGACACTCCTCATCCAAACTCATTAACCTGTCTCCATATCTTTTTTTAATCATAGAAGTGTATTTAATCTATTAAATTCTCCATTTTACATGTTTATGCAAACATGAGAGGAGCGGGTTTTGTGAAGTGTAGGTTGGACCATATATTTTGGGATCCGTTTGCTGACTTCTTTATTGGGGATTTTGTGACAGTAGTTTGAGATACAAGTGCTGCATGTGGAGGTCTCTTAATAGCACTAAGAAAGTGATTGAACTTCTGTGTTTTAATCATTTATTCATGTTACTTTGTGTGCTGCTTTAAACACAACAGGATACGCCACTGCACTGCTGCAGCAACAACTTAGTAAGGAGGAAGAGAGACTGTCCTCGTTCCAAAACATGAATATAAATTCTTCCCTGTTCAGCTTTTCAGTTCACTGTTTGCATTGACAAATGCATAACTGCTTACAAAATGTTTGGAAGACATGAGGTAAAAAGACAATACAAAACTGATTTACTGCACTCATAGGTATTATTGGGCAGAAATAACCTGTTATGCCAATACAGTGACACTGTGCAGTAGAAACCGAGTTCCTTTTCAGCCTCCCTTCCCAGGTGACTCCTGTGCTGACCCAGACAATCCACAGCTGCCTGGAAAGGGAAAGAAAAGGAACATTTCTATGGGCAGTGGTGCTGCTACATTGGACTGGGACAAGTTCTGCTGTCCCAGTACCAAAGCATTGTCCATGCTGGGGTTTCTGCTGTGGCACAACACCTAAAGCTCCTGCAAGGCTTGGGAATCAAAGGCTGCAGAGGAATTTTCAAGGCTGAGAATCATCAAAGAAGAACCAAGTATTTGGTGAATTGAGTCCATAATCTTGTAACTAAAAGTCACCCCTCCCCTTCAGTCAGGAAAACAGAACTTGGATCCAAACTGCCACAGGCACTGGTATAGCAAAGGTGGAAGAAAAAGCCAAAAAAGGAAATGGTAAATTTTGGAAAGGATATGTGGTTGCAAGATGTGTCTGGGGAGGAAAGGAGGCAGTGTTTGACTTGTGATACTTTGGGGAGGCCTGATTTAGGGTGTCAAAAGGGCATCACTCAGCTTCTGTAGTCACTGATGAAAAATCCCTGGTGCCAGTCCTCTCTTGGCTGCTTTGCTTTCCTGTTTGCAAAGCTGTGCCTTGCTGTGTTCGGGTGAGAACAGTTCAAAAAGAAGATATGCCTGTTGCTAAGAGTGCTCAGGTGTGAGATCTGATATTGTTTATACTGCCCCCAGAGCAGATATTCTGTAGTGTTCAGATACAGTTGGGCAAGTGTCCTGCCTAGAGATTTTACTTGCTAATTATCTCCTGTCCTGGGTCTAGCCCAGAAATAGAAATAAATTACAGATAAATTTCCAGGACAGTGTAAAGGGAGGAGGAAGGCGGGTCTGGAGGATGTTTTTCTCCTCCATGGCTGCTGTCAGCTTTCTTCCCGAACAGTCCAGGAGGTCTGTGAGTTATCCCAGAAAAGTGAGAGAGCTCGGGAGTGGGAGTAGGACACACTCTGCAAACACAGCACCCGCATTTTTGAAGGTGTGTGCTTTGCAATGGGTGATTTGCTCCTTTATTGTCTGCAGAGTAACAGCAGTGACAGCATTGACTTTCTCTAATGAACAGCTGCTCAGTGCTAGGATCTATTCCCGGAGGAGGCTCACAGGGATGAATAAGGTTTCATGCTCCTCCTCCGGAGAGGGTGAGAAAGTTCGCAGAACAGAGATTGTTGCTTGATTGTTGGATGTCTCCAAATCTTGACCTGCTGACAGCTGAGAGCTGAATGTGTCGCCATGCAAGTCGTGTTTGACCTTCCAGCACTTTTACCAAGGCAGGGTGTTTATGGAGTCGGGAGAGAGGTGTTAGTTCCCATCCAAGAAATCATCCTCTTGTCACTGCAAACGACCATCACAAATTGGCTGAACAAAAAGCATTTTCCTCCTGTTGCACTACCTGAATTCTTCACTGATGCTCTGCACTAACAAGAGCAGGGAGGTGGGAGAGGATCGCTCTTGAATTATGGATGCATTAGAGGCAGAGCCAAGTTATGAACTCTTGGAGTTGGAAATCACTGATGTATGTTATAACTCAAGCCATGACCTCAAATAAACATTCTGAGCTTTGTCCCAAGCAGCTCCTCGTTGACATCCCTGCTCATCGTTCCCCTTCGCTGTGAAACGACGCAGCTTGGATTTGTGGAGGTCAGGCAGGAGGTCTGTGTGCTGAGATGTGTCTGGCTCACTCACTCGCTGTCTCCAGGTTCCTTGTGCTCCCCTCCCCACCTCCTTTCGCTTTTATAACACGTGATCATAAATGATGTGTTGTATTTCCTCTGTGCCTGCCCTGAGCCCAGCTCCAGGCACTGAGAGATGCCTCTGAGAGCAAGGGTACAACGAATGGAGCACCCAAATTTGGCCTGACTCTCCTGTCTCATGACAGGCAACTGAGAAGTCCTCTGTAGTGAATCGCTCAGAAACAGTAAAACTGAGGGGAATATTTTGAAATATTTCTGCAGATGATCAGTGAGTCTCTTGTTCTGTGGTAGCACTTTTGGTGTCTCCCTGTGCAGACACAAGTGTGTGCACAGGTTAACAAACTGTGCAGGAAAAGAGCCGCCTTCTCCAACTTTCAGTGCCCAGAGGATTTCCCTGAGTCCTATGCAACAATCCCAGTCACCCCAGAGCCATTCCTGGCATCCCATAGGCAGGTTTTTTTCAGTAAAAGAGGGTAAAATCGATCCATCCGATTCAGAAGGGCAAAAAGTCCACAAAGGCCATCAGTGATGGCGAGTTTTGATGTGAATCCATGGGCTCTGCCTTGGGCTGTGCAAAGCTTTTGCCTGGAGCAGCTCTGCTGCTTGGAGAGGCAAAACAAAGCTGGTAGAGGGGGGAGAGATCTCAAAGCCCAAGTTTTAAATAGCAGCACTGTGAAAGCTTTTAATACCCCAGAGCGGCCAGCACGGCGCAGGTGCATTCAGTGACCTGTTTTGTTCAGGCAGTGAAAGATGGCTTGGAAACTGCAGCTCTTTTTTTCCCTTTGGTTCTGACAATATTCCCTCTTGACCTGAAATGGTCTTAACGGCAGTGGAGACAAAAAAACTCACGTTGGTTTTACTCTTTGCTGCGTGTTGGAATCCCCTGTGTGGAGGTTTTCCGGGTTAGCTCAGTGCTGTTCTTGGGAACTCCTTAAACCAAATGAAACCCAGTTTGTGCCAGTGAACCTGTGGTCCATTATGTCCAATGGATGGCAAGGGAAAAATGTGCTCCAAAGGGGCTCAGTTTAAAGAGGAGCTTGGCTTGTGGACTTGCTCTGAGAGACCCATGGTGGAACACAAAGCTGGAGAGAGATGTGTTTGTGTGTGCAAGCAGTGTAAGGGGCATTCATCCATGCACACACCCAGGAATGCACTGGGAAAGCAAGCAGAACTGTTTGGGTTTATAATATAATTTCAGTAATAATCAGATGTGAGGTCTGTACTAATATGTTTTCCCAATAGCTCTTCAAGGCTGAAACTGAGGTAAAATCCCTCTCCTGGTGACTGGCAGCACTACCAAGCAGTACAGGAGAAGTGCCTTCAGGTGAAGTTTCTACAACCTGTAAAGTGCTTTTGCCAGTCAGCACCTGGGGCCGTGCACCGGAATGCAACAGATGAGTGTTAAAGTCAGGTTTGAGGAGCTTTGTCTCTTCCTCTGCCCTAAGCTCGGTAGAGAAAGCTGCTTGGAAATCTGGCAGGGAATATATTGCCATCTGGCTGGTGTTATTTTTTCACTCTAGATTTATTTTTTTCCCCCAGCACTGCAGAAAAAGACAGCTTTGTGCACACAGACGTGTTTCAGCCATGTCCTGCCCAGCAGGTACACGGCAGCCGGTGGTGTTGGGTAAAGAATCTCACTCTCGTGGTAGGCTGAAGTCCTGCCATGTATATTCCTGCTTCCAGGATGTGGATTGTTGGCTGCTGCCCTGCTTGTTTTTGTCAAAAGCTGCCATGGCCCTGCAGTCTGATGCAGGACTAGTGACTACTTGTGGATATTAGTGCTTTGTTGAAAGCTGCTGTTGCAGAGAGCCTTGCATTTCCCTGATCCTTCAGCTTGGGTCCCTGGTGTGAGAGCTCTTGTGCCTGTTTTTGCATTAAGCCCATTTTCTGTCTCAGTAGTTCTCAGGCCCAGCCTTGGCACCACAGCGACCAGGACTTTGATCTGTTTATCAGTGAGACCTCACAATCCTTATGTGATGTATTTCCTTCTTGTCCCTGTGCTGTCCCCCAAATTGTCCTGCTGCAGCTGGGTGTGATGGCTGAGAGGCTGCAAGTGTCCATGGACAGAATGATGGGAGCAGGTAATGATGTGGTGGAGCAAAGCCCTGGCCAGCCCAGGAGACTGTGTGTGCCTGCCCACTCCAGCCCCTCTGTGCAGGGTGCTTGTCCCACTGGAAGGAGGACAATTGGCCTGGCTCTTCCTTTATGCCCCAGGGCAGCTCCTATTGCTGGTGTTTGCCCAGGGCTGGGGTTGCAGGTCAGTGTGGTCCAACCACTGCCCCAGGTCAGGGTCCAGGGGTGCTCCTTGGTCTCTGCTTCCACCTGCTGGACAAGCACTGGCTCCTGCTCGCTCCCGGTCTCCCTTGGTGCCTCAGGGATTCTGCTGCTCCTTTTGACTGTGCTCACGTAATACTGGGGATGGAAATCCCTTTCACGCACGTATGGACTGGGAGAACATTTCAGTGTTGAACCAACTCTTTGGCAAGACTGCCCTGCTTAGAGTGAATGGCAGCGAGCCTGGGGATGGGCTGAGCATAGCACATTCAGTGCAGCCCTCTGTGGCCTCCTGCCATGCAGGCAGCTCTGCCTGCTGAGGCCAAAGCTCCTCTGGTTTGTATCCACAAGGAATTCAAATATGGGTTGTTTGAATGCTTCATGAATAGCCAGGAAGGGTCAGGCCAGACGTCCAGCAGTGCCATCTCCAGAAGTGACCACAGCAGATGCTGGAGGACAGCATGTGAAAAAACTGGGCAGAGAGGACATGGTGCTTTCCTTGGACATCTCCCTCAGCATCTGACAGTCAGGATCCCTGTCAGACAAAGTATCCCAGTGAGGACCATTTTGGGCTGGGGACTGCAATGAGACCATATTTAACAGTCCCAATAAATGTGTCCGTCATGAACTTGTCTGAACTTCTTGGGTTTTGAACTCTGGAGCATCCTGAGAGTTTGTACTGTGCAGAAAGGTCCTGCTTTTATTTGTTTGAGACCTGCTGCCAACAACTTTCTCTGCAGGCCTAAGAGTTACTGGTGCTACGTGACTCCTCTGCATTTACTTCTCCCTTCAACAACAAAAGTGTCCCTCAGAGTTAGAGGTATTTGAGAGAGCTGGAAGAACAGGGCTGCTACTGTTGAGGGTCAGGAACAGTCTGGTCTGCTCAAGAGTGCTCCGGTTGTTTTCATCTGACAACAGAAATTTGGCTGCTGCAAAGGCATTTCCTTAACCTTCCCTTAACCTCTGCTCAGCAGTGGGCAGACACAGGCAGAAGGTTGATTTCAAGCAGAATATCCCATTCTCAAGACATTGTGCAATGCAGCCTGGAGACCTTCCTGTAAACCTCGCTTGATTTAAGTGTTGGCTGTAGGTCTGTGCACGTACAAGCTGCTCAGGGCTCTCTCCTCCAGATGTGTGATGGCTGATCAGTCTTTGTGCTGTCAGGTGAAGGCTGGGACACAGCCCTGACCTTTCCTTGCTGCAGTTTACAGTCCAACATCTGGCTGTTAGGATTTCTGTAACCAAGTTACTGGATTCTTCCCGAGCTGTTCCAGTGCCTTGGCGAAGGCTGTGAGTGTTGGTGTTGCTCTGAGGACAGCAGTGTCTTTTTTTGTCTAGAGAACAAACATCCACGTGGCAACAGTTTATGAAGGTGCTGGGTTGAAACTACTAATTTTCCTTGGGAAATCCCGATATTAATTTTTACTAAGGCCAACATGATTAGAGTAAATCTGCAGGGCAGATTGTTCGTTGCTTTAGTAAAAATATCATAGTCATGTAAAAGCAAGACCTGCTCTTCTCCTCCAAGTGGGCATGAGCTGTTTCCACAAGTGAGACAGCCCAGGGCTCTGCATTCTCTGTTTCTCTAGGGACTTTGCAACTTGTAAGGACAGACTTCTCTTTTTGTTTTTGCCTTTAGGCTCCCAGCCAGCAGGAGGAGATGTCACCATTGTGGCTGCTCCGGAGAACACCACAGTGGTGGCAGGGGAGAGTGTGGTGATGGAGTGTATGGCGGCTGCTGATCCCACCCCCTTCGTGTCCTGGATACGACAGGGTGAGTATGAGGGACAGGGTTAAGTCTGTGTTGTCAAGAGGAACCTGTGGATACTTTATTTTAAAAATCTATTAAAAGGTGAAAAAATCTGTGGGACGGGAAGGGTTCTCTCTATATTAGTACCTAATGGTGTAGGGTGTCCTTGCTGAAGTGGAATTATTAATTAAATCTTGATGGTTACAGAGCACAAGGTTCAATTTATAGTTGTTTGACCTGTGAAATACATGATGTTCCAGTTCCTGGATGCCTTTTGATCTAAATTAGTCCTCCTCATTGTATGAACTTGGGCAGTGAAGGTCACGAAGATGGGGTCAGGTGTATGTCACTCCTCCAGGGACTCAGAGGTTACTGAGGATACTGCGGAATCTGCCGTTGCACTGGAGAAATAACTTGTATTATCCTGCAGCATTATGAGACTTGATAAGATCTGTTAATCCTTGGAGTGACTGGGACTGTTGCAGGGAGGTTTTTGTTGAGTGGAAGGATCGAGGAGCTGCTGAGGTCTCGTCAGAGGTGTACGAGTGAGCTGGGATGGCAGATGTTACCCAGGGCTGATAGCCAGAGTCGCGAGGAGGATGCCAGTGTCACTTCACTGAGAGTCACATCCATCAGATGTGTTTCAGAGGCTCTGACTGAAGACACTCTCAGCTCAGAGGTTGATTCTCTCCCAGAAAAGGCTCTCAGTCATTTTCATAAATCCGGGTCACAATTAAAGACTCCTCTCCCCTGTAACTGTTTATCGTGGTTGGTTTTCAGCCCAGATTTGTCCACGGGCAGTGACTTTAGCATATAAAAATATTTCCTCTTCCCCACAAAAGAGGAGCAAAAAAATCTCAGAGGATACAACTTTGGAAATCAAAGCAGCAAGGATTAAATGTTCTGGCAGAAATATTCCTGGTTTATCCCATGCACTTCACAATTACAAATGCTCAGCGTTCCTGTGCTGATCACTTACTCACTGCTTTACTGAGAGCTGCTGATGCCCATAGCAGAGTAGATATTATTAGAGTTAATTATCATTGTGAAAGTTTTTGGGAAGGAGGGAAGACAAGTGGGAAGTGGAGAAAGGTTGGTGTACCAGTTCTTTCCATGCTTTATTTCAAGTGTTTGCTTGGTCCCAATCTGCCTCCTGGTGTGGACTCTTCAATTAAAAAAGATGGATTAACAGTGCTAGTCGTTCTGTGTCACACAAGCATGTTTCTTTCCAAGCCTTCATTAAGGAGCAGGCTGGGTTACTGGACCATTAGTCATGCAGGGAACACCAAGGATGTACCTCCAGCTTGCCAGTTTGGCTCTTGCCAGCCTTGGTGGTGTCAGCTAATTGCTACCATCTGGAGTCAGGTTTTCCAACCACTCGAGTGCAAACGGGGTGTGCAGATTGTCTCCTCCTGAGTGTGCAGCCACTGAACTGTGAGGCCATGTGAAGCCCCCCAAAATGGAGGGAGGGGGCAGAGGGTCTGCTCTCAGCCACATTCCCTGCTGATGGTGCTAAGCTGGTGCAGCTGCTCTCAGTGGAGGTGGGGAGTTTTATTCTGTGTGAGATCCAGGCTCAGCTGAAGCTGTGAGAGGTAAGGGCAGGCAGTGCTGAGGTTGTACTGCTGCAGGTGGAGAAGAACAAGGTCTGGTAGTGCACAGGTACTGCACAAATTGGCAGGTTTTCCCAGGCTGCTGACTTGTGCCAGCCCTTCCATCCAGGCCTTTCCTCAGCTTGTCCCCAGCTCTGGGCTTTGTCTCCCACATCAGAGAAACCAACACCACATCCTTGTGTTTCTCAGACCAGATCGATGCTGAGAATATGCAGTGCCCAGCACCAGCCTCTGCACTGTCCATGATGCTGAGAAGCCGAGGGCTAGTTGAAGTTGTAGAAGGGCCACTTATAGGCAGGGATACGGAGCCACCCTGTCCTCCTTCCCTACTCAGCAGTGCTGAGCACCTGGCCAGGAGAATGGGGAGAGGGCAGCTCATGTCTCTGACACGAACACTGGAGCCCCAAGGAGCCCCAAGGAGAACCAGGTGCCTTCCTGATATCTCACAGCCAAGTTGGGGACAAGGAATGAATCAGGAAGCTCAGTAAATTTGGGTTCACATCCAGGATGCAGAGGAGGGAGGAACCCCTGAGTTGTCGGTGACTCAGCAGTCTTGCTGACATTGCATTAACGAGTGAGGGGAGGTGTGTGTGTTTGTGATGAGGGTCAGCAGGCAGATCCAGCAGCTTTTCCAAAACATGTGTTAGCATGGCCTTCCCTTGAATGTGCTGTTCCTGGGGGCTCTCCCTGCAGGCACACCCAAGGCATCAGAGACTATTTTGATCCAAAACAGAACTTCAGTTATTACAGGCTAAACCAAACCTTGTGCCAGTGTTGGCTTGAGCTGTCAGTCAAGCACTGAGGTGTGTCCCAACAGGAATCCTCCTCTGGGATGGAGTTTGGGATTTGGGGGTCTCTCCAGTCCCCAGCTGCGATCCTGGTGTCGTTTATAAGCGCTCATAAAGGGCAGCCTGGGGCTCCCTCCCACATTTGTGCATGTTTCTTCCTGCAGATGGAAAGCCCATTTCCACAGATGTGATTGTGCTGGGCAGGACCAATCTCCTCATTCCCTCCAGCCAGCCCCATCACTCCGGGGTGTACGTCTGCCGGGCCAACAAACCCCAAACCAGGCAGTTCGTTACCGCCGCCGCCGAGCTCCGGGTCCTTGGTGAGTAGAGAGCAGGGAAACACTCCAGGTAGAAATGCTGACCAGGTAGCTGTGGATTGTGTGGATCAACATCCAGGAGATCCCCAAGGAGCTGCGTTTGTGGCCTGCGCTGGGTAAGATGGGAGCCAGGTTAGAGCCAGGAGGCCCTGGATTGGGATAGCTCTCAGTGGGAGTGTCACCTCTTTAACTTGGGGTTTAGTTCCTGCTATTTACTGAACCGTTTTATGCCTTATTCTTGTTCTCCAGGGTTCTCCCATGGAAATCTCTATCAGCAATTAACTTTCAGTATCGTGGAAGCCAACAGGGAGAACAGCCTAGGATCAGGGAATGCAGCACATGATTGATACAGAATTTATTTTTCCTTTTGGACAGAGTCTAAATTAAGCCTCTAGAGTCTGCCTGGCAAATCCTATCTTGTAAGCAAAGCTGCTGCTGAATAAAACATAGCACTGAGTGGGGAGGAGAAGGGATTTGTCTGCTATCTTTTCCTCCTCCTTCCCGCATTAATTTGCTCTCTCTCCTCCCAGCGACTCCCAGCATCTCCCAGGCTCCTGAAACCATCTCCCGCACCCGAGCCAGCACGGCCAGGTTTGTGTGCAAGGCGGAGGGGGAGCCAGCCCCCACCATCCACTGGCTGAAGAACGGGGAGCCCATCCTGTCCAACGGGCGGGTGAAGGTGCAGAGCAGCGGGAGCCTGGTCATCAACCAGATCGGCCTGGAGGACGCCGGCTACTACCAGTGCGTGGCTGAGAACAGCCTGGGCACGGCCTGTGCCACGGCCAAGCTCTCGGTGATCGTGCGGGAGGGTTTGCCCAGCGCTCCCAAGAAGGTGTCGGCCGTGTCCCTCTCCAGCACCACAGTGCTCGTGTCCTGGGAGCGCCCGGAGCACAACAGCGAGCAGATCATCGGCTTCTCCTTGCACTACCAGCGGGCTGTGGGTGGGTGTCACTGCCTGTGACCTCGTTAAAGGCACAAGGCACAGGTTGACTTTCCTTCCCAGCAATTCCAGTTGGTTTAGCTCTTATCATTGCAGATAAAGGAGTTTTCTCTTGGAGTCAGCACCAGCCTGTGGCAGTGCCTGCGGATTAGCCAACATGTTCTGACTTGTTGAATGGCAGTAGCATGTCCACATAGCTGAGTTGTCTGGATTCTTATGGTACCAGGCACTTCTGATTTTATACACAATGATTTTATATGCAAAGGCTGTGAATGCTAATGGAGATATTAACCAGCTACATTGTGTACAAGGGCAATCACTAAATTGTTCACACCCAGAATCTAAAGTGAGGTACTTGGGTCTCTTGGCGTTTGTCTTCCCCAAGAGCCAGCAAGCCAATACTCTTGCTGAACTGCTGCCAGAACTCCTCTGGAAATTAAACTGGTATCTGCAGATGCCTCAGCATGGAGCTCGAGTCAAAATGGAGATATTAACATTGAGGCATTGGATGTTTCTGCTCAAAGAACTTATGTAAGAGGTGGGGCTTGTGCAGGTGCTGGGGGAATTGGAGAATACATTGATTTTTAAAGTGTATTTACACTGTGGACCTTGTGAGTTAAGTGATTTTTTTTTTAAGAGTGTCTTGGCAGTTCACTGACCTGCTGATCAGTGTTTCCTTGGCTCCAGGAACAGATAACGTGGAATACCAGTTTGCTGTCAATAATGACACCACTGAGCTGCAAGTCAAGGACCTGGAACCCAATACCAACTATGTCTTCTACGTGGTCGCATATTCCCAGCTCGGAGCCAGCCGGACATCCTCTTCCATCATTGTCCAGACCCTGGAAGATGGTGCGTTGAGTTAGATGGGAACTGGTGCCTAAAAAATATTCCTGGCAGTAGCAGCTCCTAGAAACCCAAACCTGCACCTTGGTCTGATCATCACTTGGGTGATTAAGGGCATGAAAATGTCCTGGCTGACACTGGGGCCCATGAGAATCCTTTGGGAACTGCAGTCAGCTCCTCAAGGCTTTCACCGAGCTCATATGATATTGCTCCAGGCTTGACTCTGGGCCAAACTTGATTTCAACTCAGAAGAAACATCTATTGCAATTTGTAAGGATGGGAGCAGCCTTGAGGTCAGATCCCTTAAGAGCCAGTAGTTTGTGTTGATTTTGCCATTTATCACGTAGCATTTTGTGAGCAGTAGAGGCAGAGTGCCAGGAGGACAGCTGCCCAACGGGAGGACATGCACAGCTTTCCACAGGCTGCAGGACAGAGGCAAACAGTGATGGTTTTGGCAGACCTCATGTGCTTTATGTGCTTTTAATGCTCCCGACAGTGACCTGCGTGGTCCCGTGTGTGTGTATGTGTGTCTGAAGCCTGAAAGGCTGAGTTGAAAGCATGAAAGCTGCCTGCAGCCAGAGCTGTTGTTCTTGAGGGAATGAGGATTCCCAGGCTGCAATCTGGATCTGTGAGCCATTTCCTTCAGTGTCTCCTTCGTGCTCCACATACAGCACAGGCTGATAGCTGGTGTGTGCCAGCCTGCCCAGTCTGCAGGGGACATGGATCCCTGGGAGCAGTGTGGCTGGGCAGACTCTGCTCAGCCTGGAAGTGTAGTAGCCCACCATCTCCCCTCCCCAGACATCCCTCGGATGCTCTGAGGGATATTGGTTCCCCTGGGGCAGACACTGTGTCACCAGCGGCTGTGGCAGGGCCAAGATCAGGTAGTGGCCTCCAGCCAACTCAGAGAGCAGGCAGAGATGTGTTGAGGTCTTGCTCTGCTCTTTGCTGACTTCTCGTGGTTGATTCCACCCAGTTCCCAGTGCTGCCCCTCAGCTGTCCCTGTCCAGCATGACTCCTGGTGACATCCGTGTGACGTGGCTGCCTCCTCCTCCAGAGCTGAGCAACGGCAAGATAACCAAGTACAAGATCGACTACTGCACCCTCAAGGAAGGTGAGGGGAGCACCATCTGCGGGGTTGAGTCCTCTGCTCCGGGGGTGTTCACAGTGTGTCATGGGGAGGGGAGGAGGTGCAAGGCTGGAAATGGGGGGACCCCTCTTACCCAAGGCAGAGCAGCTCTCTTGTAGCCTGGCCCTGCTGGTCATGGCAATGCCCTGTGCTACCTCACACGACTTCAAGGTGCCTTTTCCTGTGACTGTGGAGGAGCTGTGTCCCCAGGGGAACGGCCTGACCCATGTTTGTGCTGCTCCAGGAATGTCTGCATAGGCAACCTTTCACTGCCATCTGAACTGTGTGTTTTGGGGGAAGAGCTTTATGCTCCTTGGGGACAAGGGGTAAATGCTTTCACTTTCTTTAAAATGGATTCTAATCAAAGTGATCCCTGTGGAAAAAAACCAAAAACACAAGTAATCCTGTCCAGGCTGTGTTGCTCTATTGCTGAGTGTTTTCCAGCAGCGTTCAGCAGGGATGGTAACATTTACCTACACTGGATGTGGCTGTTCCAATTCCATGTGTGCTTGCTTTGCAAATCCTTCTGGGTATTTGCTCTTATAACCGTCAAAGCTCTGCAGCTTCTCACTTCCCAGGGTCATGATTCTTCCTGAGAGAAGGATGAGGAGTGTGAGGTGCTGGACGTGTTCCCATGTATTTGAACTGGGTTAGTAGTCTGTGCTGTGATTCCTGGCTCTTGTTCTTTGCCTTGAGCCTGCACATGGCTCTGTGGCATTGTAAAACCTTGGAAACACTTGCAATCCAGGGATCACACTCAGCAATACTCTGTTACATGGCAGGGACAGCACTCCCGGCTGAGTTAATGCCCGGGGAAGCTGAAATTAAGACCTCTGCATTCTCCAAACAGGCAACATGAATCTTCAGCAAGACCAGTTAGTTGTTACAGTGAAAATCCCAGGCCATTCTCAGTTTAAATTTCCTGTTATCCCCCTTATGAACTTGGGTGGGCTGAAGAGGGTGTGATAAAACCTTCGTCTGGCTTGGGTGAAGGTGTGAATTTTGCAGAAAGCAGGGCTGCTGGACAGTTCTGGTTCAAATTAAGGTGAAGATTTAAATACAGCAGTGAGAAGCACTGGAACATACCATCAGCTCCCATCAGCTGTGCTCATGTTCTGCCATCATGTCAGCAGCAGGGTTTCTGACAGCTCCCTCCGGGCAGGCTCCGTGTGCTGAAGGCAACCTGCAGTTTGGAATGTGATGAAGGGAGTTGTCAGTCAGGATATCAACTCTGCCCAGCCTTCAGTTCTGGTTTTTCTTGGTGGTGTGAGATTGCACTAGGCGAAACCAAGCCAGCCCAGGGCGTTCAGACCACGTGGGGCAGCGAGGCTTGCGGCTGCTCAGCTGTACTTCCCTTTGGCTGGGAAATCCCTTTTTTCAGTGGTGTCCCCTTGGTTCCAGCAGATCAGGTCACCTCCATCGAGGTGGGTGGAAATGAGACCCAGATCACGCTCTACTCGCTCCATCCCAACAAAGTGTACAAAGTCCGGATCGCAGCCAGCACCAGTGTGGGATACGGGGCCCCCTCCGAGTGGACCCAGCACCGGACTCCTGACAGAGACAACCAGACACACGGTAGGAGCCTGGGAATGCCTGGGATTTGGGGCAGGGTGTGGGGAACTTTAGGCATTGTCAGAGATTCTTGCTTTGCTTTGGGAATTACAACCATTGGTTTTGGTTAGACCAAAGTGCTCACCTTTATCTCGCTGCTCAGGAGCCCCTGTACTTTCCCTGCTTGCCTGGGCAGTGGGTCTTTCCTCCCTCCATATGCAGCTGGGAAAATTCTTAAAAAAGAAAGAAAGAAACAAACAAAACCCCAGACCCCAATGTTACAGCACTTGGGAGAGAATAGACAATTCTACCAGGCAGAGCTGAGCCCACACCAGACTCCAGCAGTGGTTAAAGACGGGAATATCTCAGAGAAACCCCCATAGTGGCTTTGTGACATGGTTGTATCACCCAGCTGGAAATGTAACTGTCCCACTCTCCACTGTCAGGCAGTGGAGACATTCCACTCAGCACAGCCTTTCCTCACATCTCTCCCTCGCTACTGAGGACAGGGAGGATTCAGTAGAGCAGGGAAATGGAGACAAGTGGCTGAACATTTTTCTCCTGTTCTTTTTCTCAGTTCCATTTGCCCCAACGGAATTAAAAGTCCGAGCGAAGATGGAGTCTCTCCTGATAACGTGGCAGCCCCCAGCCAACCATGCCCAGATATCTGGCTACAAGCTCTACTACCGAGAAGTGGGCCCAGAGGAGTCCAGCAACGAGAGCCCCTTGGATGGTGCTGAAGATGAGAGCTGGGACGTAGGACCCATAAAACTCAAGAAGAAAGTGAAGCAGTACGAGCTGACTCGACTAGGTTAGCTGGTTTCATCTTCCTAGCAGTTGGTGTGGAAACCCAGGGCCTGTCCCTTGCACTTTGCAGCATCCCAGGGTGCTCCCAGGAGGCTCAGTTGTTTGCTTGGCTGGAGATACACAGGGCCAGGGCCATGTGGGCTGTTCTAAGAGCACTCCAAATCCTTTCTGGAGCGGGGCTCTTGGGGCTTATTCTGAGCAGAGTTTAAGCCACAGAAATTTCTGATGCCAGTGTAGCAGGGCTTGTATTTTTAACCAAGGGTTACCAATATACTTAGTATATGCTAATAAGTGGTTCTTAATCAATTAGTGTTTTTAATGTATCACTGTAAAGAGTGGCAAGATTGAAATCTCCTGTCAGGACAATGATCTCTCCTTCCCTTTGTGTTTCTAAGGAGCTCCATAATTGCATCCTGTTTGAAATCTCTCTGTATTACAATGCAGAGATGGGATAATTCACAGCATGCTAATTTTGGGCCAACATTCTCCTCCACCTCCCCCATAAGGGAAAAGGGATGGAAGAGTGAGTGTCCATGGTTGGAGAACATCTGCACAGCAGTCAGATCTGCCTGCCTGGGTCACTGCGCTCGGAGTTCCCCATAAGGAGTTGTGTCCCTAACATCTGATTGTATTAATTAATTGATTTGCCTGCTGATACAGGATGGAGAGGGAGAGGGGAGAGTCATGGAAGATGAAAGTGGAGTTGTTCTGTGCCCCACTTCATGCTTCATCCCTGTTTCTACCCAGTGAGCTGAGCCTGCAGGGTGCATGTGTGGTGTGCTGATTCATCTTACACTTGTGGCGTATTTATTATGCACTGTGGGAAGGCCAGGCTGCAGCACCTGGAAGGGCTGGTTGTGCCACCACTAAGTGGGTTCCCAGCTCTGCCACAGCCATCTTGCCACTGAGAGGGTGTTAGTGATGAGCTTCTCTGAAGAACTTTGGTCTATTGCACTGGGGGAACCACATGTGAACATCATCACGCGCTGCTCTAACCGCTGGCAAGGCAGACAGCGGAGGGGCTCGGAGTGGGCTGAATTGGTTCCAAATGCTCTGGCACGGTGATGCTGAGAGGGCTGCTTGTTCTCCTGTAATTACTTCCTTAAATTTGGGCATCCGTCAAGCCCTAATGGTTTCCTTATGACCTGGCGGTTGTGTGTCGTCTATTGCTGTGTCAGGAATGGAGTCTCGGGTTTCTCCCCGCCATGGATGTTCCCTTTTCTCCCCTTGTGCTGTTGAATGATGTGCTCCTGCACGTGTCCAATAAAGGAAAGGTCAGGAATCTGGCTGTGCTGAGGAAGGCAGGGAGTCTGGATATGAAACGAGGAGGAGTGGTTGGGATTTAGAAGGGTTTAGTTTTATGGTGCAGAGCTACCCTGTGCAGGTACTTAGGTTTGTGTCTTGTAGGCAGAGCTGGTAGTGGTCTCAGGAAGGGTTGGCAGCCCTAACGTGATCTGTATGTGGGCTGATGGAAAATCAGCTGGAGGGATTTCCCAGCTCATGGATGTCTGCCAGGGAAGCGCAGCACTGGAAACCTCTTCTATGATTCCCCTGTAAAACCAAAGAAAATACCCAACACTGTGTCTTGGGAGTACCTACAACAATCATCAAGTCCAACTGCTTGACTGCTGACCAAAAGTTAGAGCAGATTCTGTCTAAATGCCTTTTAAACACTGACAGGCATGGGCATCGACCACCTCTCTAGGAAGCCTGTTCCAGTGTTAGAAATGGTGTCAGGAAATCCCAGGCTGGGCACTGGGAAAACCAGGCTGTGGGTCAGACATGGTCACATACCATGTCAGTGCAGGCAAGGTCCAGCACAGTGCCTACATGTCCCCTGACTGAAGGCAGCACTCTGCCCCTTATCCTGGTTTGAGGTGTGGCCTGAAGGACAAAACTCCTGTCCCACTCCTTGTTTCTGCATAGCTCCTGATTGTCCTTGGTTTTTTTTTCCAGGAGCACAGCAGGGCAAGAAAGGAAGCACTTTGTGGGGTGAGAGCTCCCTTCAAGGCACACCCCAGGCAGAGGTGGATGAGGGTGAGAAACAGCTTTGGCCAGAGCTTCTGGAGCACAGTTACTGTTACTACCATCTCATGCTAATCTCTGGAGCAAACTGTGCCTCTTTAGAGTGGTATCACTAATGTCACACCTTGTGTCTTGTCAGAGCAGCGTGTGCTGAAGTCCTGGTGAGAGATGGGCAGCTGTTCAAGGGCACATAAGAAATCCAGCAATTTCATGAGCCCACAAAGTCAAAAGGAAGCTGTCCTGAATCACCAGCAGGGCTTTTCCCTGAGGAATTCTTACTGATTTCCATCTTCCTCTCTGTACTGGTGTACAACTACCAGGGCCATAATTTATTCGAAAAATAAATGGTAAGGATCTGATCCTGTCTTCCACATTCCTATGAAGGAAGACTGCATTCCTCTGGGAGTCTGGAAGTTAGGGTATTTTCCCACTTAAAGGAAAGTATGGCTGGCACCTGGCCAGTATGAGCACCTTGAAATGCTGAGTGAAGCAACATATTTAGCATATTGGATATATTATGCAGTCATTCAGATTAGTGATTTGAAATGATCTGGACTAGATTATTCTGCTTATATTTAATGTATGATGGAATGCAGTGAAATACATCTGTTTTCATGCTGCCTACTAGCTTCTTGACAGCTTGATAGAGCTTTATGTCTGTCTGTTCTAAGAGCTTGAACATCTGGGCCTGTGTATAAAAATTGAAGCCAAGCCTCTGACTGAGAAATCCAAAATACCCCTATTTTCAGGATGTGAAGTGCTCAATCTTGTAGTTGAGCTCCCCTGGCTTCATGTGTAAGTGGCTGCTGTGTCCATCCTGCCCAGGGATGGAGATGGAGGAGTTGTCCTTTCCTTCACTTCATTCCCCAACAGGAGCTTCCCACAGCTGCATCACATCTGTGAGCTCTTCTTCATCCTTTGGATCACATCATCCACAAAGAGCTCGTGTCCTAGCAAAGCCCAGCCAAAGGCTGGGGCAGGAGGAGGAGTGTCTGTGCTGGTGAGAGACGGGCTGTGGGGCTCTTTGTTCCAGCCCTTTGGAAGTTGAGTGCCCTTTGGTCTCATCCCCCTTGTGTGGGTTTGAAACATTTTTTCTGTGGCTGGAGAGTGTGGAAATGCAGATCAGCCTGTCTTGGAGGCAGACAAAACTCTGTTTGCTTTTGGGATTCTTTAGGGAAGAAAAATGTGGCTGAACTGTTTTTATATTCTGAGCGCGAACGTGTGTTGTGGAGCAGAGAAAGCCTTTGGTAATTGGTACCATCAGCCTCTGGAAGCGTAATCAGGGCAGTAATAATAAAATTGGCATCAATAGGAAAGGCTTTATTCTGCTTACGTTGTCTGGCAAAGAGAGCAGTGATCTATGAGGGCAGGGAATGAAGAGGCATGTCCCAAATTAACAAACTTCATCAATGCACTGCAGCCAAGGCAACCAAAGGCAGTGTGGACTGCTCTGGCTGGGCTCCTGAAGGAGCGGCTGCTGCAGGGAGTGTCTTCTTTGAGAACTTTATATCTCCCAAGTTGTTTCCTTGATTAAACATCTCCATTAAAAAAAACCTAGGATGTTACAGCAGAAGAGTATTTCAGCTGATGAAAGGCTGGAGGAAAAAGAAGTGAATTTTGGACCTCACTGCTGGGACACAGAGCACCCTGTCCAGCAGCTCAGTTTGGGTCCAAGTGTGAGATTCCCCACAGTTCAAGGCTCTCTGATGGGAGGAGTGTGTAATGAGGCCCCTCGGGTTTCTGGTGCGGGTTTTCTGTGCACTGTTGCTTCTCTAATTGCAAATCAAGAAACTGCAGTGGAGTCAAAATAGTCACAATACAACAAAAGCTGCCAGTGACTTAACAGGGCGTGTGAGGACTCGCTGGAAGGAAGATCCTCACAGCAGTGGGTAAATCAGAAAGAACCATGGAAATGGGAGGTGCATTTGGGAGAGGAGAGAACATCCTCACTCCTCAAGAATAAGCAGTGCAGTGCAGTCTCCTCCATGGGGGAGAGAGGAGTCGCTGTGCACATTTCTTTAGCAGTTTGCAAGGGAGAAAGATCAGGAGATCTTGAGATGATGTGCTACAAACTAGGACACTGGTTAACCCTTGGGGGCTGGGGCAAGTCCATTTCCTGCTGATAATTTCTGTAAAAAGTAAGGGGAGAACCAGAGAGCAGCTGTGCTGATGCGTGCACCAGCTGTGAGACAGTGTTTGTATGTGGGAAGCCTGTAAGTGGAAGGGGGACTCCCTGCTGTAATTTATGTATTAGGTGATATTTATTCAGGTATTAGTTAATAAAAACATATTTATTATGTTCAGGCTACTTTCTTGGATGGTGAGAAAAGCTGGTCTGATCAAAGAAAACATGTCTAACTGGGGGGGATTGGTGACAAAAATAACCCCAGACAAACCCTGATTGATTTTTTTCCAGCTCCTGGGAAACTCTACGAGGTGAAGCTGGTGGCATTCAACAAGCACGAGGATGGTTATGCAGCTGTTTGGAAGGGCAAAACAGAGAAGGCACCAGCGACAGCAGTAGGTGAGCAATCCTCTTTGTTGTCTTTCTCCTCTGCTTGGCACGTGGCTTCAAAGGAAGGGTAGGGAGAAAGCTACAGAAGATGAGCTTCAGGAAGGACAATATCAAAATGGGGAAGGTCCCAATATAAGGCAACTTCCACCGACAGTCATTGCAAAATGCATTGGAGGAATTGGGAAGGAGAGAAAGGAGCAAAATATCCCCCTTCTCATTTGGGTTGTTCTTACGCTGCGTGTAAGGTTTGCGCCACCCCCAACCGAAGGGGAGGAGGAGAGTTTTGGGATGCGTGATGGGGAAATTACTGTCATGTACATCTCCACATCTCTTTTCTTTTTGTTTTGCACCACAGATCCCCCTGTGCAGAAGGGTCCTCCTCTGCCTCCAGTCCAAGTCTATGCAGAGTCCAACAGCTCGACTTCCATATGGCTCAGGTGGAAGAAGCCTGACTTCACAACAGTCAAAATTGTCAACTACACCGTGCGCTTCAGCCCCTGGGGCCTGAAGAATGCCTCTCTTGTGACATACTACACCAGGTAAAGAGGGATGCCAAGGGTTCATCTGCCTTGGATTGCTCATGTCAGCAACGAACACAGGGCAGGAGCAACCTGCATGGAATTTCCAGTACTTAGGAAAATCCTGGGTGCTGGAACATCTGCCGTGGTCACAGATAATGTTCAGAACTGCTGAGATGTTGCAGTGGGGCTTGTCTTTGACTTGAATACCAAGGAATCATTTACTGGTCTCTGCATCTTTTTTGCTTTGTTTGGACCTTACACACTTGTTCCTCTATTAACAACATGGCTGGGTGCAGTTATGGCCAGTCTCAAAGCATTCATGATTTGTGAGATGGTCCTCACAAGTTTGGTTTATAAATTGCTAGAGTTGAAGCAGTTACAATAATTTAGGGATGCATTTTTCATCTGGATTCCTGTGCAGATTTTCAGCGTCTAACCAGGATATTTTCAGGCTTTTCCATGCAAGTACATCAGAAATGGGCCTGGAGGCTGGGAACTGCTTTGCTCTGCACTTGGGACCTGAATGTTCTTGCACTCACATGGCTGCAGGAGACAAAGTTTTGGGTGAAAAACCAAATACTGTAAGAATTAGGATAACATCTTAGAGTGATCCTGGTAAGGTGTCAAGGTGACATGGGGGAACCATCAGGTGTTCATGACCTTGTGCTGTGTCCTCTCTCACCAGCTCTGACGAAGACATTCTCATCAGTGGGCTGAAGCCCTACACCAGGTATGAGTTTGCCGTGCAGTCCAACGGCGTCGGCATCGACGGCCCCTTCGGCAGCGTGGTGGAGCGCTTCACCCTTCCCGACCGTGAGTAGTGATGGGAACTGAGCCCTGACTTATCCTGCTTTTCCCCGAACCTCTGTCAGTTCCCTCCTGATGTACCCTGAGAGATGTGGTCTCAGACCCCCTCTGAGCTCTGATGTCCCTGGGGGCGAAAGCTCTCCCCCTCTTCCTGCTGCTCAGGATGGGTCTTGTCTCTGCCAGGCCCCTCCACTCCCCCGTCTGACCTGCGGCTGCACCCGCTCAACCCCTACGCCGTGCAGGTGCACTGGTGCCCGCCCGTGGAGCCCAACGGCATCATTGTGGAGTATCTCATCCTGTACAACGCCAACAACACGCAGCCAGATGACATGTGGACCTTGCTGACGCGAGAAGGTGAGCCTCCTCCAGGTGCTGCAGTACCCCACCACTCCTCCTCCTGCCTCCTTCCCTGCCTCTGGAGCGCTGGTCGCTCAGTCCTGCTGCCCTGATTTTTGCCTCACCAAATATTGAAGAGCTCCTGGTGCCAGCTTTCCTGGAGCGCCTGCTGGGCCTTGCTCCTGATCACATCAGAGAGTCCAGGGACACGACTACTGAGAGACATGAAATCAAACATGTCTAGGGCTGAAACAGCCATTGTCACCCAGGAAACATCCCGCAGATACAGGCTGGCAGTCAGTAATTCCTAGAAAAACGTGTGCCAGCAGCACCATGTGCAGTCTGTATCATCACCTCTGCAAGTAGCAAGTTCATTAATACTGAAGAGGTGTATGAAATGCCTCTTGGAGCTCATGTCACAAAATCCGTCACTTCTAAGGATCCAAGCAGAATTTTGTTGCTGCTTTGCTGCAGCCTCTGAATGCTCTTGAAACTGCACATTTTAAATTTCTTTTGACTTGCTTTTGGTCAGGAAATATCTTCAGCACTGAAGTGCATGGCCTGGAAAGTGATACAAGATACTTTTTCAAGATGGGAGCAAAGACAGTTGTGGGATCCGGTCCCTATTCCAACGTTAAGGATGTGCACACCCTCCGGGAGAAGTTGTCTGGTATGAATTCCCCCCTTGTCCCAGGGCAGGAAGTGAGAGCTGTGTTGCTGAAGGCCATGATTTGTCAGCAGTGACATTTCTGATTGCCAAGCCATTGCCTGATGTCACTGTGTAGGATGTGAGATATAATTCTGTGTAGGCCAGAGCAGAGGATCACAGCAGAGCCCTGAGATGTGCAGCTCCAGAACCCATCCCACAACCAAACTTCATCCCTCTTCCCCATCCCAGTTCCTCTGGAAGGGCACGTGCAACCTTTCTGTAGTGTGAGATTAATTAATGTGCACAGATGCCAGTTTGCCTTAAGCTGCTCTAAATTATCACTGCCAAGGAATCTTCCTCCTCTATGTGTATAGGATCATAGAACCATGGAATAGTTCGGGTTGGAAGGGAATTTTAAAGGCATGGCCTGTTGGGTGTAGTACAGCTGGTGCTTCTTTGAACTGAGAGACTTGTACCTTCTTCCTGCTAGCAGCTGAAATACTGAAATAGTGTATCCATCCTTCCTTCCCCTCCTAGATGTCCTGGATATTCACTCTGTCACAGGGATCATCGTGGGGGTCTGCCTGGGGCTGCTCTGCATCCTCTTCTGCATGTGTGCCAGCTTCCGGAACAGCAAGCACAGGTGGGTGTCACCTCACCTGGGCAGGAGGGAAAGGAGGCTGCTGTGGAAGGAGACGAATACACTGGAAGCTGCATCCCCTGTCCAGCTGTGCTGCCTGGGATGCAGTGTAGGACACAGTTAATGCACAGATCGAATCTTGGGAGTTCTGGCTGGATAAGGAGCATATTTAGTATAATCTTTTCACTGATTTATTTTCTCAGTAGCTTCTCTTCAATTTGTATTCTTAGACTAGTAGGGGTTTTTTTCAGAGAAAGAAAAAGCCCCAAGAAAATGGAAGAACTGGATTATTACCTGTGTCTGTTAGTGTGGGCAGTATTTTGCTTCTGAGGTTGGACAGCTCTAAGGATGTTTGGAAATGGTTTGTTAACTTCCAGCTGGGAAAATAATGAAAGACTTCCCAGTGAGTGACAGGCTGGTTTAAGGAGGATTGGACGCAGCCCAAAGCCCCTTGCTATCCCAGGGGTCTGAATCCAGCCACAAGCATGTGGAAAGACCATGAGCAGAAAACAGCTCAGTTGTTGAGAAGAGCTCTGAGCTTACAGCAGATCTCAGGACTAGGGACAGGCAGCTTCTGGAGTCTTGTCCTAATGTGGCCACTGAACTTTCCTGTCCTGTTACATCTCTTACCTGTAAAGCAGAGGTGACAGGAGTGACGCAGCTCCCCATGGGCCAGGGTTAGTGAGTGTCCTGCTCCAGTGCTGGGACTCGTGGTGTCTGATGGCCTTAGGATCTGCAGGGAGAGCTTTGCATCCCTCACTGGGATTTGTCTGAGCTTTGGGATTAGCAAAGGTGGTGGAGATGCATCTGCAGTGAAAGCTGTTACAGTGGGATGTGGACAGAGGATCCCCTTCCTCTAGAGGGGCAGGGCAGGGCTTGGGCCGTGGGCTTCCACAAGGACCAGCTGAGATGTCAACTCTTGCTTGTTTTCCCTCAGGGAGGCCCTGCCAGGCCTGGATTCCCAGGCTGCTGGCAACCACACGTACTACCACCGGAACAGGCAGGGGATGGCTGCTCCCAGTGCCACCCTGGACTCACATGAGCTCGAGTCCCTCATGTCCCCACTCCCAGAGGATGCACCCGTGCCCCTGGGGGACATCACAGAGCTGACAGAGGTGCACAGCCTCATCCACACGAGCCTCCCCGAGGACGTTGTCCATGGGAAGAGGAAGGTAAGGACACATATGCACATGGCCACTGGGCTCCCACCCTGGGCAAGAGCCTTTGTTTGGTGTGTGGTGCTGGGAAGCCAGGGTTGGATCCTGTCCTGGCTCTGCAGTGCTGGCAGAGCTGGTGCTGAGCAGCCACGCATTCCCCTCTCTGTAAAACTGACTGGCTCAGCCTTGGCTGTCAGATCTAATTTGGGATCCCTGTGCCATCTACTACTGCTTTTCACTTCCTGAGACAGTGATCCCTCATCCCAAGAAACTGCTGCCAAACTTGGTGCTGCAGAAAGCTGCACTTTTCCTGTTGCTGTGCCATGTGGATGGTGTGAGGAAATGTGATGGCTAGAGCAGACACTCAGCCTTTTGCTTGGAGTAAAAGGAGCTCTGTCCATGAAGAGTGTATCCACTGCAATGCCCTAGAAGATAAACAAGAGGTGAAACTGTGGGTTTTTTGTGAACCTTATTTTTTAAGTAGTTTTTTCCGGCCCTGCTTGGTTTGCCTGACATTGCATTGTCTTTCATTCCTCCCTGCCCATTTTGTCTTTCAAGCTTGCCTGAAACATTTCATTCCATTAGGGAACCTTTAATTGGCCTAATTTAGTTAATCTGTTTATGTCTCTCTTTGTAGCCCTGGGAGAGCATGTAAAGTAATTAGGAGGTTCAGTAACACAAATGTGTTGTGAGCACGTGGGATTTCACGTTTGCATCAGCGATGTGCTCATGGGTCACTGGAGGGAAGGTGGGTTCAGGTACCCGGCTGACCACGAGTCCTCTCCTGGCTGTGAGAGGCAGTGCAGGTGTGATCTTTTGGAACCTCAAAGTCTTCTGCTGAGCTAGAAGACATCTTTAGTATCCCTGGGAGCTGAAGCCGTGCCTGTGGCCATCCCCGCCTGCCGTGTCAGATCAATGCTCAGCTGAAGGAGAGACTGTTTGTTTGCAGCCAAGCCACATCCAGGGATTGTGGTGGAATGTAGCTGCCTGTCTGGATCCAAGCCGAAGAGTGTGAGGAATTTCCTACAGCTCTTTCTGTTAAATAAGGAACAAATGTTTTCAGGGATAGGGACTTACCCTTGAGAACAGGTCGGGGTGGGGGGAAGTTCCCTTCTTTGTGAGGCCTTTCTGGGGGCAGCATATCCAGATCTCTCTTCCAAAGCAGCAATCCTGTCTGCAGGGGTTTAAACCAAGATGTGAATGTGTACAGAGCAGGGGCTGGAGAGGGCAGTGCCAAGGCCTGGCTGCTCAGGGCTCAGCCTGAGAGCTGGGGCCCTCAGAAGCTGCCAGTGACCAGCAGTGAGTTATGGCCAGAGACCAGAGCTTTGGGGAGAGGGACAGTTCTGGCTGTAGGATCTGTGCCTTCATAATTGGATGGGAAAAGGCTACCGTGAGTTAAATTCACTGAGGTTTGTTTTTTTTTTTATGGATGTGGATAGGCAAGCAAGGGTCACTGGGAAGCAGCTGCAGGCTGGAGAGCAGGGTTGTCACCAATGCCGAGCAGGGAGGGTGACCTGGCAGGTGGTGTGGTGGCCGGAAGCAACAGGCTGTTGTTGCTGGGAGTGGGCACTGGAGGGAGATGTGCTCCCACGCAGGAGACCCCGCTCCCTCCACTGCCCGGCTCCTGCTGGAAGTGTCACCTGAGCACGCTGCATCCTGTCTGTACTCTGTATAATGTACAGAGTATAATCAAGGGTGAAAAGACTCAGAAACACATTTATGCTGCAGTTGCCAAGAGCCCTATGTCTGGAGGGTCTGTGATGTTCCCTGGCTGGGTGGTCAAGGAGTTGGGCAGTTCTCCTCTCATGGCTGGAGCAGTGCACACTTGCCTGGTGCCCACAACAATGTAAATCAGGTCTGAGCAGCTGAGAGTGTGTGCATCTCCCTACTTGTACACAAAGTGCCTCTAGTCAAGTCCCTGGAGTGGGTGTGGGTTCCTTGGGTTGTCTTGTGTGCTGCAAATAGCTCCCTCCAGCAGCCATTGAGTCTGGAAACCCCCAGGGACCCTGCCTGGAACAGTGTGTTGTGGGAGCTTTGCTCCCTGCAGTGACCAGCTGCCTTTGTTGCCTTCTCTTTTCTTCTCTCATGCTGTGTGTGGTTAGGGCTGTGAAAATCCATGGCAAGGAATATGATGGAGCCACAGAAAAGAGAAAATCCATGTGGAAGGAAATTCCTGGTCCAACCTGGCAAGGGGAAACTCCCCAGGGTGCTTTAGGTTGGATAGTATGACTGGCAGTCTTAGACAAAAAAGAGAGGAAGTGAGAAATGTCGGAAGGATCCCTTAAATGACAGTGTATCGTGTCACCACAGAGCTCAGGATGTTGGCTGGGACGGACTCTTGGTGCAGTGCTGCTGCCACTGCTGGGCAGGTTTGTGTGGCTGTGACCTCCAGTTGCCTCCTTGTCTCTCTGTCCTCAGGTTACGCTCCCAGGTGTGTTGTCTGGATGGCACTTGCCATTGGTGGTGGCAGTGATTGCTGCTCTGTGTCTGCAGGCTGCTCACATCCTGGCTTTTACTTGGCATTCCATGGATTATTCTTTCTTGGTTTTATTCTTGTGGCAGCCCGAGATTCCAATGGAGGTTGGAGGCTCCATGTTAGGAGGTGTACAGACACAAAGAAGGGACTGTCCCCATGCCATAAGGAGTCAGAAGTGAGCAAATGTCACTTTGCAGGTGTGAGGCCGAAGGGCAGAAAGTCTTTAAAAACACTGAGATTGGAACAGACTTCTGCAAAGAATTTCAGGAAAGGGTTTTGAGATGTCCCTTTGGTTGTTTTCAAGATCACCAGTCCCTTCGAACTTACGGCCGTGATTCCTCTTGAGCTGTTGCACATACTGCTGGGGGTGCAGGACGGTGCAAGTGGAAGGTGGGACAGTCGCAGAGGAGTTTCCTGGCCCCCTGTGTCCCTGCCTGCAGGACAAGAAGGTGCTACTGCAGCCGAGCTGTCAGCACAGGGCCCCTCTGGATGCTGGCAGCTCCATTGGGCAGGAGAACACAGCCATTTAGTGGCCCATTTTCCTTCCTTTCTGTGTGTTTCCCAGTGGTCACAAGGAAGGATTTGTAAAGACAGTGACAAGTGATTTTCCTCTCTTACTGTCTTCCCCTTGCAAGTGACCTCTCCCTGATGCCCTGGGTATCCCCGTTAGAACTGACACCATGGAGCACAGGCTGTGGGGATGCAGCTCTGTCTCCCCTGACAGATGGACTGAGGATGATAAAATGGCTCCACTCCAGACAGCTCTGTCACTGCTGCTTGTGGGCCAAGCAATTTAGGGGGTGGGGGAGAATGTTAAAAAGCATCTGCTTTCCGTGGAAGACTTCAGCTTTTCATTGAGTGAAGCCAAACCCAAGCGTTTTGGCTTGGAAGTGTTTGCTGTTGTGCTTCTTGCAAGCTGGAACCTTCCTTGCTTGCTGCCCTGCTCCTTCCCTGAGGGCCTCCTTCCCGCAGGACTGTGTTTCCCATGAAGCATCCCTGGGACTCGGAGAGCAAAAGCTGTAACACATCAGGGAACTTGGATCTACCCGGGTTGTTTGTCATTTTCGTGTTGAAATTTTTGTGCGTGGAAAAGAAGTCCCAGTGTTTTCTGAGAAGTCTCAGATGAGAGCTGTGATCCTGGTGACAGCGAGCAGAGACTTTCCTTTATCTGCTAGGGAAGAGGTCTGTGTTCTGTTGCATCCCAGCTGTGGGCAGGGATGTTGGTATGTTTGCGTGACATGGAGCTTTCCCGCTCCCACCGGCTGTTCAGCAATCCCTTCCCTCTGCTATGACACTCTCAAAAGCTGAGCACATCTGAAATGCCCCCAGCCTTGTTTTGCACAGGACTTCAAGCTCCTTTAAATAACCATCCTCATAAAACAGGGGAGGTTTGAAGTTGAACTTTTCCTACGTGTTCATTCTCAGCTCATATATTTGCATGAAATCATGACTTGTCACTGAGAAGGTAACACGATCTAGGCATGTTTTTACCAGCCAGAGTTTCTATAAAAAGGCTAAAATGAGAAGGCTTGTTTGCTTTGATAAGGATTTAGCTGTAATGGGAATGCCTTTTATTGGAAGATGGTTTTATTAGTTTTCATTCTTGTGTTTGCAGTGAACTGACAAAGGGATTTTTCCCTTGTTAAATTAGTGTTAGACTGACACTCCTTGCTCTTTGCCTTCGTTACTCTGTTGTAAAAACCAAGAGAACATTTCCTTCCATCAGCCACTCACTAGCCTCCCTCAAGTAAAGAAATCAGTATCATTTATTACACCAAAAAATGCTACTTAAAAAAGCAGCAAAGCTTTCAGGCACTCAAGATTTGTTCAGGTCTGTGATGAAAACAGACCTACAGTTAATTGCCGCTGCCCAACCTTAGAGCCTAAGCCCCAAGAGGGATTTGTTTTTTGCCTTTTTTTTCCCCTCTCAAACATAATGTGCTCGAACAACATGTGGGACACAGGCCATGTTGTGTGGCTGATGGTTTTTTCTGTTTGTTGAAAGTTGCAAACTGGTACAAAACAAGTTTGTTCTTCGTTGCAGCCAATTTCAGCCAGAGCTGAACAGGCTGTTCCCAGAGTCATCAAAACCTATGTAAACATGGCAGATTGACATTTCCGCTAACAGATGGTCCATGGGGGATTGCAGTAGAGCTGCCTGTTTCTTTCCACGTTTTTTGGTATTCACAAGATGCCTGCAAGAAGGTTTTCGAGTTTGCTCTGTGTGTGTGTCTGCGCACGATGCTCATAACTCTCTGATGGCAAATATGCATGCAGGCATCTCTAACAGGACACACATTTGGTGCATGTGTGCAGATTTGTGTAGGTTCGGCGCTGAAATCTCCAGGCAGTATTTGCTCAGTAACGTATGTTCCTTGGAAGAGGCACAGAAGCCATCAGTCAGGGATGGAGCTGCAGAAAGCCTTTCAGATGGCAGCAGAAGCAAATTGAACACGCTCCTTGAGCACTCGCATGTGGAGATATTCCTTATTGTGAGCTCTCTGTGATCGCTTGGTTGATTTCTCGCTATTAAAGCGTAGTTTAATGATTGTCCACTTAGAAAGGGAGCAATTAGGGAATGCTTTTGGCTCAGAATATATTGTTGAGGATTGCAGAGAGAGAAATGGCAAAGACACTGCCTCAAGCATCCACGTCTAAATTAGCAAATGCTTGATAGCCACTGCGCTGGGCTTGGACGTCACTGTTCTGCAGGGTGCTGGCATATCACTACTTGTCTGCTAAAAATTACATCCAGAGGCAGCAGCAAAGCTGCTGTGACTTGGGAGTGGTGCTGGGATGTAACGCAGCTCTGCCTCCCCCAAGGTGTTGAGCCCCTTGGGTGCCTGGGTGAGGGTGGACAGAGGGCTCACACACGAGCACTTCAGTGTCCTCTGGCCAGCCCTGACAGCACAAGGTAGCATTTGCTTCTTGCTAAATAGCTGACTTAGGAATGCCTGGCTCACACACAACATCTGGTCGTGTATTTCTACCTAATTTCCAGCCAGATGGACCGAGGCACAAGGAGGTCAAATGACTCACACAAGGTCAGGCTGATGTCAGAAATCTCCTCGCTGTCTCGGCTGGACTCACGCTACGTTGGCGGTTGTTGGGACAGATTTGGCCTAAGGAGCAGCCACATGTGCAGAGCAGGAACCTGGTCTTCTCCTGCTGACAGTGAGCGATAGGTGGTCAGTGGGTTTGAAGAGATGTGCTGTACATCTTCCCCCTGCACAGCCATCGTGCTCACACCACCAGTATTCCATGTGCATGTGCACACTCGCTGTTGTCAGGGCAGGATTTTCTCCTCTTCATCCCTGCATCGACCTCTTTTCTACCCAGGCAATGTGTAACATCTGTGGAACAAGGCCAGAGATAATAGGCCTGTGTGGTCCCTAAATCTGTGTGTGTGTGTGTGTATGTATGTGTAGTAGCAAGGCTGAGCTCAGGTACATGCAGGACAGCCCAATAAAATCAAAAGCTGGAAAGAAAATACTGTTCTGCCTGTGAACTAATAGTCTGAGCTGTTAAATAACTTCAGCTCTTAAAGACACACATTTCCCATACACAGAGGTGTGCATTCAACAGTTTATTGCAAGGGGAAGCTGAGAGAACCCAGAACAAATTGTGTTCAGCCCATATAATTTAATTAGATCTACAAACAAGGTAACACTGGTTGCCCAGGGGACTTAAAGCTGAGCTAAGAATTGCTTGGTGGTCTGTTGCAAAAAAAAAAAAAAATTAAATGAAATAAGGCCCCCAGTTTTGTGCCTCTGTGTTGATGGGTAATGTCAGAGTGTTCATCCAAGCCCTGGCTTGGAGAAGGAATTCTGTGCAGAGTACTATTGTCTCCAGCTCTTACTGGAGCACACAGGCCAGTGCCCACAGGTGAGGGTCCTTCTTGCTGGTGCCAAAGCAAATGCTGTGATTGTTCAGCTCCAGATTTCCCCATCCCTGTCCCTTCCCAGCTCTGCTGTATTTCTCAGTGGGCTCATTCTGCTCTGGGCTGTTTGTAGTTCTGCAGGGAGCTGATTTCAGGGGACCTCTAAATGATGTCTGTGCCATGATATACCTGTTGGTCTTGCAATTTAAGAGTCAGTGGAAAGACCCTTTTACAACCATCTGGCATCTTTTATCCCTGTACTCTGCATCAGCCCACGTACCAGCAATAAAGCCACTTCTAAGGCAGCGACTGTGTGAGTCCACTGCAGAGCATTTTCATTTTGATGCCATCACAAGTGTCCTCCACATTTATTGTATTTTCCCAACCTACACTTTCCTTTTTCAAGCTGCTTCTCACGTCTCTTGTAAGAGGCTAAGAATCCGTGTCTGTGATAATTGGATCTTTTCTCCTCCCACTTTTCTCCTGCAGTCTTCATGGAACAAATCAGCCACCCAGCCCTGGACAAACAGCATTGCCAGATACGGGGACACCATCACCAAGGAGCCCCTCTCTGCTGTGAACGGGTCACTCAAGCTCCCCTCCAGCACAGGGCAGAAGCTTCTGTTACAAGCTCTGGTTTATGATGCTGTGATGGTGGGTGTTTAAATTATTGACTTATGTATTCTGATGTGGGTTTTCCATTTATGTTCCCCATCTCCCTTTCTCCTTTTTGCAGCCCCTTTTTGTGGGCTTGTTCTTCTGGTGACAGTCAGGTGGGCTCAGAAGCTCAGTTGTCAGCGGGGCTGTGGCATTCCTGGTCACTGAGGACCTGGATCCAGGCACCAGCAGTCTGCTTGGAGTCTTTGCTGTGGCCATGCAGCACTCAGCCCCTTGAATGACTTAGGAGCTGCAGAGCTCAGCACAGTCATTAAGATCTACAGTCTGATGGAGGGATTGCATTTTTGGCTGTAAAAGGAGTCAAAGATCAAGGGTTGATTTAAACTCCCTTCTCCAGATAGGGCAGAGCAATTTCCACTGCACTTGTGTTCTTTATGCGGGTGCACAGACTGGGAGGAAATCCTATTTCTGATATTGCTTCACTGGAATAAACATGCACTCCCGTGTTTGGGAGAGTTTGTGCAAGGATTGGGATGTCTGTGCCACAGTCTCAACAAAGCAAGCTGGCACCTGCTCAGGCTGACTCTGTACCAGAAGATTTCTTTGGTTATTGTTTTAAAAAGTTTGTCCTCCACCCCCTGCAACTACTTCTAAGTAACCCACCTATGTTTCCTTCCTAGACAGTGGTGTGAAAATCAATTATACACAGGATGTAATTAACATTGTGGATAGAGTTAAGACAATGTTTTACAGCCCAATTACAGGGCACTGTTTACAGCACAGCTTACCCAGCAGAGTTTGTCAACAAAAGGAGAAAAGTGTTAAAATATGTAAATGATGCTCAAAGTTGGCTTCAACAGAAAGAGCAAATTACACGTGGGATATCACTTCCATACCCTGAATTGTCTTCTTGCTGCTACATCACACTCTGCCCAGAATCCGAGCGTTGATTGCCTAGAGAGCTCTTTGTGAGTTTCCACAATAATTTGTCTGTTAAATTATTGAGTGATAATCTCGTGGAATGACCTGCTTGTCAGCCAGATTTGTGGAGATCTGTAGCCTGAGCTCTGCTTAAAACACTGCAGAGCAGAACTTACTGTTTTCTTTCTGAATTCAAGTGCTTGAATTTACACAGACTTTTGCAGGCTGTGACCAGGGCTCTAAGGAACACACACTTTGTGATATGTAGCCAAAATTAAAGCAGGAAATTGAAGGGAGCCCCGGTATCTCTCTCCGAAGCTGGTTTCCTAGAGTGCTGCCCATTCAGCCTTTTGAAATCTGGCCCTTAATATGGAAACAGACTGGTGAGTTTTGAAAATTGTAGGACAGAGACTTGGAGGAATGGTTGCTCCAGCCTGCCAAGAAACTGTGGGCAAATCACTTTGCTCCCTTGGGACTTGCTTTCTCAAGTGTAAAATAGGAATAATGATCCTGAGGTGATTTGAGATGTTTCTTAAGACTTCAGCTCTGAGAAGCACATCAAGATAATGTTTAATAGAGGCGTGTGTACATCCCATTGCACTCTGTGGGATTAAAAAGAAATACATTTCAGTGCTTGGTTGGGTTACAGCCTCAATTATCAGACTCTCACTTACTTTACCTTCTTTTTTTTTATTTCCCCCCTGTTTAATAACAGCATGAAACAAAGAAAAGCCACCCACCAGCCAACCTCCACCAAGTGGAAGCAGAGGTCATTGTCCATTCTGATTTTTCAGCCTCTGACAGAGACTATGACTCCCAGCTGCACACCCTGGAGAGTGAAGAGACAGAAATCGAGGACCAGGAGCCTGCAGAGCTCCCCTCAGGAGAGCTGGCTCTTCCTGGCTCTCCCAGCTCCCAGCAGGACACAGGCAAAGTGTTGGTGGACTGCACAGGGAATTTGGAGGCTCAGGCCCAGGCTGACACAAAGACTAACAAACCAGAGGCTGTTTGCATCCCTGGGCTCACCAATGGCTTCCACAGCCATGGAGAAAGTCTGGATTCAGTGGAGAGTGGAGACTCGGACTCCATCCAGGAAGGCGGGCGGGATGTGCAGCCAGTCAAGGGCCAGTTGCTTTCCACGGCCCCGGAGGAGGCCCCGCTCTGCAGTAACTCTGGTTTAACCAGTCCATCCTCAGCATCTGAGAACATGGCACGTGTCCACAGCCACACAGAGTGACCTGACCCGGTGCTGATCACGGCAGAGCTGTGAGGTGCTGCCTGCCCTCGGCTCATGGAGCCCAGCAGGAGCTGAGCGGGCACAGCATCTCCCAGAGCGGGGCTCGGACCCCTCAGCTGGGCACACGCCTGCAGGAAACCAGGAGGTACCTTGGGCAGGGCCGTCTCCTTCCCGCTGAAGCTGGTGAGTAGCTGGGTGTTGGTGAGAGCAGGATCGAGCCATCTGCCAAAGCTTGATGCAGAGAACCACGATGGAACGGAGCCTTTCTGCGCTAGACTGGGGCTGTCACTTCTCTGGAGTCCTCCAGGCGACTGGCAAGACGTCGTGTAATGCTGGGAAGTGGCAGAGCACACTGAGTGATCCTCCTCAACTGCCTCTGCACCGGGAGCGCCTTGGCACTGCCAACTGTGCCTGGATGGATCCTGTCACGGGAGTCCCGGGAGGGGGTGGAAGCCGATGGAAACAAATGCAGTGAGCTGCAACCACCAGCCTTTTCTGCCCTCCCGTGGTTAGAAGGATTCCCAGGCTCTCTGTAACTTCTACTAGCAGGCTGATGTAGTGGCCTTTTATTACACACTCTACGAGTGCCTCTAACAACTTGTACTATATAGAACCTTGTGCAGCGTCTGGGTCATTTCACCAGCCTGGACTTTGTTTTATGTAGGTTCTTGTACCTAATATTTTAGGTACACATCTGTCCTTTTAATGTACAACATGTATTTTTATTTCCTTGGAACATCTTTATATTATTTAATTTTATAAAGTGGAATAGTGTGTGGTATAGAGTAGCATTTTTACTACTTCTCTCTTTCTTTATTTTTTCCTCCCTAACAACACAACTACCTCATGTCTGTTGGAGAAAAAAAAAGAAAGCAGTAAGATCTACTCTTTTGTTATAGTCCATTATAGGTTTTAACTTATTCTTATACTGCCTTTTTCTAAAGAATATGTTTGCACTGGTTGTTGACTCTTTTTTAACACATAGTGCTGCAGATCTGATGTGTCTCTTGCTTTGTTTCTTTGACACCTTCCCTACAGCCTGAGAGTTGGGTTGTGTCTCTCTGTAGGACTGTGTTTTGCAGAAACTGCCAAAGGAGACTGCTCCAGCTGGGGGGATGTCGATCCATCTCTCATTAAAGAGCTTATACTAACGAAGAGAAAGAAGAACCAACAATTGCAAAAGTAACTTGCGATCTTGGGGACATCTATTTCATTTTTTGTGTGTGCCCAAGAGGAGACATCTCAGATGGTTTTGATTTCCAGAAAGCAGGACTCAGCCTTCTGTAAGCAGTGGACTAGCTGAAGGCTTTGGATGAACAAGTGAAATTTTCCAGTCACTTCTGAGAGTCCTGGCCAAAGTGCTTTTGGGTGGATCTTTTTTTTGAAGAGCAGAGCACTACCAGAGCTTTAAAATGAAAATCAAATCTTTGGTCTCATACCAGTCAGTCTGGTTTGAAAATCATCCGGTGACTGCTGATGATGCTGTTTGCTTACTGCTGACACATCTCTCAGCCTGGCCCTGCTTGGAGTGGACTTTTCTCCACCTTTTCTTTAGCCCTGCTCCAGGCTGCAGAGTTTGACTGCAAATGGTACCCATTGGACCAGCTCCGCAGGCGTAACAAGCATTGGTAACTCTGGTCATGAGTGTTTGGTAAATGTTTTGCCTTCCTGGAGGATTCAGAGATCTGGCCATTTGTTTATTTAAAAAATGAAGGAAAATATGCCCATCTCCCTAATTTCTTTTTGGAATTCCCCCAAAGCTCTGTGGGGGAGCCGTGTGCTGACCTGAGATCCTGTAGAAGACTTCAGGATTTGTTTTTTGTGGTGAAATCTGGATGGAGGTACCACTGCTTGCAGCAAGGAGAACCTCACTCTGCCAGCACCCTGTCCCTGCATCTGTTGTGAGGAGCCATGTCACAGTGTGCCCTGTGTGGAGCTGAGCTGGACCAGCCCATGTCCCTGCAATCCATCACACCCTGTTAGCTCCAGCTCTTCAGCAGAGGAGAACCTCCAAGCCTCCATGTACCCTGTTGGGAAGGATATTGGAGCTTCCACCTCTCCCCAGCCTGCAGCCCGTCCTCCCAGCACCACACACTGTTCTGGTAACTGGCTGGATTTCCAGTCGTTGCGCTCACTCTGTTTGCTCAGGTGCTGCTTGGTGTCTTGAGGAGTCTCAGAAATACTGTTCCATTCTCTGAAGAGCCATAACTCTGGAATGCTGTGGGACAGAGACTGGAAATTGGTGCCAGCGAGCTTGTGAGGCAGGAGTTAGTGTGCTACCAGAGCAAGGAGCTAGAAAGGCAGAGGATAATAACCCCCAGACCCCACTGCCACAAGACTTTGAAACTCATGACTCAGCAGGGTACAGCTAAGGCAGTGCAGTGTTATTGCAGGCAAATAGGGGCAATTCACATTCTGTGGGAGTGGAGGCAGAGGCACAAACCCTCCAGCTGGGCAGTGTTGGGCTGCAGAGGGTGGGGGGATGTTCTGCAGGTGGGCCTCAGTTCCCAGTTATTTCCATGGAACAGTCCTTGCCCTTCCCTAGTGACAGGACAGGCCCTGCACAAGCCATGTTGCCACTGCTGGGGTGCAGAAAGGGAGGAGGACACTTCTGCAAAATGCTCACTCTAGGGGAACCACTCCAGGGGAGCCCTTGGTTACTTCCTTTCACCTCCCAAACCAGTTCCTGTGCCCTCACACACGTCAGTGTGCTGAAGGACCGCTCCTGCTGAGCATCCTGGCCATCAGAGGGCAGTGCCAGGAGCAGTTTGGCCAGCAGCAGGTATGACCAGAGCACCAGAGTTCTCCTCCCAGCTCCCTGTCAGGACACAGTACCTGGGGCAGGTCATGGACCAGCCCTGAGCTTTCCATCCACAGGATGGAAGGGGATGGAGGCTTAGTCCATGGTGGCTGATATAGAAATGTGCCACAGTTTTCAGGGAGCTCCCTTGTACATGCACCCTCTGCTTTGTCTGTACTGACTTTAGCAATCCCACAGCCATGAGCTGAGCTGTGTGAAAGCTGTCCCTGCCTGCCACTGAAGGCAGGCACCATTCCCCTGGATCACCTTGGGCCAACCACCAAACCACCACAGTACTTATGTGCCCCGAGTACTTATCTTTGGGGGAGATGCAGGAGAGCACAAACAATTTTGCTTACACATCCCAAAAATACTTTCTCTCCTCATGCTGAGGCTTGTTCTGGTCTCATTACACCTCACCAAATTGTACCAGGATGCGAGACTGGCAGTGTTTGGACGTCCAAGAACTGTGGTGGCCTTGGGCTCATACGCCAAACCTCAGCTACAGAAATCCAGGCCGTTCCCCTGGAGCCAGGAGATCACCCCTGGCCGACAGCAGCAGAGCTGTCCCTGGACCAACGCTTGTCCACACAGAGTGCTGAGTGTCCGTGTCCAACTCAGCTGTGCTCCAGGTCTCTCTTGCCTGGAACACACGGGGACCTTTCAGCCCCAGCTAGAAATGAATTGAAGAAGACACATAATACACACTTGATGTGTAAAGCTGAAACAACCAGTGCATATATTTTTTTATCATGGAATAAGTAGCTTTCTTGCAGATTTCTCACAGGCACACAAACTGTTGATACCTTTAATTACCCATCATGCTTAATATCTGTTCCTGCACACCAGGCTCCTTTCTCCCTTTTCTTCCTTTCAGTAACACTAAAGATTATTGCTGTTCAACTTTTTTGCTGGTGTATATTGTTTTACATTGTTAAAATGTCAGGTTTGTCTCACTGGCATAATTTTGTAGTATTAATGTTACTGTTTGGCTACACAACTGTATATTCCCCATGCTGCTGTGAGAGTCACAATTCTCAACCTTTCATTTCTTTTCATTCCTTGTTACGTGAAAAACACGACTCAGAAAACCCTCTATCAGCTTTTTGTTGATTTGATTTCTTACTTAACAGACAGCAAAGTTCTGGTTTAAATAGTTCAAATGAGATAACTTATAATTTAGGGTTTGAGAATCTTTTTACATTACTAGCTAACAGTCCTGAGATCAGCCCATGAAATATGCTGTGTAAGAAAACAACCATTTTACTAGAGCACTGTATATGTTTTTGGTCTCATTAGTAATAGATGTTTTGAAGGGATCATTGTGTCTTTTCTAATCAATACTTTTGTTAGAAAAGTGGTGTTTAGTCCAGCAGAAATCTGCCATCTATTTCTGTTATTCTATTCCCTTGCTTGTATTTTCAAGTTAAATTTCATTTAATTTTCTGCACAGTGCATAAGGATGTGTAACCAGAACTTGATCTTGTTTGAAGGTTGTGTCTGTGTTTGATTCCATGCTGTACTTTATTATAACTTTCTTTCTTCAGAGACTGTTCTTACTCCACAAATACTCTTTAGTGTTAAAGTGTAAGAAGACATTGTCCTTATATTCCTTAACTAATGGGTTATTAATAAAATGTTTTAAAAAAAAGAGTGGAATTTGTCTCACGATTCAGTCTGTTACAGCTGTGCAAGGCTGTACCTTGCTGGGGGAAGCAGTGGTGGGAGCAGGTCCAGGATTCACACTCAGTTCAGTGCCTGAGCTCATCACCATGAAGGTTGGGAATGTGGGATGATAGTGGATGCCTGGTTTCTTAGGGATTCTTCTGGAATTCCAGACAGGGGCAGAATTTGAGTTCATTAGGCATTTCTGGATGCTTGCTCATTTCTCAGTTTTGAACCAATTCCTATAAGGAAAAAGAGAAATTATTTGTCCAGTTTCATGCTTCATCTTGCTGGGGAATTTCTTAATGGGAAAAATAAGCAGAGGCATCTCGCAAATGAGTGGTGAGACTTCTCTTGGATGGCACACTGGGCTGAATGCTCAGTGCCTTCTGTCCGGGGAGATGGGCAAGAGGATATCTGGCAGTGCCCGAGGACATGCTGTTAACCTCCTGTGCATCTCCCTTCCTTCCTGGGATGCATTCCCTACTTCGGTAGATAGTTTCCATTATTACTTTACGCTGCCAGGACTACAGAGCCATAAAATCTCATTTTATCTGCATTACAGAGGTAATAAATCTGCGCTTAGCACAGCGTTCTCTGATAGTGGTTAAAGGGAACTCTGTCAGATGGCGTAACTCTGATGAGTCTTTCTCCTAATGACAGGTAACCCCAGAAACAAGCAAGGAAGCACCTTGGGGGGGTGGTGATGGGCAACTCAACAGGATCCTCAATAGACACACAGAAAACAGTTTCTGCTGGGGAATACAGCTTCCAGAAGCAGGTCCCGGGGTTGTCCCACCACTGCTGGCACAGCTCTCGGCTCAGTGCCTTGAGGTGGGTGCCACGATTTTGGCTCCCGCTCCCTATTGCTCACTGACCACAAAACAGATGCTAAAACCCCATGTGTACGTATGTAAGTGAAAAGCTCCCAGGCTGTTTGCAGGCAGGGAAACCACAATTACACATAGAATAATAAATGGAGTGAATTCAGACAAGTTAATCTCCCACTTCATCCACTGAAACTACTAATGGTGTCTTGGGGACCTCAGTTTGCAGTTAATTGGCGTAAATCAGGAGCACAACTGGAGCTGATGGAAATTTGCTGTGCAGAGAGTGAGGTGTGAGTGATGCCCTCTGAGGGCAGCTCTCTTGGAGGATAACCTCGTGGAGAGGGAGGACAGATGCGTGGGCAGACCCTGTGCCACAGTGCAGGAGGGAGGACAGAGGAACAGACCCTAGGACTGCTCTGCAGGGTAGGGTTTGGAGCCTCAGTTCAGGCTGGACACTGTCACTTCTATAACCCTGCTGCTTTTCCAAAGGCTCCGATTTCTGCTTGCAGTGTGATAAGCAAATTCCTGCCTCCAATACAAAGCAACTTTTCTAAGCCCTCATGGTTACAGAGCATAGAAAAATGAGTGCCCTGAATTCCTGCTCTCAGTTGGCTGCAAAAGCCCCAAACCTGCCTTTTTCCTAAAAAATCTCACGTTTTTTCACACGAGTCCTGTTGTTTGGCAGGACTGCCCACTCTTCCAATTTCTGAATGTGCCACCAGCACTGTCACCAGTGTCATTTGCAGATGCAGGGCTGAACTTGGTGATGCCCTAAACAAGTACCTACCTCCCCCAGCTGGGTCCTGCCAGTGCGCACGGCAGCAAAAGCACCCAAAATCTGTGGTTTCTGGGGAAAACAGCTCTGTGAAGCACATGGTGCTTTATTTCTCTTGGAATTATTAATTCCCACAAGCTATCCTCAGTGACAGCGGCGTCCTGGAAGCTGCCACAAGCCCACGATGGCTGTGAGCATTATAAAATGCTGGTGGGGCCCCAAGGCAGGAGCCAGGGAGTCGGAGCAAGAGCACGGCTAGTGCCAAAAGGTCAGGGACAGCACAGAAATTCAGATGTTACCGAGAGGCTGGCGGAGCCAGAGCAAATTCTTCCCCAGCTGAAAGCAACCTCGTACAGCTCAGCCCTCCACTAAACGAGGGAAGCTTTAATGTGGAGCAGATGTAGTGACGTCTTCTTTCCTCGTTAGCTGATTCCGACATGCTCAGGGTGCACCATCCAGGGGAGCCTAACGTTGCTCCTCTTCACAAAGGGGTTTTCACCAAATTTCTGGGAATGGTTACATGGTTTAGAACAGTCCATCAAGATCTGATTTTAGTCTGAAAAAAGAAATTAATTAGGATCCACTTTTATTTCTTCTTAGTTGTTTTCTCGCCAAGCAAACACCACAAGAGACACTGAGCTGTTCTTGCAGAGATGGCTTTTGCTGCTGACAGTGATGATGGGAGTTATGTTTGTGGAGAATGTGGGCCAAGGGACAGGGCAGGATAGTTGGAAGGCACAAAATATTGTGTGGGCGCTGGGGCTGAGAGCTATATAGGGATGCATTATCCTCATTTCATGCCAGGAGAGAGGACAAATCATCCTGCTGTGGCAGGATTTAGGAGCAACTCATCCCTTACTGGGTCCTTCCTCACTGGGGCCTCTTCCAGAGTGAGCAGGCTGGTCCAACATCTGCGTGAGCGATCCGGGTAAGTCACCTTAGGATAGCGTTAAAATCAGGAGCACTGAGGTGGGACAAATCAAGCACTTCTTCGTTCCTGCGAGCTTGCCCCAGTGAGGGGAGCCCTGTGAAGGGATCCCCGGGAGCCGAACTGGTGAGAGGAGGCCCTCGAGGGGGCTCTGATGAGAGAGGTCCTGTGAGGGGAGAAGCGTGAGGGGTCCCCGGTGAGGGAGACCTGTGAGCGGAGACTCATGAGGGGGCTCCGGTGAGGGGAGACCTGTGGGGCTGCCCCAGGTACGGGAGATAAGTGAGGGGGAGACCCGTGAGGTAGCACTGGTGAGAAGAGCTCTGTGATGGGAGCCCCGTGAGGTGGAACCACTGAGGGGAGAGCTGTGAGGGGGCTCCGGCGACGGGAGACCCCTGAGGGTCCCTGCACGCTCCTCGCAGGTCCTGGGCGCAGAGCGGCCCCCGTGCCCCTTGTCCCCTCAGCCCGGCCGGCGCTGGCGGCGCCCCGGCGAATGCGCAAGATGGCGCAAGGCGCTGCCCGCCCGCCCCCCGCCCGCCGGCGGCCCCGCTCCCTCAGCGCCGCCCCCCGCCCGCCCGGCGCGGCGGCGTGTTCGCGCCGAGGGCAGCACCGCTGAGAGCCGCTTTTCCCCTTTTTTCCCCCCTTTCCTTTCCCCCTTCCCTCACCCCTCCCGCCCCGCAGCTGGGGGTGGTTCTCGCCTGCCCGCCCTCCCTCCTCCCCTCCCTCCCTGCCGGCGGGCTGCTCCCTCCCCGTGGGGCGCAGGGAGGCGAGCCCGCCCGCCCGGGATGCCATGGCTCCGCCGGGCTCCGCGCTGCCCGCCTGCCTGCTGGGGCTGCTGCTGCTCGTGTGCTGCGGAGGTAAGAGCCGGGCTGGGCTGGGGGAGCGGGCGGGGGCGCGGACACGGACCGCGGACCTGCCGCCGCGCCCGGCGCCGCTCCCGCCCCGCGGCCGCTCCGTCCGTCGGTCGCTCCCGCACTTCGCGTCTCCTCGTCACCCCCGAGGTGGCCGGGGCAGTGCTCGTCCGCGCTCCCCCTGTCCCTCCCCATCTCCGCTGCCGCTCCCGGTCCCCCTTGCTCGCCCGCGGTCACGGGCAGCCCCGCGGCACCGGGGCCGAGCAGCTGCGCGGTGTCCGCCCGTGAGGCGCGGGGGTCCCCGCGGGGCAGTGGGAGTCGTCTCTTGGAGCTGCCGAGTCCTACACCAGCCCATCCAGCGCCTTCACCCGCGGAGGTCCCGAGGTGCTCCCCCCCGGAGCTGTGCTTCCAGTTGGAAACCCCGCGTGCGGAGGGCTCTGGGGAGGGATGATGGAGTTTGTGGAGCCCGAGCCCCCACCGCTGGCGCTGGGGAGGGATGGGGTGGCTGCCGGGGCAGTGGCGTGGCGGGGCATCCACCCGTACCGGGAGGGCAGAGCCGGGATCGTCACGGCGATGGGAGCGGGAGGCAGCGCCCGGCGGGCGCGTCGCGTTCGTCAGGAAAGGAGACTGAGACAGAGATGTTGGGTGACAAGTTGCAGGGGATGAGGGCGAGCAACTTATATTGTGCTCTCCTGTAACGCTCAGCTCTGTCCACTCCGGTAACACAGTCCATCGGACCAGGGCCAGACGACAAAACATCAAAGGGATCTTTCCCGGCACCTCCTGTGCACGTGCCCTGCTGATAAATGGCAATATTTTCCTTCTGCTGGTGATACTGCTTAAGCGTGGGGCTAATCTGAGAAAGATGCTGTTCTGCAGCAAAATACCCGTGTGCATCCTGCTCTTGTCTCCCTTAGCAGCCTTAAAGATAAGGAAAAGTAAGAATTGAGCAACGTGCTCTAGTGGAAGGTGTCTCTGCCCATGGCAGGGTGGTTGGAGCAAGATGGTCCTTAAAGTTTCTTCCAACTCAAACCATTCTATGATTATTCTATGAGTTGTTTTAAAAGAAAACCCTGCAAGCATGGTCTGACCCAGCATGATCAGAGAGAAAAAGTGTGCGTTAGATTTATCAGAGATAGCTGCTGGGGTGTTTAGGAAACAAGGCTGTGGGCTAGTCCCATCATAAATCTCGCCACGTGGTCCGTAGCAGCCACGGCGAGGAGGAGAAGCCAGTGTAACTCGCAGAAAATAGAAGTGATCTGTGAAGTGGATGTAATGAAGCAGGTCTCGTTATTCTGTTGAGATTCCTGGATAGCGCAATGAGCATGGTTGAAAAAGTACTTTTTTTTTTTGTTTGGAGGGAGGGAGGGAGGAAAGTAAGAAGTGAATACTTGAAAGCAAAACTTTAGCAAGTTGAGTTCGTGTCTGGGTTATCGCCTGCTGCTGTCCAAATTGCTCTGTGTGTTTGTTTATGCTGCGCCTTGGCGGGTCAGCGGCTCCTGACTTTGGGGTGTGTTTTGCTGGCCCCGCTGAGGAGCGTTTGGCAGCACTTTCAAAGTTTCTCTGTTCCGAGGTTTTTTTCCCCCTTCGGAGGGTTTAGTCGCTCTCTGTGGTCAACAGCGAGGTAACGCGTTTCTGCGCTCCGCTGAATTTAACAAACCCTCCCGTGCTGGTGTCAGTGAGCGCGGAGCAGCCTCGCCGCGGGGACGGACCCTGTGTCGGAGCTGTGCGGGACACGATGCTCTCCGCTCCCGGCCCACAGGTTTTCAAACTCCCCAAAATGCTGGTCTGGCAACTATGAACGAGGCGCTGGGAGCTGCTGGTCAGCGTGCTGGAGTGGGCTCAGCAGCGAGACAGTATTTTCTTTCTTTTTTTCTTTTTTTTTTTTTTTTTTTAATTTCCTGGAGCTCTTTGTTCTGGGTAGTGGACAGCTTTTGTCTGTTATTGCTGAGCCCGGCATTCAAAGGCAGGCATAGGATACGAGAGGCTCCCCGGCTCTGCTCAGTAACAGCCTTGGAATTAAACATCATCATTTATATTTAAGTAGGCTTAACTTCTAAATTATTGAAGCTATAAGCTTTCACTAATTTCTGCTCTGTATGGCTTTGTTGGTGTTTTTTTTTCTTTTTTTCCAGATGTAAAAAAAGGATTGCTTTCTCCTAAATTGGTGTAATACCCTGTCTTTTTTCTTAATATACATAGAGAGTATCAGGTATCATTTCCCCAATAACACTCAGAGACTGTATGAAATTCAAGCCCACATTTGGGCTTCATCTCTCTTGGGGGGCTCAACAGGAGAATCTTGGGACGTGGTTTTCCCGCGTGGTGGAAGCAGCAGCAGGCCATGAAATGGGGTGGGTGTCTCACAGCTTTATCCTCATGTACCATGTTTGGGACCTGTGCTGGGGACGGAGCTGATGAGTCTGAGTGTGCAGCCAGCTGTGCCCGTGGCACTCAGATGCCTGCTGGGACCATCAGGGTGCCAAAATTAAACTTTGGAAGTTTATAAAGCAAGATGAGAGAGAGGGCAACAGGGCAGGTCGGTCCCCTCCTCATCTGCCCTGCCACTCCCCCCACAAGGCGTAAAAATCCTAAACTCGTCTTGTTACCTATCAGGCTCTGGACCTTGCACAGATCAAGCTCCTATGCTTGCTTAGAAGCTGGCAGAGGGTCCCAGATCCAGGATTACAACCCAATTCCCTGTTCCTCTCCATCTTGCTCATTCCCAGTTTTGGCCCACGTGCTGTCTGCCTGGCATGGGCCAGTATCGAGCAGCTCAGCAGCAGCACTGCCCAGCAGAGAGCTGCAAAACTGCTACCATTTTGTGACTGAAAATGAAAAGGTTTTTCTCCCTCTTTTCTGTCTGCCTGAACTTTTCTTTCTCCGACTCCCTTGTTTCTGGAGGGTCCTGTGTCACAATGTGTGAAGTGCTAAGCAGTGATCCCATGCAATGCCAGCCCCTTGCTTCACAAACCCTTGGACACTGCTCCAAGGATGAGCAGATGGGATGAGCAGACCATGGGCTTCATTTTGCATCCTGCACCAGATCTGGGACAGAAGATCTTTTTTCCCCACTATATTTCATGCTTTGCAGTTCTGGGCTTCTGACCCTGGATATTGTCCTTTTATTTGTCTGACAAAACAATGCAGGAATCCCCTTCTGCAGTTTAAGAATTCCCATTTAAATCAACTGAATAACATTAGGCAGGAAAAGGAATAGTCCATTCAAAATTACTTTGAAATCACAAACTTATTTGAACTTTACTGGAGCTTTTAGTTTTACAGAGTTTAGAAACTAATAAATTATGTAGCAGGGCTCATGAAAATCTACCCAAGTCTGCTTATCCAAAAGAATATCCAACATTTTGGTTTTGCAAGAAAATAAAAATAATTGTTTACACATGTTCAGGAGTCATTGGCAAGCATATAAAACTGATGGTTAAGGAGGTGACCATGTCAATAATTGCAGTTTAAGAGAAGAGAGAGGGAAATAGGTGAGAGATGAGGAAAGCACAGAGCACACTGATCTGGCCTTGCTGTTATATCGGGTGTCACCCTTGCATCGCACCCTCCACTTGAGAGCAGCCCAGTCACTTAATAACCCAGACCTGCTCCACGTCGGTAATTTAAAACCGGAGTTTCAGAGCAGAGTCAAGGATTTGCTGCCTGGCTTTTTTTGTTGTTCTTGCACATGTGATTGTGTTGATGAAGCTGATGGCAAGTCAGGGGATGCGGGTTGTGGGGGGTGGTTCTGCTGGGTTGGGGAGATGCTTTTGCAAAAGGATCGTTGCCGCTGAAACCTGAGAGCATGTGAAAAGGGAGAGAAGAGCTCGTGTTTCAAGGCGCTGGATTTGGAGTGGGCAGGGATCGGTGCAGTGCTCTGCTCCTTGGGAGGAGCAAGGGCGATGCTTTCCTGCATCCTGAATTTCAGTGTGGGAGGTGATAAGGCAGAGGGGATGACAGGGAGGAGGGAGCGCTGGGTTTGCTTTGATATAATTTTGTTTGCTGGACTCAATTAAGAGTTTCAAATATTTTGATGTGCACAGAAACTTCTCCTCCTCCAGAAACACCTTTCCTTCTCTTTCTTTGCATGCCACCCAGTCCTGCCTGAATGGAAGGACTCAAGCTGAAGTTCAGGGGCTGGGTGACGGGGCTGTGCTGGCTGGTGGGGTTTGGCACTGTGATGCCAAGTTGCCTGTGGCTCTTTTTGCAGCCTTGTGCCATCCTCCCATCCACCATGTCTCTGATCCACGGGCACCATAACCCACCTTGTGGCCAGTCCATCCCCTGCTGGGTCTGTGCAAGAGGCTGGCTGTGGGGACAGCCACCTCCCTGATGCTTTCCTGCAAGGTCAGGGAATGAAACTGCTGTTGTCCTGTTCTGCATTAGAGCAGCCTTGGGGGCTGAAGCCTATGGGGTCCCCGGCTCTGGCACAGCGTTTCCCATCTTGTCCACTGCCTTTGCTGTGCTCTCCTTTGCTGCACGTTTTTTTCTGCTCCGTGTTTGTGTCGCTGATGCCCTCTGTGGTGAAGCTGTGATCTGGTCAGGGCTGTGAAACACGTGGGGAATGCAAATAACAGCGCATCCTACGCTCAGCTTGCTGCCATGCTCTCGGGATCCTCGCTGTGGATGGAGCTACCGTGGGTAATTAGCTCAGGAAAGGTCTTTGCCCTTTCCAGCTATACCAACAGGTTTTATCCTGCCTTCGTCAGGATGGGGAAGCCCACAAGGGCTCAGAGCTCGTCCTGGAAAGGCCCGCTGTGCTGTGAACACTTCCAGCTTCCACAGCGCTCAACAAGTGACCTCCTGGGATTTGCCCAGTCCGGTCTCAAACATATGAAAATTATTTGGGGCAACTTCTCCAGCTCTTTGGGCTGTGCTTGCCTTCCTCAGCTAAAATCTGTGTCCCCAGTGAGGGCAGTGATCCTGTATGTTTCTGAGTTCTGCATGAGGTGGCTGAGAGGTTGTGTTGTCCCCGACAGAGACCTCCTGCAATTGCTTAACGAGTGGATGTGGTTTATGCTCCCTGATGGAAAAATCGCTTTATATAACCTCCCGTCCTAAAGGAAAGGGAATAAAAAATTCTGAGCTAGTAAACTTTACTGCCAGCAAGATGTGGGGCCTGTTACAGCCTATTCTCCTCTTCTTTAAATGTAAATTTTTCTGGATGCCCTAAAGAGCCAATTTGCACTTTACTACAGTGCAGTGCTTTTCTCCTTAGGGTCTAGGTCAGCCTCAAGGAGATTTAAGAGCGCACCAGCTGGATTTTTAGGCTGCCAATTTCATCAGCCTGAACCTTGTTATAATCTGTTGGAGAACATCTTTCAGGTCCATATATCTCTTGCTTCCATATCCTCCCATTTGCAGAAGGATTTGAATAAAAAACAACCCACCACTGAAAAAACAGGAGCCATTTTTCATAGGGCTGGCCCAAACTGCCCCCAGGTTTTTGGCCCTAATACTAACCTGCATCCCACTATAAAATCCTCTTGTCCTGGGCATCTTCTTTTGGCTTTATTGAAGCAGGACTGGAGTGGTTATCCATGGGAGTGGTAATGCTGCTGGTGTGTGCTGTGTTGTGCTGGGAACAAACAGAGTAAATCAGGAGGGGGCAAATTTCTGCTCATCAGAGGCAGTTTGCAGGTGGATGTCGTGCTGTTGGTGTGATGAGAGAGGAGCTGGGGCTGCCTTGGTCTCCTCACCAGTGCTCCTGATGATGCAGTGCCAGGAAGAGCAGGGTGGACTCAACTGCTCCTGCAATATCTCGCCTTGCCACGAGCTCAGCCCCGGCTCTTGGCAGCTCATTTCATCTCTCTGTGATTAATGTTCCCTGTCTAGAACAGGAGTAATAATACGGGCTTCATCTGTCGGGACCGTGTGCTCCCGGGGCAGGGATGGCCCTGCTGGCTGCAGGTCTGGATGGGGTCCAGGAGGATGAGCCAGGATGTGACTGAGGTCCTTGGCAGTGGATGTCACCGCTAATTAGAGCGGTGAGATTAGCTGCTGAGGCACGGGAGGGAAAGCCAAAATCGTGTTTCCCAAATCGAAAAGGACAATGCTAGGGTATGAGCAAGTTCTTTTGAAGCTTTGAATGTGAATCACAGTGTCAAGTAAAAAATAATTAAACTTATTTTTTTTTTAAATGTACTTCAAAGTGTCTTTTAAGCTTCCCATTAATTCGAAGTTCTTTCTCTCAGCACTAAATAAATCTCTTGGTTCAAAAGCACAAGTGCTAATTGGTTTCTCTGAGTATGCCTGTCTGCTTGATCAATAGGGGAAGTAGTTTTTGTTAAATATTTGCACATATAGTCACATATTGTATTGCTCAGGGAGATGGTAAATGTTTCTCAAAAGGAGACTTGTAGAATGAGGATTCCAGTAATTTTCTTGTGGCCTTTATGTCAGAGCTAATCACACTTCCTTCCTCCACCCCTTTGCAGAAAGCAAAGCAGTTTTCCCTCGCGTGCTGCCGGCGTCGAGAGGAGCGGGTTGTTCAGCTGCCTGCCTGACACCCCTGCTCTGACTGCAAACCCTGCCACTGTACTGCAGAGCTCACAGTTCATGCCCCGAGCAGGGAGTGGCTGGGAGCCACGCTGCCTCGCAGTCCCTTTCGGGAGTTACCTGGGATGGTGTGTGGGATGAGCTGGGTTTGGATATGCAGCCAGCTGTTGGAGATGGATGGGGCTTTCAAACTCCCTGAGTGAGTGTGCACGGCCTTGGCGATTTCCTCACTGTCTCTCAATTAATTGCACTTTTACTGTTTCCATGTGCTTGCAGACTGCCGTCTACTTCCAACTTTGCAGCGTTGTTGCTGTGCCCTGTTGCTGACTGCAATCAGTTATTTATGCTGACTGAGTTGGGTCCCTCTCTCCCCTTGCTCCACTGCCTCCTTGCTCTGTCTGTGCTCTCCCTCTGGCCCATCTGAGCTGATCTCTAGAGCAAACACCAGGAGCCTTCTTGTCTCACCATGGAGATTCCTCTGCAAATGTCTCTGTCTCTTTGTCTCTCATCCTGAGCATCCCAGGAAGGCAGTGCTCTGTGTTCTGAGTCCACCTTTGTGACAGGTGAAAGACAAAGGTTGGCTTCTCCCAAATCCCCAGATGGGATGGGCTTGCTTTTCCACGTCTGGTTAGTTGGTCAACTGGCCCTGAAGCCCCAGGAAAGAGGCAATGGGATTTCTTCAAGGTCTAATAAGCATCCCATGAGAAAAGCATGGGTGGAATTGAGGTGGAATTTGGGTGCTCCTGGACGCTGCACAGCGTCTACAGATTACAAACCAGTTGCACATTGTCGCACCTCAAGGCACAGTTCCGGTCCCAAATACAGCCTGAGGAGATCCCAGGACCAGCCCGTGTCCGTCCCCACTCCGGCATGTGCCTGAGGACACCAGTCCTAATTATGAGTGCCATCACTCCTGCAGCTCCAGCAGCCTGGAGTGAGGATGCAGACCGAATGTTTATGGAGGTAAACATGATTATCTCCAATCACAGACCTTAATGATGGTTGTTATAATGACAGCAGTTGTGGGAAGGGCATGTAATTATGTTGATTCTTCCTTTTATTGTACATATAATAATAAGCTGTTTTATCTTAAGAGTACAGGGGGAAGATGGGGCATTTATTTCATTAGGGCTTTTTTCTGATTGCCTGTTAGGCTAAATCCTGAAATTTTCAATCTTCCTGGAGTCTGAAGTCCCCTTCGGTTCAGTGTCAGAATGTGAGGGTCCTTATCCTGCCTAACTGCCAGGAGCACCCACACAGGGAATGGGGCCCCAGCATGGTGTTGAGACTCTGGCCACTTTGCAGAAAAATGCAGAGCATTCAACTAATTTCTTAATTTTCACCAAAAAAAAGGGTAATTGATGGGTTTGTGCTGGCTACAGTCTGACTTGCTGAGAGGACCCCAGGGCTATCTCATAAAAAAGAAGTCACAGTGAGCAATAGATCACTGAGATGGCTGGAGCTAGCCTGACATTTTAAGACTTAATGGGTTAATAAAGTGTGTGTTTTAGGTGTCTGTCACTGAGTAGGGTTTGTCCATTCCCTGCACACACTCATACCTTGTTGGCAGTACCTTTGGCCTGCCCTGCACTACCACTGCTGCCTTTGTCTGCTCCGTCCATCTGCCTCAGCTCAGGTTGCACTCAATGTTTATCCCCCGTAATCCAATTTAAGTTGCTGTAGAAAGCAGTGGGGATTTACAGAAAGAAAGAAAAAAATCTCACTGGTTTTGCAGAGCAGAGAAGACAGACTTTTTTTCCCTTCTCTTTCTTTAGTGTAACTGCCTCTTCTCATCTCTGTTATTCTTACCGTGCATTAACAGTCTGCCCTCCACCCTGGTTTTGAGCCTAGTGTGGGGGATCCTGTCCTTGGTGGGGTCTGTATGAGGGACAGGCATTAGAAAGACTGTGCTGTGGCTGGTGTTTGCCAAGAGATATTGCCTTGTGAGTCCCAATTCTGTGAGCAGCTGTGGAGTTGGTCCCCTGGAGCCCATGAAAGAGGGGAGAAGCTGTATCACAGGTTGGGAAACCACCCATGGAGGGGCTGATGCACAAGTGAACTGTTAGAAAGGCTTTCTCCACACTCAGATGAAATTGTAGTTTTCTTACTCTGCTCTCCTTTAAAAAGAATTGCCTCCATCCTGCGTTTACACCCTTCAGATATCTCTGTGGCTGCTGTTTCTTGGTTGCTTTTTATCTCTCATGTCAGCCGATATTTTGGGCCAATCTTTAAGCAATAGCTCTATTTCTGTCATCTTCTATAGCGTCTGATCATGACTATAGGGCAAATTATACCCTCAAAAGGTGTACTGGACCAAGTGAAGCATAACATGCCAAAGACACAGCGTTTAAACGTTCTGTTGGCAAAAGAAGTAAATTAGGACGTATCTGTGTGATGGGAAGCGAGGGTTTGCCTATTGTTGTTACAAATTCTGCAGTAACTTATCTCTCGCGGACATCGTTTAGCGTAATTGCTTTGCAAGAAACCTTTTGTGTGGCTGAGCCAGAACATTGTGCATTTGTATTTCGGTGCTTAACTTGCTCTTCATTAAGGGCTGAATAGCACCATCCTTTGGCTGTTACAGCGTGAGAGAGACCAAAGCGACAGAAGGGCATGGTGTTGTGTGCGAGAGGCAAACAGCCTCCTGCTCTGCCAAGCGGGAGAAGTGTCGGGAAGATGCCGGTGGCAATATGGTCTGAATCGGGAGCTGCCGATCCCCCCTTCACCCCCGCCGGCTGTGCTGCAAACGGGTCTGGGGCACGGCGCAGCCCCTCTCCGCCTGGTCGCGTGGGGAGAGGGATGGATTTCCAGAACTGGTGTGAACTTCTGCTCCTGGGCTGGGAATGGCTGACACTCTGTGCTTGTGCAATTCTTTTTGTGCAAGAGACAATTTTCGGGGGGGTTGTCAAGTGGGACTGGGGTTTGGCAGGCCACTGGAGGGGTGTGCCTGGCCATCCCCTTCACTGGAGCCTCCAAAGGCAACCTTGAAGGACCGTGCCTGTGGTTATGCCTTTGGAAATTGCACCCCGAGATTTTGAGAGCAAAGCCTTGGGAGGCACAGCAGGCCCAAGGGTTTCGTGTTTCTCCTAAACACTTGCACCCTGTAGCCCATCCAAAATGTTTCCATCATCCCCCATTTGCTGCCGTAGCAGTTGACTCTTGCTGCTCCTCATGGACGTGCTGCTGACTCTGTCCTTCTCTCTTCACTTCAGATTTTGGCCATTCCTCTGAGCTGGCATTCGTTGTGGAGCCCAGCGATGACATAGCCGTGCAGGAGCAACCCTTGATCCTGTACTGCCAGGTGGAGGGCATCCAGCCCATCACCATCACATGGAGGAAGAACGGCGTGATGATCGTGGACAGTGAGAATGCCTTCATGTTGGCCAACGGGTCGCTCTACGTCTCCCGCTTCCAGAGGCTCCGGGGAGATGGCTCTTCGGACGAGGGCGAGTACGATTGCATGGCACAGAACCACTATGGGCTGGTCGTGAGCCGGAAGGCCAAGATCCAGGCAGCAAGTAAGTGCAGGCAATCCCACAAGGGGCACTGGCTTTGTTGGGAAGCAGGAGGGCAGCATGGTGGGTGCTGGGTGTTCAGGGAGGGAGGGAGCATTAAAGAGAGGGAAGAGAAAATGAACATGGAGCTGGTATAGATGTCTGGCTGGCATCTAATCTGTGTAGCTGTCCAAGTGTGAAAGAAGAGCTAAACAGCTTTCTTGGGTAGAAAGCTAAAAACCACCTTCCAGCAGTAAATTCCCTGTGTCGGAGGGATAAGGTACTCTAAACTCACACAGTGAAGTCGTCTGTGGTTTGTGTATCTCCTGTGGTGAGTTTGGAAGCCCCTTTGCTGTGCAGCACAGCTGGGCTCTGCTTGACAGGCAGTGCTTCCCAAATCATAGGCAAAGACCTTCTGAAGGTCATGGTGTCTTTCATTTTGTTATTTAATGCTGGCAGTGTGGAGGCAGCAAGGTCTTATTTACTACCCGGCGTGGCAGCGCCTTTGGGGGCAAGGCTAACAACACCAGACAGATTGTCTGGTGGGGGAGCCCAGAGGAGGAGACAGATGAAAATGTCAGTGAGGGAATGAAGTTTAAAGGTGGGGGAGGAAGAATTCCAGGGCGGACTGTGACTCCAGCCCTGCATACTACCCACCTTAGCCCCTTACATTGCCCTGGCTGGAGCGGTTGGTCCTGTTGGGTTTCCTGGTTCTGCCCTGCCAGCTCTGGTTGCTGGTTTGTGTTTATCCCAGGACTGATGGCAGAGCTGGAGGGTCATGGTGGTTTCTGTCCCTGTTGTGTTGGTGGCCACCTTTGCCCACAGACTGTAGGCCCCGGGGGTGCAGCCACTGATCTTTTTGCATTCAACCAGGAGTTGCTGCTGGGTGTAATTTCTATGTGAGTGTGAGGTCAGGTGTCTGGTACAGCCCTGAGCCCTGTCCAAACACTGGTTTGTTAAGTAAGTTCTACTGCAGATTCTCCAACTTGCGTGGGAGATGGCTACTGCTCTTCTTTCAGTGCAAGCCACTTACCACTGCTTCTGTTGCGTTCACAAATCACACCATGACTTTTTTGTGCAAAGCAGGAAAGGTCTACAGCAAAGTCTGGGGCCGAGGTCCTCCATCTGCACTCCCCAAACCGGGGGTCCTTTCGGAGCGCGGCCGCCCGTTCCCCACAGCGCCGGGGCCGGCTGGCAGCCCACCAAGGGAACACTTCAGCCCTTGTGTATAACAATCCCCGAGTGCATGAAGTGGCCATCTGCAAACCTAGCTTTTCAGGAGTGTAAGAAGTGACATTGTCCAGGAGCCAAGGGCTTTGGGTCTGTGCCAGATTAGCAGCTGGATCTCAAACTTGTCAGTCTTGTGGTGCTAAACCTTGGAGCACTTTTGGTGAACGGCTCTGGCATTTATAAGCTGGAAGCCAGCTGACACACAAGCACAATGTCAAACTTCTTGGACCTGTAAACAGGAGATGTGAGAGCCAGAGGAATTACCTTTGGGATTGTGGATTGTCAATAAACACTGTTATCTCAGCTCCTGCATCAATATGTATGTGATGTGCTGTGTGTCCCTGAATAGTGTTTCCTTTTGAAGCCATAGTTTCACGTGAATCAAAATGAAAATGGGATTGTGTTGAAAATGCTCTGGACTCTCTTCTCACTTTGGGCTTGGTTGCTTGCCAGCCTTCAGAAGAGGTCTGGGTGAAGCCAGCACAAAACAGGGGGCCCCTGGCCTTGATGACACAGGTGCCTGCAGATAATGGGAATAAAACAGGATGTTGTGGGCAAATGTAACCTGCTGCTCAGGGCGAGCTCCCCTGCTGTGCCTGAGCTGCAGGAACATGCACTTACACTCAGGACTCGGCTTAATCGTAGATGAAATCTCCTAAGAATGAATCGCAGTTGTACCCCGAGCCCCCGTGTCTCACAGTGGTTACACACAAGCGACAGTGATTTTCCTTGCCCCAAGTCGCAATAAGCCAGTCAGAGAAGGGTAATTAACCCCATTTGAGAGATGACGGGACCGCTGCATCGAAGGAATGGGTGCTGGCTGCCTGGGAGGGGAAAAATCCCGAGCACTAAGCAGACCTTGGCGGAGCAGAGTAAATACTGCCGGTGGGTAAAACCTCATCCCAGTGCTGATCTCCCCTTCTCTCTGAGCCTGACATCTGAACACAAAAGCAAAGGAGAAATAAAAACCTTTCACAAACAAAAATCTTGAAAGTTGATCAAGGCTGTGCTACTGAGGAATAAAAGAGATCTGACAGAGCGGAGCCCCTCGAGAGCTCTGTTGCACTTTTCGCTGTCTTCAAAGGCAGGCTGTTAGTCTCATATCACCGTTACAGACCCTGGCTTTGTATTATTGCTTGGAATATAATCTTCTTGGCTTGGAGGAATGTACATATTTGCATTCAGGAAATGTGGGCTGGATATCATATTTTTATGTTTCAAATTTACTTCAACGCTTGGCATTGAGTAAAATTTAACTGGAAGAGTATGCTGCTCTCAGCCGCTGCGCGTGCGGCCCTGGTGGGCTCAAGGTGCCGGCAGTTTCCCCACGGGATGGGCACTTCTTAAAACCTTCCTCCTTAAAAATTGGCTCATTAAATTAATTTAATTAAAATTCAGGGGTATTTCTGTATGTCATCATTCTTAAGGGAAGATACTCAGAGGAGGGAAATGGACCTTGGCTGGTTTGTGGATTGGCAGGTCAGGTGCTAAACACACTGATAATATTTTTGTAGTGTAACCCTCTTTTGAACAAGCACGAGTGTGCAAGAAGCCTACGCGTGACTGAGCTGAGGGAGGCCCTCGGCATTTCCATCCTCTGCCTGACACCCCGGTTGGAATTCTTTCAGTTGCTGTTTCTGTGTCTGTTCAAACCCTGGTGTGTTAGTTTAAAAGGTTGTGGAATGCAACATGTTTTTATAATCTGATCAGGTTATTGAATACAGATCTTTTCTGTCTCCTAATGACAGTTTCATAATTTCGCATGACTCCGAGCTGTCTTAATTAAAATCAGTTTCATAGGCGGAGTGTTCTCTGGAGGCACTGCTTGGCTGTGTCTTCGTGGGTGTCTCTGAGGAGCTGGATTTCCCTTGTGCATGTCAGAAGCTGAGCATGCCTTTGCTCCCTGTGGATGGAGATACCCTCTGGGCAGTAGTACCATCCAGAGTCCACTCCTCTGGAAGGTGGGCTCCCCAAAGTACAGCCACCTTTCTTCTCATCACCACCCTTTGCTTAACTTGGCCTGACTTGACTCTGATCGTGTTGTCTCATGGCATTTCCAGCCCTTTTTGCCGATGCTGTAATTTGATGGACCTGGCTCCACATCATCATAAATCACAGCCCAGCCGGTGGAGTAAGACCCATTGATTATATCACTCAATAACAAGCAGTTACCACTAATTGGAAATCACCATCAAACTGGGTATCAGATCAGGCTCTGCACGTACCCAGCCTGAGAGTAGCAATTTTCCCTGTTTGATCTGATGCTTAAAAAAAAAAAATCAACAAAAAAAGGAGAGAGGGGGAGTAAGTCGATGGTGCAATTTAGAGCCAAAGAGGTTTCTTGAAGTTTGGTGAAATGGACCTGCCCAGTATTTGAAGTACTGTGGTACCTGATAATAACTCAGGAAGCTTTTCCTGCCAAGCTGCCTGGCTAAGAGAGGAGGTTGGGAATCACAGAGTTGTTAAAGCAGCAAAGATCTTCCCATCGTTTCAGCTCCTCTGCACAGAATATATTCAGGGTTTAACCTGCAGCCCCCTTTCCAGGCTCTGGGGTGGTGGGAAGAGCTGCTGAGCCCAAATAATGGCAGCATTTATAAGAGTGTAGAGACAAGAAGGAAGTCTAAAAGGATTAGGGAGAGACAAAGGGGGCTGATTATTTTATGGGTCACAATACAAGGCATTAGAGTGAGATCACAAAGGGATGTAATTACAAAAGAAGGCCATACTGGGGGGGATCAAACCAGGATTAGAGTGGGAAATGTTTTTACACAGTTTTGTTCCACTCATTATGAAGTTAGCATTTTAAATTAAGGTTTAAATAAGGTGGCACCAAAGTTGTCACCAAGGTATTTCCTGGGCAATGCCACTGTTTGGATGCAGATTGTGAGTCTCAGTTCAAAACACCAAGGCAGACCTTAAACACGTGGATTTGCTGTTGGTTTTTCTTGTGCCTGTACAATATCTATGTTGTCAGCAGAGCCCTACCTATGGCTTGTGCTTGGGACAAGTGAAACTGTTTCTGCAGCTGGAAGGTGGATACTTTTGTGATGACTTGTTTTAGTGGTGCAAAACGTGCTGGAGGTAAAGGTGTGTCCTGATGTCGGCTTATGGTTCTAGAGACGTGGTCCTGTTACTTCAAGGAACTTTTAGATAATGCTTTCTATTTTTATTTTTAAACTTCATTTTATTGCAGTTTAACCCCTAGTGTTACATGCCAAGTTTCCTCCATCCATAAACGAGATTTTTTTTCCATGTTGTGGCTCTGCTTTCATTTAATGCCCTTTCTTCTCCAATGCTGAGCAGAAGGGCTCAGTCCTGATGCCAGTGATGTTTCTTTATTGTCTGTGCTTTGAATGCTTATGGTAAGCCCAGAGCAAGTTCTGGGCTTGTAGCAGTGGGTCTCAGGGGAAAAATACCCATGAGGAATTACTAAAGGAAAAAAAAAGGAAAGAAAAAGAAATTAAGCAAAGCAGAAAGACTGTGAGAGGTTTCCAAAGGATGGATGTGATGGGTGAGTGGGTTATTTCCCTCCATCAGCTCTTTTGGCTGCCCCTAGGACATGCTTGCTCACGTGATGCTGCCTCTCACATCTGTACTGTAGCAGTGCTTGGCCCTGTGTGTGCTGCGAAACAAATGTACAAATATCGGAGTCACCGGGGGGAGATTGGAGAGATTTGACTGGGAATTTTAGTAGATTTGCAGGATTAAAAGAGTTTGTCACTTACCACCCACAGCATTTCAGCGTCTGCATGTAGCAGCCAGGATTCATCCTGAGACTTGAGCATATTATAAGACCATATTTCTTTTGGCTGCTCATTTCTTAGCAGTGTGATAGTTATTTAAATATCATCTTGCACTTCTTCGCGAGGCTTCTAACGTGGATGCACCAACCTCGGCTCCGGCAGCGTTATCTCTCATACAGGGGGGCTGCACTGCAGGCAGTAATGTCACTTAGTCATTTATAGAAAGCTCAGGGGAAATATATCAGAAGAATTTCATTAATGGCAGCACTGTTGAGTTATTTGTCTCAATTAACTCTTGGAGCACAGCTGAGGAAGTTGTGACATCTCTGCAGCCACACCTGCAGCACGAGGCAGTTTCTGCCTGCTTTCTTAACACAGGGTGAAGCTCTGGGGGGCAGTTCTGTGGGGACAGAGCAGTGCCCAGCCCTGTGTGCATTTATCCTGATTATCCTCTGCCTGCTGCTCTGCTCCAGCCTCTCCTTGAAGCATGGGGTTATTTAGTTTGTGAGGGCAGGTCTCTGCTACCTTAGTCTTCTCCTTGGCATCATTACCCCCCCCCCCCGATCCCAATGCTGTCACCTAGAGCAGCTCTTTATCTACTTAATCTTGTCTTAGTTTAAGGATTTGTAATGCCACTAGTTATATGGTTGTTTTGCCAGCAGGCTGGGGATAACCTGATGGTTTTATACAGGTTTCACTCTCATTTTGCTCTACAAGAGTCCCAGCTGGCCATGGTGTGACCAGTAACATCCATGCACCAACTGTGCCTCAGTTTCCCTTCTCTGAACCCAGGATAGGTTTACTGTCAGTGCCATCATTTGCACACCCCTCTGAACACCTTGGGGGGACCAAGCTGATGTTTTATGTTTATCAGGGACCCAGGTAAGCTGGGTGTGGTTTTGCTTCCCTGCAAGGGATGTGCAGTCCTAGGGCCAGGCTGGGGCCCAGGGGAGAGATAGGATGCTTTTCTGCCATTGTTCATTGGCAAGACTGTGAGTAGGAATCAATTTTTGGAGGCATTTGACCAGAACAATCTTGATCTATCCGGGTACCCATTGTGACTGGGATTTGAGGACCCTGCTTTGAATGCTTGGGGCCTTTGGGTGCAGTAGGAACATGAGCAAGGGCAGACCTCACAAATCCCTTTGTATGGGTGCGTCCCTGCACAGAGGCCAAAGCTGCTTTCCTGGGCTGGCAAGATGGGACCTGGGAGAGATGTTGACCAGAGCTCCCTGATGTCAAGGGATGCTGGATCCCCACTCCATGCACCTCCTCTTCCACTCCGGTTTTGGCTCTACCCACCATCCCGACCCTGTTGCTGGGAAGGGTGTCTGCTCCCACTCCTCTTAGGCACAGCATATGGTTTTCAGAGAGGTTCTTGCTTTAAACCCAATTTTACAGTTGGGTTGACTGAGGCAAAAGGAGGTCAAACGATTCGCCTGAGGTCACCCAATAAGTGGCTCAGATTAAATCTCAACCCATGACGCTGCCCGTTCCCAGCGCTGGCTGTGCTGGCTAGACCAGATGGCCTTCTGAATGCAGCGTCAAGATCCTCGGCTTTTTCTCTACCTCATTGTTCTCCATTGTGGGCTTCTGAATGCAGGACCTTGAAAAGTGAGAGTCATTTGGATTTGCTGAGTCCAAGTTATTCTGTCTAATGACAAGGATTTGCAGGAGAGGGTTTAAACACACTGTTTGCTACAGAGGTTGGAATTTTTTAAAACTCTCTTTGGCTGACCAGCTGAAATTAGTCCCTTACCCTTTCAGCTGCCGTGCTGCTGGTTCACTGACTGCAGGGCTGCCCTGGCTTTGTACCTGTGCATGTTTGTCCATAGGGCTCTCAGGTCCTGATCCATGGGATAATTCCCCAGCACTGCACACTCTGGTCTGTTTGTGCGGTTTGTGTCTTCCCCTTAGCTTGGTCCTGGGATCGCACAAGGGAGTCAGTGCAAGGTGGTCCTGGATGGACAGTGTTGTGTTTGCCTCTGGGAATCTGCAGACTCTTGTATTAGCTCTGGAAATGCAGATGGGATGCTGATATCTCCCTCCTGATCTGGTGTGTCCTGTGTCCCATACATCACCCCTGACTAAGCAGGGGCTACAGGTGAGGTTAAAGCAGAGCATCAGGTATCACAAGATGAGCTCCATCCTTTTTCTCTAAAATAAGGAGCAGCCTGGAAAAGTGCTGCTCTGTAACCTCTTTTGGAAAGCAGGTGTGCAAATCCTTTGGACTTGCAGAGCAGAGACCATCTGCCCATGAAGCAGCAATGCCTGGGTGCCTGGGGCAGGCTGAGGTCCTTGGGCAGTGGGGGGTTCTCCTGCACCCACACATCCTTCTGCATTCTCCCCCGTGGGAGGGCCCACACTCTGACCTTAGCCACTCACATGCCTCAGTAAGTTGGCACCTCTTGAGCATGCCTTGATTAATGGTGTTTTTTTGTCAGTCCTAAGAGGCCCCATTATGTCCCTTTGATGCTGCATTTCGCACTTACCACTGTCACTGAGCTCAATGACTAATTTTCACAGGTCACGGGAGAGGGACAATGGACCAGGCCACATTTGGAAGAAACAAATGAAATTTTGCTGCAACTGAGAGCACTAATTAAGAGTGAGGATCAATTTGGGTGTACAAAAGAGATAGTTTTAGGCTGGTGGTGTGTAAATGAGTGGCGGTGGTGCGGGAGCGGAAAAGGTTCAGTGTGTGCATACTTGAGCTGCAGCATTGTACTGTGCTGCATTTCATCGATTCTTCTGTGCTCATTCATCGAGGAAAAACCAAGTGTTTTCCTGCCTGCTGTGCCCAGGAAGGGCAGGGACAGCAAACCTGCCAGATCAAGTCATGGTTGATCCCTGTGAGATGTTTTTGGCCAGGAGCAGGAGATTATGTTTCTTCAGTCTCATTCCTCATCTTTGAGCATGGCACTGCAGGTTGGCTGGTGGCTTTTGAGCACAATGCATGGCACTCCCTGCCCAGATGTGTGGGCAGGATGATGACCATCCTGATCCCAAGCCAGAGCTTGCCCTACCAAGGATTGCACTGTTTGCTGAGACTCAGAGGAACACTGATTTGGAAGAGGTGTCAGAGAGGGAAGGGGAACAATGAAATTCCATCAAGGAGGATGTCATGGATGCAGCAGAAAAGACAAGGAAAAGCCAGGACTACACAAGCTGGATTCATGGCTTCACTGAGCATTGCAGAAGTGTGATTCAAGTTAACTCTGAGTCAGGGTTAATGTGTATTTAGGATGAGCTGATTTCAAGTGTCCAAGTGCCCAGGCTGTGACAGTTAAAATCAGTTTGCAGATTGTTTTGGTAAAATCGTGTCTATTTTTGATTGGATTTGCCTTGGGCAGAAAGGTAGGAGCATCAGCTGGAGCATCCTTTTGCCAAGAGGGTCCTCCAGGGCCTGTGGGGTTCCCATGAAGCAAAGGCTGAATGGATTTGAATCCAAACACATTTATGGTACTGAGCAAATCTCCAAAATGGTCAGGTGGAAACGGCAGTTTCATTTTCCCTGTTGCTTGGTGTTGTTTGCCCACAACCATTTTTTCCCCTGCAGCTCAGCAGAGGATAATGGGACGTTCTGCCTCAGCCCAGGGAGTTGCTCCTGGGGTCTGTGTGGTGACGTTGCCCTAAATATTCAAGCAGTGCAGCCCCATCCCTTTGGTCCCCAGCATGGCAGCTCTGTCCGAGGTCAGGGTGCTTCCCAAGGCACTTTGTTTGCTTGGAGCAGCATCCATGTCCAGCTCACCATAGTTTCCCATGGCAATGTGTAAAGGGGCGGGAGGGAAAGTCCTGACTGCATCTTTCATTAGTGATCCTAATGCTCGGGGGGGAGAGGACAGGCAGGGCCCCAAAGGGGTCAGCTTGAACTCTCTCTCAAAAAAAGGAAGGGGAAAGAGAAGAAAAAGTCTTTGCATGGTTGACTGGCCATTGGAAAGATGACAACAAAAATAATCGTTTTTTTTTTTTTTAAATTTTTTGATGGCCAAAGAGAAAACAGCTTCCTTGTCCCTTGAGACATCCATGGGTGCTCTAGACCTTCTCGAGGGCTCAGGCTCTGCAGGTGCCCTGCACCTCTAAATGACAGGGACTGGGCAACATCCTAAATACAGAGCCTGGGATACTCTTAAAGATCCAGACTTGACTATTTTGGCCAAAGCAGTGGGGTGGTTGATGCCTTGGGAAGCCTGGCTCTGCTACTGCCATCCAGTGTGACTTTGGGCAACTCTCCCCATGCCCTGGTATCTCCAGGAATTGGGGATGGTGGCATTGATCCTCCCCAGCTCCCCCTATCCCTGGTTTGGGGTTTGGGGGCCCGTCGCTCGCCAAGCTGGTCTGGGGGGCCCTGACCCTGCTTGAAGCTGTCAGAGCTCGTTATCAGCACGGGCAGCCCCTTCCCACTGCAGTGGGTCCGGGGAGGCCGGTCCCCTCCGGGCACAGTGCTCAGCGCTGATTGTGCCGTGGCTAATCGGGGTTGAGGAGCTGGGGCGCTGCGTGGCCCTCACGGCGCTGCCAGCTGTCCATTTTCATGAGGCTCCTGGCTCTGACTTTTCTGAGACCTTTGAGCTTGTACCCAACCACCCGGGAATCAGCCAGAGGGTTCAGAAGTTCTTTTATGGGAAGACAGAAGTCTGTGCATCATATATTCATATGCAAAAGCCTCTTAGACGAGGTGTTTTAAAGCCTCTTAGGTGTTTTAAAAGCCAGCGTGGCATAGGTGCACAGGAGGTGTTTGTGTTGCTGTGCTGGGGAACATGTATGAGCCCTTCTGCTTTAGAGCGTGGTTTGCATGTGTTTGAAGCACCTCTGTGATTCACAGTGCTGCATCCCGCGGGAAAAATGGGATTTGTTCTCCTACAGCTCCCTGCCCAAGGGGAGCCTGCTTAATTTTTCTTTTACTAAGTTCCCCCAAGAATGAGAGAGTACCTGATCTTCCAAAAGCATTTCCAATGTGCGGAGAAGTCTGGGTGACTCACAACTTTTAATTAGCTCTCCTGACCAAGGCAAGGATCCCTCCCTTCCTCCCTCCCTCCCTAACAGAGAGGTGGTGATTAGAATTACAATGAAGATAATCCAAACTGTATGTGTAGGGTTTTCAGTAAGCGGAGAACAAAGCAGGACATCCATCTGGTGAGTGTGAGCCCATAATACCTTTCTGCTCATTTCTCCAGTGCAACAGGAGCTGCTTGGGACGGAAGCAGGCTCATTATTTTGGAAAGGCTTGCTGACACGCAGAGCGGGGCTGGCTTGTAATCTCTGAGGCACTGAAACCGCTGCTCAGGAAGGAGCATTGCTTTTAATTTTAAATCTACCTTTGTATTTCTCCTTGTTAAAATCTGCAGCGATGAGGGATACCAGCCTCTTCTGAGCCTGCCGTTAATTAGTGTGTGAATGAGAGATGCCCTTAGTTTTAGCAAGGCTAATCAAAGCTGTAAGGGAGTTTTAAAAGGCAGCCCAGCTAAGCCTGTCCTGTGCAAACATCCCAGCAGCAGCGAGGAAATGCATTAGCTGGGGACAACCTCCTTTTGGACTGATGCTATTTCCCCTCACTTAAAATCTCCTCTGTGTCAGAGCTCCTGCCTCAAAACTTGGGCATCCCTTCATGCCCTGTCTTTGCAGGGGGAGGCTCACCTGTGCTGTGGGATCAGCTTTCCCATGCCGTGCCCTGCAGCAGGCAGGAAAGAAGCAGAGTTTGCAGCAAAGCCATGTTGGGCCCTCAGCCACACTGTGCTTTATGGCCAGCTGGCTTTTGCCAGGCTGCTCCAGCCCGGCAAGAGGACGGGCACATTGTGGGACAGGGACAACAAAAAGCTGTTGTGGAGGAGCTGTGGAGGAGCAGCCAGAGGAGCAGCCGCCGCTCGCAGCCATGCCGGCGGTGCAGCGCATGCCTCGAGTCCTGCCATGGCAACAAGTTCATCCCTAGGCCAGCACAGCGCTCGCACAGGAGCCAGCCCAGCCTGTGGCATCCCCGGCAGGACCCAGGGAGGCAGGGGGGATGCAGTGAGGTTTCATGCCTGTGAGATGCTCTGCCAGCTTCAATATTCATGCTGGTGGTTTCCTGCCCCAAAAGGAGAGGAGAGCTGCAGGGAGATCCTTCTGGAGTCATGAGCTGGGCAGCGCTGGTGTGCAGAGTCGTGGTGGCTCTTGCCTTCCAACACAAAGAGCTCAGGAAGGATGATGGAGAGCTCGGGTCCAAGGGAATGTTGGTCAAACATGAGGAATCCATACCTCTTATGAGCGTTTCAAGCACCAGAAAGATCCCCCCTGCATATCAGAGCTAGGTGCAGCCTTTGCTTGGAAGGAACTGTCTTTCCAAGCCGGGATCCCGGTGCTGAACTTGCCGCCGGCAGCCCTGGCGTGCTGGTGGAGTGCAGCTGGTGCAGCTCAAAGGGAAAATATGATCAGCTGTTGAATGGCAGAGATTTGAGATGTCACGCCAAGGCTTTGCATTTCCATTTTGCAAGGCATGCTGTGAAATTCATAGGTGGAGTATTTCTAGGAAGCTGCTTTTCCTCCACTAGGAAAAAGTGAGGGGAAAAGGAAAAAAAATAAATAATGTGCTGGATTGACAGCTTCCAGCATTAAAAGCCTGATTTGAGCTGTCTCTCCCCTCCCAAAATCATAACGTGTTCTGAGTTCTTGATATTAAAAAATAAGAAATTATTATTTCCTTTAGGTTGCCTATTGGCTTTTAGCTGTTATGATGCACTTAAGTCATGTTTCCAGCATTTGTGAGTCGTGAGGGAAAAAAAAAGCTCGAAAACATCTCGGTTTTAGCATAACGAGAGCTAAGGTTGACAGAACTGTGAAATCCTGAAAGTTGGGGCTTCACGGCATTGCCAGACATCAGAAGGTCCTTGATGACATGATGAGAGCTGGGAAAGCTGAATAAACTGATGAGCTTCTTCCATTCTCGTCCCTTGTCATGTAAATAGGCTCCAATCTGCATGTCAGATCCCTTGGGGAAGGAGTGTAATAACATTAAAAATAAGGCAGCAAGCCTCCAAAGTGAGTGTGTGAGTGTGTGTGTGTGTGTGTGTGTTAGCAATCTTTAAACAGGCAAAAAAATATGCTTGGAGCAGTTTGGAAGGGGTGAGAGGGCTCCTCGTTACCGCTCTGCTTCAGATGTAAAAAGGTAACTGCCGGGGCTTTAAAGAAAGTACTTTAATGCCACATAAATATAATTGCTTCGATGAAATGTCTTTAGCCTCCTGAGGGAAGTTGTAGTCTGTGAGCCTTTAGATATGAATGGACGACTCTGTAATTGCTATTGTTTCGGAGACACATTAGGAAGGCCTAACGCTGATCGCTCCTGGCGTGCTGTGGAAGCAGAGTTGTGGCAGTCCCAGGCAGCGGGCAGGGAGAGGGGATTAGTATGCATTTTGCAGGATGAAAAACTGACAAACGCTTCAGGACTGGAAGTTTTTCTCCTAATTAGATTGTGGGCTTGTGAATTGTATTTGATTTTTTTTTTCCCCTTCTCCTTTTCTGGCTGATATGCAGAGTGAAGGTATCTAATTCTTGGCAATTTAGGCTTTCGATAATGAGCTTGAAGGCAGCATCTCAGAGGAGTGCAGAATTGATGGGGTAGTACATAAGCTCTGGTTAATGCAATCTCCTGACTCTGGCACGGTCCAAACCTGCTGGTTCAGAGGAAAAAAGCAAGACAAGGGTATTGAGAAAAAGTATTTTTTTACTTTGTTAATGCTGATTAGTAAAACACGGGATATTCTGGTACATGGGATGTGCTTCCGTCTTTGGATTGGGAGCAGCTATGTCTAAAAATCAGAACCTGGGCTTGGAGATCATTCCTAAGAGATAATTTGGGTTGTCTCCTGGTTTTGGAGACCGTAAGCATCCAGTTTTCCAGCTCTTCTTCATGGCATAGAGCCCAGAAAGGCTTGCAGGCTGGTCTGGTATAGTAGCTACTAGGCAGGAGCTGGAACACCTTAGCCCATCCTAGCAATTCTGGCATTTTTCCTGAAAACAAGTGAACCCAGCGTCATGAGAGGCAGCAGTTGGATGTTTCTTCTTGCAAGAATATCTGTCAGGTAGAAGCCAAAAAGGAGATGAATTTCTTTCCTTGGGTTGTGTCTGTGTCTCCCCTGCAATGTTGGTCTCCTCACACCATCCCATGTGCAGCTCCAGCTTTTTTGATGAAGTTGGTTGCAAAATGTGTGGGAGCTGCTACACAAAAGGCCTGGAGATGGAGCCTGGAAGGAGCTGTTCTGGGGACAAACCAGAAGAGATGGGGTGAGGTCCTTCGTGATTGCCCTGTCCTCGCAAAGGGATTGATACAAACACACCCCATCTCTGCTGCACCATGAGCATCCTGTTACAGAATGAAAAGTAGTAACTTACTGATGCTTTCCCTTGACTGTTGAGCCTCAAGTGGTAAATCTTGGTCTTACGTGGAATCTGTTTTCATTCTGGAGATTTTTACTGCCTTCAGAAACTTCACTTAGAAGAGCACGATTTTATGGCTCTAAACTGTTTGTTTTTAAAGAATTGGTTTCTTTTCCTCATGGGCTTTTTTAAAATGAAAATGAGAGGAGTCATGTAATCCTTAACATACATTGTCCCAGATTAATAACGCACTATTTTTCACAGTGAACACGATCCTGGCCCGCTGTAATTTACTCTCCATCCTGGCTTGCTCTTAATTAGGATGAACACTTATATGAAAACTCCACATATGGCCAGTGCCAGCTTCCATAATAAGTTGCCCCAAAAAACTGTGTGGAATGAGGGGTAGTGAGTCAATGAAAATCCCGACATAAATTGACTTTTTGTGTCCTGGCAGTGCTTGGCTGAGAGCCAACAACAATAAGAGCCCGGCATGCCAGAATTCACAGGCAAATAACACTTTTCCAGTAGAGCATCCTTACGAGACACCCTCCCAGCAGCCGTCCTTCCTTCCTGCCACTCAATCCCTTGTGTCCAAGGAGGCTGTCGAGGCGGTGAGCGAAACATCTCGGTGTTGTGACGGGGTGCGATGAAAACATGAGTGACAGAGTGACATTTTGACAGCCTGACTTCAGGTTCCTACTGCAAATGTAAATACGCTCATTTGAATCCAATTTACACAACCAGGAGTTTTTTAATGGAAAATAAACGGGGGATTTCTTAAAGGTGACTTTTGGGGGGTTTATTTCTTAATCCAGGTTGTTTGCGCACTTTTTAATGGGTTCAGCTGCAAATTTCTATGGTATTGTGGAGGTCCAGCCCACTTCGCTCCAGTCATGTGTTTTTCCATCAAATTGCTTTGTTTTCTCCCAGTTTAATGCTAATCCCTGTCTGAGTTGAGAGACCGCCAGCAATGTAGTTCATTAAATGTACCTATTGAGCAGCTGATAAAATTGAACTGCAATCCCATCCTCCTCAAATCAAGGACTCTTAAACAGCCAATAGTCCATTTTATCTTTTTCCTAAGGGGTCTAATCTGTTGCTCTTTCTCTCTTGGAGACTTGCTGTGTTTTCACTGGAGAAGAGTCACTGAGTGTCTTGTCAGGTGGGAACACGAATGGCTGAATCGCTCTTCGAAATATGATTTATTTAGACAGTCTTGGCACCTTGGGGATTTCTCATTCCTCCTTAGTGCTCCTTGTAGTAATTCCTCCCCGAGGTTGGGTTGAGTAGTGCTGGAAGGTGCAAGTTCCCATCTCAGGAGCAATGCAGGTCTGGCTCAGTAGCAGGTGGTGTAAGATGATCCTCCACAGCATGGGGATCCACCTTGGATGCAGATCTCCTGTCCTTCTGGGATCTGACTGCAGCACTGCCCTAGTGCCTTCCTTCCCAGACTCATTTTCCTCCTGGTTTTCTCAGAGGGCTACTTTTGTCTCTTCTGTGTTCCTTGGAGCAGCTCGGTAGCTCTTGATGGCTGCAGTATTTCAGGTAAAGCAAGTTGACCAAAGAGACCAATGAGATGGACCATGGCCAGATATGGCAAAACTGCAGGTAACTGAAACTCGCTTGAGGCTGGACCCTTATCCCAAGATCCTTAACCAGAGCAGGATGTGGTGCTTGTTACCCCACAAATGGGGGTCAGAGTGGGCAAACAGACTGGGCTCAGCACCAGTTCCCCAAGGGACCATTTACTAAGGAGGGTTTAAACAATATCAGAAAAAATTTCTTCACGGGAAGGGTTATCAAGCATTGGAACAGACTGTCTGGGAAGTGATGGAGTCACCATCCCTGGAGGGGTTTAAAAGACACGTAGATGTGGCACCTGGGGATATGGTTTAGTGGTGGCTTTGGCAGTGCTGTGTTAATTGTTGGATTTGATGGTCTTAAAGGCCTTTTCCAATCTAAATGATTCTGTGATTTCCCCGAGTGCTGCAAAATGTCAGGAAAGCACAAGGGATATGAAAAGAGTGTGTAGGAATCTGGCTTTTCACGTAGTTGTGTCCTTGGGCCAAACTAGATTAAGTGCAAGCTGCTTCCCTCTGGTTGCCTCCTAGCTGAGAATCTGCATCTCTCCCACAGGGAGAAGGACCAGGGAAGCTCACGTGTGTGTTAAATCCAACTTGTCCTTGTGGGATTGACTGGAGCTTTCTGCTAGTTGTATACACATGGTTTATCGTTTGGGTCCTGTGGGTTGTCTCAGAATCACCTTGTAGCTGCTGGTCCTCAAACGAGTGGTTTAAACCCTGAGTATTTAAAAAGTTTTGAAAACAGATCTGGGGGGTTCGGTGGGGCTTTCTGTTTTATTTGGTTCTTTTGTTGGTTTTTTTTACTGCACATCTGTTAGTGTATGGGGGGTTTTGTCTGTACAATGCTCTGTTCCTGGGTCTGTAACTGGAGGAGTTATCTTGGCTAAGAACTAGCAAATCTTTAATTTTACCCACAGATACAGAGATCACAGGAGGCCTTGTAGCTGTAGGTGTTTGACTTGGGCTGCCTTGGGACATGGAGGTGAGAGATGGGCTCCTAGCAAAGCCCAGGTTTCACACCCAGAGTTTTGTCCCTCCAGGGATTTCAGCAGCGTGTGTTGCTGCCGGTGCACAAGAGATGTCACCCAGGATTTCAGTGAAGGAGTAGCAGATTGCTTCCTCCTTACACTGAGACCTGTGAACACCCATGAGGGATGCTAATTAAGCATCTGCTTCCTTCTCAGTTTTAAGTGAAAGGGTGGCAAGTTAAAGTGACAGTCAGACCTCATTTATCTTAATGAGGAGGGTCAGGAGTTTAATGGAGTTTTGCTTAGTGAGGGTGTTTCAGCCTGCCTTGTGTTTGTTTGGGAGATGTCTCTACTTTTTAAGTCTACAGGGCTTTTTAGCTCCCGTGGTGTGGCTGCCTGGGATTTAATGCTGATGGCTTCTGGAGTTGTTCCTAGGGAGAGAGGGTTTAGGAGAAATCCAGGAGGCTTTCTGGTGTGTCTGCTGTGATCTGGTAAATGATTGGGATAATGATATAGTGGACTTTGCAGATGACTTTTCCTTGGCCATCGTGGGGCTGTGTTGCCTCCATCTGAGATGTGCTGTGCTGAGCGACGGTCATTTTGAAGCTCTTTCCTATAACAGTTTAGACATTTAACCAAGGTACTTAGCAGATACCAGCAAAAAGGGGGGGTTGTTTTTACATTCCAGAGTCTCACCTTGTACTTACCACTTCTGAGGTCTGTTTGACACCACGCTGACATATTTACAGTGTAGCCTTACTGTATATAGATGGAGTAATCAGCCAGTCACTCAGGGCTGCAGCAACTAGGCAGAAGTAAAGCCGTTTTTACTAGTTCACGTGCAGCACCACGCTGTGTGCATAACCTCATTTCTCAAGCCTGTTTCCTAGGTATTGAGCACAGACCTGAGCAACACCTACCCCTTAATAGGACAGAGCTCCAGCTGGTCTGTATCAGCACAGCTCCAGCCGAGAACAGCCCTCCATCTACAAAGGGCTGTGCCAAGATTGGCGAGGGAATTCATGCAGGGCCAGCAGAGCAGGTGAACTGTATCACTGTCGTTTTTCAGAGGGGACACTAAGGAATAGAAAGGGTGGGATGCTGCTGAGAAAGTCCAGAGCTCTGCTGCAGAGCTGGTGTAGAGTGTGAAAGCCTTCAGTCTCTTAGGGCTGCATGCCCTGCCCGGAGAGGAATTCAGACCTGCTCTGCTGGAGTCATTCGTGCTCATTCAAAGCCAACATCAAAAGGTCCCATTCTAATTCGATGCTTTTTAACACACAAATGGCAGTAAGATCATTAATTATTGCACTTAACCAGCTTCAGTGATTAAACACTCTGTGTTTGTGAGTGTCAAAAGCTGGCAAAATCTTTCTGGCACTGTAAGGGAAGAGGAGGGCTCTTGCCTCCTGTTGAAGTTGGATGGTGCTGCAAGGAGGCAAGGGCTACCTGCTCTCCAGAGTCTCATCTCTGCTGGGGTATAAACTCCATTTGGCCCAGAATTTTCACGTCATGCTTGTTGACCTGTGAGTGCTCTCTGCTCCTGCCTTGCTGCCTGGGTGGGGAGGCAGGATCATGTCTTTTGGAACAGGGAAGCAGTGGTGTGGGTGCTGTGGGAGTGTGGAGCACCTTGTCTCATCAAGACAAATATCTCTGAGGTCTCCTGTAGATAAACCTCCGTTGGCTTCTTGATTTCTGAGGTGTTCAGCAGCTGTAACAGTGTTACTTCTGCTGCACCAAGCGCAATGCAATGGGGCTGGAGTAGGGACCATTCTCTGTGGAGGTCTCCCTCCACCTTGGGAGATGTTGGCTTGAGATAGAGATGCCTTGGCCTGAGCTCTTCCCAAGCTGAGGAATTCTGCAGGCAACTTTGAGCTATTTTTGTAGAACATGGCTGGTGGGCTGCAGGAGAGCCAGGCAGTTGTTTTCCATCCAGCCAGGTTTTGTCACCTACCGCTACCCATGGGGAGAGAATTTCCCCCCTTCCTTCACAGTGCGGAGATCTCATTGTTCCCAGCACCTGAGGCATGCAAAATCCCCCTTGCCATCCTGGAGGAAGGGTCCAAGGGTAACCATGACTGATTAGTGAGCCCTGAGCAAAATACAGGCCAAAAATCTCACACACATTACTGTGCAGGGAGAGAGAACGGACCCTGAAAAGAGGGTACAGCTCTTGCCCTGGAAATCAGCAACTACAACAGCCTCACTCCCACGGGCTGTGACCACCAAGCAGAGCCAGGCTCTGCTAACGGTGACACTGGGAGGTTCGAGTTGGACCTGGAATAATCACACTCTCTGTCTGGGTTTGTGTTTGGCACACGGGGGGGACACATCCCTTGCTGGACTAATGAGACGAGGCCTATGTGACATTTTTATGACTCCGTCCCAAGCTATTTTCTCCAAGTTTTAGTGTTAAATTGGATTCCTTTCCCCAGCCCCCCAGTGTGGTTGGGAAGGCCATCTGCAGACAGAAGAGTGATGCAGAGATAACACTCCTAGGGTGGGTCTGTCTTGACTTTATGGCTCTTACATCTTTCGTTTAGGGTTCCTCTGACTTTTTGCCAGGCACAGACACGTCTCTGAGCATTTCCTGTGGCCCTGCATTAAGATCTGCCCAGCCCGGCACATCGTGGACCTCACAGCCCTCCCAAGGCTTTGTTGCAAGAGGTGTTTTGGAGCAGATGTCCCAAATGAGCATTTCCCAAGTTCTCAGCCCACTAGAGATATTCTCAAGAGAAACATGCTTCAGTTTTATAATGTAGATGAGCCTCTCTTTCTTTCTTTCTTTCTATTTTTTTCCCCCTCCAGTTTCCAGCCCCAAAAGTAGGCGGTGAATTCTAAGGCTTGAGGGAAGCAACTGCACAAAAGCCCATTACAATCCAGTCGCATTGTGCAAGGTGAGGATTTGCAATTTTAAGCAGAGGGAGAGGGAATCGTCATGATAATTACATATAATACCTAAAGTACCTATAAATACAGATGTATATTTATATAAAGCCTCTCCCAGCACACGAGTTCTCTGTCTGGCTGGGGTTGCCAGACCACCCTGTCCTGCACAAACAAATGAGTTAGAAAGTCCGAAATTCCATCCCTGCCTTTCGGGGCTCGTCTGGGGAATTCCTGAGTAATGGAGGTTGAATTGGGTCACAAGGGCAGCGGGGAATAAATCTTCAAAGGTTAGCTCTGGCATGAAGTCTCCTTTTTTAGGCATGTGAGGGATTCTTTTGTTTTGCTTTGTTTTCCACAGGCCCCCCCGGCAGGGGAACAATACCTCGCTGGGGCCAAGCCTGGCCGGGCACAGCCCCGCAGCATTGTCCGGGGGGCCAGGGAGGGGGCTGTGGGGAGAAATGACATCTTAAAGAATGGTGCTTCTTCTTATGGACACTTAGTAGATCAGTGTGCATTCAATTAACCCTATAAACCGTGCAAGGTCCAGGGAAAGAGCCTTTCAGGCATTATGGATTGAAAGTATTAAGGGGGGTGGGGGGAGAGCTGTTGGTGAGTCCAGTTTAAATAAAGCCCATTAGGCAGGGGCAGTGTGGTGGGGGTGGAGAAAGGGGATGTTTTTCTTCTGAAAATGAAATTCAAGCGCAGTCTCACGTACTGGTCTGGGTTTTCTTTCAATAAAGTTAGGAAATCCTTGCACAGCTCAGGCTGGGTTCTTGGTTAGGCATTTGGTCCAGCTGTCTTTGGGTTTGCTGGCTTGGGAGTGAAGGGATCCTGTAGACTGTCTTGGTGGAAAAAATATCTTACAGGAGTATTTTCTTCCTCCTCAAATTTCTGCTCAACCCTGCATTGTGTCCTGAGCCTCGGCTGTAATAGCCTGTGGGACATCCCTGACCTTCCTGAGTGCAAGTTTGATGGTCCCCTGAGAATGAAAACATCTAAATGCTTCTGTGAAGGACCAAAACACCTTGGTTTTTCCAGCTGAGGGTCTGATATTTTGCAGGATCACTACAAGGCAGTGCTGTATATTGAAAATAGGATATTTATTCCTGTTAATATTGGGAGGACAGTCAAATTTTGAAACTTTTATGTGCTCCATCATTCACCCCAACCCCCCAGTGCCAGTCAGGGCTGATTAGCCCCTCCAGGATGAGAGCAATATTGTGAGAAGAGAGATGGAAACAGCCAAATTTCTTTCCCTGCATATGGCTAATATTCACCTGGAGAAATCCAACCCATTTGTAGATATTAAACTAGACACAGTAATAAGTTCAGTATGTATTTCAATTTACTTTGCTGCAAATAGATTTAATTTACCAACTGCAGAGTTTTAGATGGAACTGCCTATATTCCTGCCATTTTATGTGACGTTCTGAATATATTGTACGTAAAGCTGTAAATTAATAGGCCTGTTTCTGATTTGTTGCACATATGACATGGACGTGCAACTAAATTAACAGTGAAGTCTTAGTGTTGCAGGGTTTAATTGTATTTGCAGATGAATTAGCATCTAATTCCTCTGTCCCTTCCTTAGTGTGAAGTACCCTGGAAATGGTTTTTTCCCTGAAGACATGGGTATTTTGTATTGTTTTGAGAGAAAATCCATGAGATCTGCTGGATCTTGGACAGTGCAGCGTTGTGGGCTGAAGAGCCTCTAAATCCAGGCTGAGCCTATTAGTTGGCTGTTCTTAGGTGGGATGTTTCCTGAATTGGGCTTGGGCAATGTCAGCTGTGCTAATTCACTCTTGTGGAGGTGCCTCCACATTAGTGAGCAAGGAATGTGGACTTCTGGAGCTGCTCTCCTGGTAGTTGGTAAAGTAAAACTCAGCCTGATTTTGAGAAAAAAACCAGGCAAATAAAAGCAGCTGTGGTTTTGCCTGCTAGTGAAGTTTGGTAGTGCCAAATTAGGAGAGCATCCTCCCTTACTCCCTCTGCTCTGTACTGGTTTCCTAAGGAAATAGCACCTATGTAGCATCTTTATCTTGGGAAGTGGTGCAGAGGTTGATGATAAGAGCTTTGTGCCCTGTGCTCCTGAAGATCTGCCAAACTGTTGGGCTTTTCAGAGGAAGAGAGCTGATGATGTGGGCTCAAAGTACTGCCCCAAATTCTTCCCTAAAATACACCATTCCCTCAGGGGACAGGTAAACACAGAGCTGGAAACTCATTGAGAAGATGTGACTGTGGAGAGGGGCATCTGTGTGGGTTCCTGCCAGCTTGCTAGAGGACCCATCTCTGTGGAGTCTCCAGAAGCTTTAGCTCTTCTGGGACCAGAGCCACAAAGTCAACATTTGGTGGCATTACTCTCAGCTGTAAATTGTGTGGGTGCTTTACTGCTCTTCTGGATTGAGGGCTCTTTGCACACCACCTTTGGGAGCTGCCTCCATCCTTGGCAACTTAGTAGGATCTGTTGACCTTTTTTGACCAGCAGGGATGAGATAATGGAGTCTTGCTTTATTACCTCTTTTAATAATTACTCTGACCAAAGTAATGGTTTGCTTTCTGTTACGCTGATCTGCTTTTACACAGCACTGAGCCCTTTCCTTAATTTAAAAGTAGCTGTTAAGTCCATCACAGTGCAGATCACATTCTAGGAATAAATATTTCTTCTTTCCTGAACAAATATAGACAGAGTCAGCAAATATGAAGCATCTCTTTTTCCTGTTGTCACAAAACTGTGGCGCTCCCGAGATTGATCTGTGCTTGCTCGAGGGTGTGCTTTAACGGGAGCACATTTGGGATATAAAGTGGGGAAGGCTCTCAACAGCTTTTAATTGGAGTTGTTGCTTTTGATGGGGCTGCACTAATTTCCAGTGGCTTCAAAGCTGGCGGGGAGTGAGGAAGGCTGGTGAAATCCCAGCTCCATCCACGGGCGGTGGCAGGTTCGCTGTTGCCTCAGAGGGACGTGGTGCAACACTGCTGCACTTTGGGGAAAAACAAGAATTAAATCCAAACGACACCGATCCACGCACCGGGGCTGTGTGTGTGAGCTGGAATTTAAATTTGTGTCTGTCACTGCCTAAGAAAGAAATCTGGGCCACGATGAGAGTTTGTAAGGGGAAACCAAGCTATTCCCCCCAGAGCCACTTTCCTAAGCCATGCCTGGTTGCCAGTAGCTTCCTGTCTGTTGTTAGTTTTTCTTTTCAAATACAATTTAGTTTCTGCAGGCCAGTGGCTTTTAATGATTTCCTTTGAGTCCATGCATCCTCTGGAGCAGCCCTCTTCTCCCTTGACATTTGATGTGGGAATGTGTACATCAGTATTGTTACTTAAACAATACCCTTCAGGCACCGATGCTGGGCCCTCAGATAAATCACAGATGAAAATGAAGCAGAATTGCTTGATAAAAAGTCTGCAGAGTGCTGGCATGCAGGGAACAAACTGCACAGAGTCCAGGTAATGGGAAATTTGGTGTGTTATCTGAAGACCCATGTAATTAATGAACAAGAAACCTGTTTACTCTGAAAATAGATGGCAGAGTTGCTATAATGCCTTTCTGCTTTGAATGCTGAATGAGCATCTCTGGAGGAATAAAAGCTTTAGCAGCTCAAAGTTGCATCTCACCCAGAAAGACGGGTTGGAGACGGCGCTGAGCATCAGAGCTGTTTTGCTTTTATGAAGAATATGAAACCAGCCTTCCTTCTAATAAACACCTCATTTATTTTCTCTTGGCTCCTAAGCGATCTCGTTTGCAAATCGTGGTGCGGGCGGAACAATTAGTGGATTCGATTCAGTGCACATGCCATTGCCAAGCAGGAAACAAGCACGCTGGGCATGAATAGCATCAATCTGATTTTCAGGCATGTGCAAGTATCTGGCACTTCAGAGAGCTTTGCAAACAGGCTGTATTTCTGGTTTTCCCCTCTCTTTCCCTCCTGATCATTCCGCTGCCATAGTTGTGTGTCTTACAAAGGGCCCATGGCTTCCCCGTTAGGGCTGCTGGAGGCTTGGTAGGCTTTTACCATGCTCAGTATTTTATCCCAGCTATTTTCCACGTGTGGAATCCACCTTGGCATTGCAGCGTGCACTGGGAAGGGGAAAGCTGTCCCTTTAACCACGCCAAGCATGTGGCTGTTTTTAGTTAGAGCTCTTTTAGCGAGTTGTCTCAGCACATCAGGGCCCCACTTTCATCATGCCTGGCTTTTTTTTTTTCCCTTCTCTTTGAGTCCTAGAAGTCAGAGGCCACAGGAGGGGTGACAGAAAGCAGTGACCTCTGCATAAGCGGGGGACCAGATGGCCACTCCTCTTCCTCTGAGCCTTTCTCCCCTGGCCCCAGGGCACAGATCTGTGACCTTCGCTTTAACTGAATGCCCAGACTGTGTGACTGGGGCTTTGACATGCTCTTTAATAGGCATACATTATCCCTCCGTTGCTAAAAGCCCAGAAAACTGGGTTCATTTAGATGGAATTTAAGTAAAACTGTTTGGATTGGTCTTGCTATCCCCTGGCTGCCTCCTGCTAAATTGTTGATCTTAGTGCTAATGAAGGGAAATGCACTTACAGACGGACTGGGAAGCATTTTATTTTCAAAGTTTAGCAAAAGCCAGTGTTTTCTGACAAATGAGGTGTGCCTTCATGGTGTGAGCTCTCTTGTGTGCCCACCCACAGCAGGAGTGATGCTCTGGTACTCCGACCACATCAAACTCTTCCCCTTTGCTGGTGGACTGGGCTCAGTTTTGCTCCAAGGTCTGTCTCTCTCAGTTAAAGAAAACTTCTGATTTTAAACAGTGGCAGAACTTGGGTTTGTAGCCTCTTGCAGTGTTTGCAGGCACAAGGGGGAGATGTAATCACTAATAGTTAATAATTCTCAGTGCAAATCTTACACGTTGGTCTGATTTCTGAGTGTGAGCCAAACTAGAGTATTGCAATGTGGTAACACCTCATGATATCGAGCTCAGGGTTGTTGAGAATTGTCAAAAATAGCCCTGAGGAGGAGGGATAGCACTGGACTAACTGATAATGGAGAAAATACTTTATTCTCTGTGAATCTGAAGTCACTGTGTTTTTCCCCAGTACCCCAGTAACTGAGAAGTTCATCCGATATTTCTGCCTGGTCCTGTAGCTGTTATTAGAGGAGGCCAGGCTCTCCTTAAAGCAATTTGTGAAATGGTAGCTGTGCTCTTCAGGAATGTCTCCCCGGGAGAGATTGGAAATACACTGTTTTCCAGCAGTGGAAAATGGAAATGCAGAGGTGTGTTTTTCCGCTAATGACCAGCAAACATCTCTGCTGATCAGACGTGGATGGCCTCCAACCTCTGCCAGGCAAGCGGATGCTGAGGAGGGGCTTTATTAATGCCTACCATTTCCGAGGGGTTAAGCACATGAAAGTTATTCCAGGAATTTCCTTTCCAGGGCAGACCTAGGGAGGTAGGTATAAGCAAAGGCCAGTTCAGCCCTGCTGAAAGTGATGGATGCAATTCTCTTTGAAGTTCCTGGGAGCTGCATTTCCTCGCTGCGCGGCTGAATTGAATCCAGAGATCTTCAACTGTGAATCCATAGGCACAAAACACGGTTATGTGACATCTGCTGTGGTTCATCAGCTACTGGAGGTGGGAAGGGGAGAGCAAAGAAACTGCCAGGAATGCTGGATGATACCGGAGGTTTGACTGCTCGCAGCTCGTGTTCCTGTTTTCAATTAAATTAGAAAGTATTTGTGGATGAAGTGACCCATTAGTTGGATAATAACACTGCCTTATCACGCCTGCTTATCAGTATTAGTTATGCACTATAAAACCCATCCCAAAGCCCTTGGGGGAATCAATTAAAGTGGAGGGGGCAGCTTTGTGTACGTGCGCGATGGAGCTGCCGTGAGATCCATGGGGTACATCCGTGCTCCAAACTGTTGCACGTTTGGGGCAGAGAGTATTCCTGAGCTTGCATACCAGCCCTGCCTGCAAGCTGTCAGCATCACACATCTTTGTTGCCTCCACCAATTCCTCTCTGAGCAAAAGAAACAGGCCATAAATTTGCTGATTATGTGCATTTAGGCAGAGTAGCTCCCTTAATGGCCTTTACGATGGCTGCAGCAGCCAGTGATGGAGTTTTTGCATCCCCAGCTTCTAATAGTAGATGGTTGCTTTTTCATGCTGTACATCCCATTAAATAAATCTGAGGCAGTGGTAACGGATTGCTGATATTAAACTGCAGAGGGAGAGATTAAAAATATTTTCCCTGTCTGCTTGGAAAGCCTGGGAGGGCTTTGTTCAAGTGTGGTGGGTTTTTTTTAAAGAGAAGTTAGGAAATGCTGTAAAAAATAGTCTCATCTGTCTTCGCCAGAGTCTGAGCTAAGAAGCAGGTAAGGGGAGCCTGATTTAATGACATATTAAATAGAGAATCAGCTCTCATCTGATCCCTTTTTGAAACGCTGCCGAGGAGCGATCAGTGCCTGTCTGCATCAATAATTAGACCTTATAAAGTATTTAGACTCGGGTGGCACAAGTTGCTGTGGTGGCCAATCACCTGGAAAAGGCTTGATTTCCAGGTAAAATCTCCCAGTGTAGTGATTGAATCTGCTAACGTTTCAGCTGGCCAAAAGGAGCCAGGGAAAATCAGCCTTGCCCAGAGTCTTTCAGGGACGCAGTGCAAGGAAAAATGTGGTGGTTTGCAAGGTCCATTAGAGCTGTTGCCCCTGGGGCCGCAAAATGGCCGTGTTGCTCTTGGCCAGCAGCGAGGAGGGGTCGGAGGGGAGAGCTGAAGTGTGGGGTGATGTGGGGCTCCTCACCACAGCCCCTTCGTCCCCCCACCCCAACCCCCCCGGCGCTCAGCTCCAAGCATCCTCTCCTTGCTTTGAACCCGAGGAGCTGTCACACCTTAAGGTCAGGCGAGGGGGCCCCGCCGGCGGGCAGGGGGAGGTGGAGGGAGCAGGATGTCATTTTGTCATTAGCCAGGCTTCAAAGGCAGGCAGGCACCGGGGAGGGGGGAGAGGAGCTGTGGGGTCACAGGGGGCTGCGAGCCCCTTGCCCAGCCTCCCCGCCGGCCGCCTCACCTGGTGCACAGCTGCTCCGGGAGGAAGGAGCCCAGGGATGGAGGAGGCAGCGTGGGGAAAGCCTTTTGCCCTGTAGCCTGCCAAATTCGCTGTGAAGGTTTCAGGCTGGGGCAGATCTTCAGCAGTGCTGGGATGGTGGTGAGAATCCCTGCCTGTGTCAGGGCGGCTGTTCAAAGCGTAGCCCCCTTGGAGCTGTGGTGCCCAGAATGATTTAGTGGGGTCTTGGAGACTCTGGAACATGATTTTGGCTTGCTGGGGGTATTCATGTTGGAGGCTGGTCACAAGGCTCTATGCCCTTGCGTTCATACATCATGCTTTGGATAGCCTTAGGCTTTCCTGAGTCAGCTTCAACACCAAAAAATCTGCAGAGTTGGTTTAAAATGACAGGATTGCCAAAGGATAAAAAAAATCCACCTCATTTTGCAGTTCTGTGAATTTGTGCTCTGAGTATCTTGAGCACAAGATATCTTGATATCTTCCTTTGGTGTCCTCTGTCAAGGCTTTTCTCTGCAGCCACCGGGGATGGGTTTGTTTATTCCAGCCTAAGCCAGGGTTCTCCTGCAGGTCCCCTCAAGCAGGTCTGGAGAGAAACACCGGCCACTGCAGGGCTGGAGATCAAAGCACATGTGTTGGCAGTGCTGGGAGGCCTCTGGGATCAGATGCTCTTTGACCTGTCCCTACAAAGGCTGAGGGCCCTGATGCACATCAGGAGCTGATGGAGGAGCTGGGCAATGGGATGAGGAGCAGCAGCTCCAAGAGCAGCTGGGCAGCGCATGGAGCAGCCAGAGCCAGCAGAAACATGGCACAGCTCTGCTTCACAAGCTCCTTCCATCCCACAGCCTCATCAGGCTTGTGTGCTGGTAATTAGGATGTTTGCTGTCATTTCTATGGGCATGACAATGCATATTCATCAAATATGTAAATTAACACATTAAGCTATTTGCATAAATCTTCTGGATCCAAGAGGAGGATGGAGATGAATTGCTGTGAGAGCAGCTCTGTAAACGATTCCCTGGTACCCACGGTGTGTCACGCTGGGTCCTGCACGCTCTCTGTGGGTGCTCTGGTGATGCAGAGCAGGAACTCACTTGGGTTAATTACTGCGAGAAATCCAGGCATCCTTACCTCTGGAACAGGATTGCAGCTGCCTTTGCCTGGCAGCTCTCAGGTGGCCTTTCCTCCTGGGGGAGGATGGGTTGGAGGGGTGGGCAGGCAGGTGAAGAGTTATCCATGGAAAAAGCAAGGCTGCCTGTGCACTAAATGTGCCAGAGGCCTCCAGTGAACACTAACACATGGAAGTTCGTTGGGCTTGCTCTGAGCAGTGAAATTCCCAACAAACCCCCGGCTCAGCCACTGCCTCCAACACATCTGGTACAACCAAGAGGAAAATACATAAGACCTGTAACCCTTGCCTGCAGTAGCTTAACAGTACCTCTGAGTATTGCTTCAAATACATATAATAAGTCTGAACTAATAAAGTAACGAGTTTATGAGCTTTTTAAAGATTTTACTAGATGAATGGAGGGCCTAATAACACGATTCGATTTCTTAATATAAACAACATATTTGCTGCGGCCTCTTAAAATATTCCTGAGTTTAACTGCAGAAAATCCAGCGTATGATTTATATTTCTGGCTGCTGGAAGCTCTGGCTTTCATTATCTGTGTATGCTGCAAATCCAATTATGTAATATCACTGAGATAAGGCGTGTAATGTTTCACGTCTAATTGTTCTAACATGCAAATTTTTTCCAAGGCTGGTGTACGTTGGGATAAAAGGAAGGCAGGGGCTGTGTTTCATGGGTGTAGGTTATGTGGGTGGAATCAGGCTCTCTGCAGGCTGTTGGACGTGTTGACTCGGGTGTGTTGTGTGCAAGGTCTCTGAGAAGCTCTCCAGGAATCACAGGGTGATGCTGGTTTTTGGGTGAATAAAGTGTTGGCTAAAGGCAACCAAAAAGCAACCCCTTTCCTGGATGGGGAGATCTGTGTATGCTGCAGAATATTTCACTGATCCAAGCATTGCAACTCATTTTTTCCCTACGAGGCCCCTTCCATGGGTTTGATAATCCCTGTGCTTTGCAGTGAATGGGACAGCTTGAATCTAGAGCCTCCTACCCCTCCCCAGCTGTGAAATCAGGGTGTGTGCTGAATGCACCCCTGGCAAACAGACTGTGCCTGCCTGGCTGACAGTCCAGGGCACTTGTTGAATCACTGTATTGGATCAAATTAACATTAATTTTCTAGGTAGTTTTCATCTGTAGGTAGGAAAGAGCTACGGACCTAAAGAAATTCTGGTTCATCTTGTTAAACAGCAGCTTATGTGCTTTTCCCTTTCTTTTGGGCCTTAGGTGTTATATCACTGTCTGAACACCTGTGGACACGTGTGTGCTCATCCAAGACTGCACAGACTTAACTTTTGAGCTGGCTGTATCCCTGTCCCATCCCCTGGTGGGATCCCATCTGGCCTGCACTCCCAGGTTTCACACCCAGGGCAGGCGAGAAGGCAGGGAGGATTGGACAAAGCTCAAATCTTCCCTGTTGCATCCTCAGAATGCAACCAAGGAGCACGTCCTGACATGGGAAGAGGATGCCATGGAAAGAGGCAAATGGATGTCACCTGGGAGACCCAAATCTTCATTTTTGGCACCAGCACAGACACTTATATTAATACCTGCCCTTTCACATTAGTGAAAGAACAGGTAGCAACATGCTGTAAGCAGGGGTCTTTGTGCAGTATGCTGGTCTTTGCCTTCTGCTCGAGGCGTGCTTGTTTTCTCTGGAAGGGACTGGAATAGGGGTGCATATGAGGTTGATGGCTTTGATGGCCTTGCTTGTTGACCACAGCACAGGAGCACATGAAGATGTATCAAAAACCCAGCTTTTTTGTCCAGCTTTCTATTGCCTGTGGTGAGCTGACTGGGGGAATTTAAAGGAATAATTTTAAGCAAAATGTTAGGGTTTTTTGGCCCCATCCACTTGCATACATGACACATTGATTGGGAAGTGCAGGCAGAGCTTCTCAGCCTTTGCTCTTTCTTTTGGGCACACACGCCATCCCTGCCAGGTTTTGGTGCTGATGTGGTGTTGGTGACACTGTCCAGCTGGTGGTTCTGGTCCCGGTATTTGGCTCCTCTGAGGAAGTTTTCCACTAGTGATCTTACAGCCACTGGGCATTGTGCTCTGGACGTGAATAGGTCCCTTTCAACCTTGTTTTATTCATCATCAGCAAAGCATGAAATTACAGTGGAAATGCTAATAGATTTCCTAACAACTTGCTATCTACTTGGGTGAAACAGTTATTTGTTGACTAATTAGTAAGTTAATTGTTTTATACTTCATTGAGGTCAGGTTGCTGCTTTAATGTAGAGGGAGGAGGTGTGGGCTCTTCTAAATAAGATGCTGCTTTAATGAGCAGTTACTATCATCAGTTGGGCTGAAGTGTAGGGAAATGGTAATGGTATCTCCAAAGGACATACTTGGAGCCAAAGGGTTGAGCTGTCCCCAGGAGCTGGGACAAATCCTGCAGGGGTGCCTGGCTTTCTCTGAGCCCATGAGCAGGACAGGCTTCTCAGCTCCCAGAGCTGCTCACAAGCTTTGGGCACGCTAATTAAAACCATTCCTGGCATAAAGAAAAGCATCTTGCAGAAAGAAAGGAAAGACCTCTCCTTCCTGCAGTTTATGATTGAATGTATGAGTAACCTGGCCTTGGGTTTCTGGGGCATGAAGTCTTTTCACTGACTTGATTTATGTGATTTTAAAAAAAGAAAAAAAAGTTTCCTGCTCTTCTCCTTAATAGCTTTCTTCCCCCTTTCTTTCCTCTTCTGACCCCGTGCTCATGGCCAGGAGAAGTTTTCTGGATTTAGAAACAACCTTTAAAAGGTACCCATGTATGGATGGAGGCAGTCGGGAAAGGCTCCTCCGGGATGGTTAAGCCATATTGCTTTGGATATTTTTTAGCTCTTCCTTGTTCTTCCTCTCCCTCCTCCTAATTAGGGCTTTGTTGTAATTACCTGCCTTGGCCAACCCTGTCCTTTCCCAGTTAAATAACCCCAGGACTGTGATGTGAGTCAGTGGGTTTGTGCCTCTTCTCATTCTTCCTACTGGGCTTATCTCCCATGTGGGGAGGGATTTTAAGATGAAGGAGGGCAGGTTTAGATTAGATATTAGGAAGAAATTGTTCCCTGTGAGAGTGGGGAGGCCCTGGCACAGGTTGCCCAGAGAAGCTGTGGCTGTCCCATCCCTGGAAGTGTCCAAGGCCATGTTGGATGGTGCTTGGAGCAACCTAGGGTAGTGGAAGGTGTCCCTGCCCTTGGCAGAGGAGTGGAAGTCGATGATTTTTAAGGTCCCTTCCAACCCAAACCATTCTGTGATTCTATGATGATAATTAGTTGCCTTAATTTTTCTAGTTGCCTTAATTTTTTTAGTTGCCTTTATTTTTTTTCCTGGAGTGGCCAGGTAGCTTTTAAGTCTTGGTAGTGGGACTTTCGATGTGCTTTGTCCAGTAAAGCCTTCTGCATGGATTGACTGGCAGGAACGATCCCTGGACAGCCAGGAAATGGGAGTATTTTTGCAGCCTGCATCCAGGCATGACTCCGATGTTTCATGCTAGGGCGGGCTGTGAATACAGATCACACCACTGCTTCCCATCCTTATCCCAGGCTTCTCACTGGGAAAAGGGCCCTTGCTCAGAGGCCACCAGGAAAGTGGGTTATAAAAGTTTTATTGGTGAGGCAGAAAGATGTTTCCAGCCTTATTGTTCCTTGGGAAATAAGAGAAGAAAAGGCAGATAATGTTTTATCACTTTATTAGATTGGGAAATCATCTGTAAAGCAGAGGTGTATTTCAAACTGAGCCCCCGTGTCTCTTGTTAATGCCAAGTCAGCGGCATCCAGCTGGTTGGATGGAGGGTTTGGATGATGTGGGACTTTAAAGAGGTCCTGTTTCAGTGGGATGAGAGCCCCAGAGGAGCCAGATGTGTGGTGAGAAGACCAGAGCTACCAGCCTGGGCGTCCTACACTCAGCCCTTGCAGTTTCTTGCAGCAATGCAACCAAGTGCTAATATGCATCTGTGACAATCTGAAGGCTGGAAAACTCATCCTTGGGGGAAACTACCTGCCTGGTGGGTAGATTAGAGCTTGTACATGCTCAGGGTTGTTGGTAGGGCACTGAGGGAGAGCACTGAACCGTAAAACGGCCTTAAAAGTGGCAAGTCCAAGTGAAGTTATGCGACTTAAAATGTTTTATCATGTCGTATGCCAGGGCTATTAGTCCCCTTCTGTGCTTCCATCAGGCAGCATGGCAACTAGCATTGAAGTTTTATCAGATATTAAAACCTGCTTTTGAAATTTCTCCTAGAGCAGAATGCTAAATCAACCTCTTCACGGTGATAATTCTTTTTTTTTTTTCTTCTTCTTCTCCTTTTGCTGTTTCCTGCCTGGCAGCTTTACCTTTGCTTCCATTTCTCTCTCTCATTTTCCATCAGCTCTATCTGTAACCATTTTGTGTTTTATTGAGCATGAATGAATGGTGATGCCTTTTAGATGAGTGATATTTTCATCTGAAGATGCTTGTTTAATATAAGCCTCTACTCAGCTGTTATCCCAGTGGTGCTTTGTGTTTACCAACAGATTATTTCAACTAGCTTGAATTTGGAAGCAAATTAATTGCATGGAGATGTTTTCTGCCCTTTTCCTACCCCAGGAAAAATTCTGCTTGCCTTCTAGTGGGGTGTTACGGACCTGAAACACCATTCAGAGGCAGTGTGAGCTGTGCAAGGGCTCCAGCTTTGCTGCTGGGGCTGAGTGTAACCTACGCTCACCATATGCTACCACCCTCCCCTTTAGGTAAATGGGGGGTGTTTCTGCCTCCCTGCAAATGATAGCAGAGACCGTAATCACTCAAGCTGCCGCCGTGTTGGGTCTCGGTGCACTTGGGAGTAAAATTCTCCATCTGTGGGAATAGGTTATGAATCCAAAGTCATTAGAAAGGGTCTGGGTTTACCCTTGGTGCTATAAGTGGGAGCTCAGCTGTCAGTGACAGTGATGGATCCCCAAATACCTGCTTGTTGCAAGGCATCGCTGCCACCCCCAGAGGTTCCCTGGGCTGTGCAACAGCAGCTGGACCTGGGGATGCTGAAATGTGCCTCAGTTGTTAAAGGTTTGGGTTTTGCTTGGTCTGAGGTTTGTTTTAATGATTCCCCGGAGGTCTCTGCTGGTTGAGTTCACCCTGGGGGAGGTATGTGGCTATTTTTTGGCACTGGTGACAAGTGGTGCTCCTTTCAGGAACTGGGTTCCCATCAGTTCTCTGAAGCTGGTGAGAGAGAAGAGAAACAAAATCCCTTCCTGAAGGCTGACTTTTCTGTTTGCACGCAGATGGAGGGGGCAGATCTTTGTGCATGCTCCAAGCCAGAGCTGAGTCCCTTCAGGGAGATCAGACCTGCATCAGACATGGTTCGGCATCCAGCCATCCCCAGGGTAGCACCCGGAGCTTTTGGAGGCACAGCTGTGTTAGAGCAGGGGAGGAGGAAGGATTGCGTATCCCCCTGGGCTGGAGATGGGCTCTCCAACACACATTTCCATGCCTTGGGACCATTGTGCATCCCTAATGCCTTGTGGTTTGTTCTCGATCCTCATCCAACAGCTGGCAAGGGAAGGGCTGGAGCTGAACCTCGTGTCCTTGACAAGGTGCTCAGCCAGCCCTTTGCTGCACCAGGACAGCACTGAATTTTCCCTTGTGATCCAGTGCCAGGCTCTGCATCCTTATTCGGTCCCTAGTGCTTAGGGAAATCAGACATTCGTGGCAGTAAATTTTCCTTTGGGACATGAGCCCTCTGGGCTCCACCCTGCCAAAGCCAGCGGGGCTGCTCGTGGGCAGAGGTGCCGCTGTCGAATCTGCTCCTGAGCACTGCTGTCGACATCTCCATCCCCTCCTCTGCCGGTCCCCCGTGCACAGCAGTTTCCCGGCCGATCCGCTCCATTAGGGCATTGCAGGGACATTAGTTAACGAGGCTGGTTCTGAGCGCGCCGTCGGTGTTAATCTGGGCCGTCCCCGCCGCTGCAGAATTTGCATTTGTCCGGGTTGTGCATCTCGCAGCCCAGCTGCCTGCGCTGGATGAAAAGGGCAGCGCTTCCAGCTCCCGTCGCCAACAATTCCTCTCGCAGATGACCGAGGGCGACTCTCGCAGCTCCAGCCCCGCTGAACACGGCGCTGGGCTGTGGCTCCGGGTCCGTGCCGCCTCTCACCGCTCCCCTGGCCGCCCTTCACCCGCCGAGGTTCTCGCGAGCAGGCCACGCATCTGCATTAATTTAGATGGCTTAATGTGGGGAGCTCATCAGCTTGATTTCCCCCGTGGCTCTGGGAGTCAGCTGGGGCGCCGGGGCCTCCCATTAGCGGCCCAGCCCCGGTGCCAGATGGCGGGTGATGGCTTGCGGAGGCTCCGGAGCTGACGGGCTCCATTGTGTGGGAACACAAAAGCGAGCGAGCTGGGCTGGATGTTTTTTTCTTACCCCCTTTCTGCTTTCATTTTCCTTCAGTGCTGTCACCCTCACAGCTAATTCCTGAAGCTCTCTTTATTTATTTATTTCGTTTCGTGGTGGGGAGGGCTGTGAAGTTGCTGACGATGTTTTCCATGAGGATGCTCCTGCCTGGTGCCATATCTCACAGACTTTGCTGTCTCCTGTCTTTTACTCTGTGCCTGAATGTGCACGTGGGGTACACAGTCCCATGAGCACACCCACCCACATGGAGTACCTCTTGGACAATTTGGTCACGTAAACAAGTCGTTAGGGTATCACAGTGGTCTCCTGAGGGGCTATTATGTGCCACAAGGTTTTGTTAAGATAGATTTAATCACCGTCCTGAATATTTTGGTTGTCCCAGCAGATTTTTTGGGTCTCTAACAGTCTGTGCTATGATCACCTGTTTGTTACCAAGTTTTCATCTCTCTAGTTAATGCCAGAAATGTGCCTGTTTTGGGGTGGAAGTGTTTTTTCTGGTGAAGATGCACATTTCAGGAGGAGGGAGAGGACTGATGCCCCAGGCTTGGTCCTGAGCATCCCCGTGGGGGCCCCCTGAAGATCAGCCTTACAGGGCTTTGGCTCTGGTTTCCCCAGTGTGCTGGGAAAACCAGGGCAGAGCTTGAGATCAGAGCTCAAAGTCACTAAAAATGCCTCCCTGCAACCCCTCCATTCAGGTGCAGAGTTTGACTTCTGCCTGCTTCCTAAAACCCACATTGCTTTTGCAACACCACCACTCCTTAATATTTAGCATCACTCCAGCCCAGGCAGATTTCCACACTCATGTGTGCAGCCCAAACACTTAACAAACTGGAATTAAAATGAAATTTAATGCTGTTGGGGAGCGTAGGTGGCTAAATGTTGTTAATCCTGGCATCTGGATGGGGAATGTATCCAGGAAGCAAATGAGAACAGCAAGTGGATGGGGACAGAGGAGTCCCAGGTAGTTGCAGGTCTGTCTGGCTGTCCCATCACTGAGAGTCTTTGAAGGCAAATAGTGATATTTAAATTTGGATTGTGTGGCTGCTTGAGAGTCCAGCCTGCCCTCTAACTCTTCCTCCTTCAGCAGGAGGTGCAGCACTGAGCCCCTCTCCAGGCTGGGCATCGGGTGCTGGGTTTCTTTTCAGCATCTCCTGTTGTCTTTTGTCCATGATGCTGAATTTTGCTGCCAGGGGTTGTTTGGTAGGATGGGTGGAGATAGATGGAGGGCGCAGGGGCCTGGTGCATTTGCAGAGGGCTTAGGTGGTGGGAGTCACAGGAGAATCTGTGTCTCCTCATCAGGGAACCACTGCTTTGGGAGTCTGGCACCCTGCCCACCTGACCTGCCCAAGTGAGTTTCAGGATGCACAAACACAGGCAGAAGCACAAACATTTGGGTAAAATATTTTCAGATTCTGCAGCAGGAAATAAGCAGGCTCTTCCCACCTCTTCTCCTCCCGAGAAATCGATTGAGCCCCTCCTTGTAGCCCTGCAAGCTGATAGTTATCCCATCCGGGAGCATCCCTCAGGAATTACGTTCTTCAAAGGCTTCCTGAGCCTCACGGCCCTCGCCTCGTGTTACCCAGGGTTTCTCATCGTATCCCATTCCCATAAACAGTACCAATGGTCTTTGCAAAGAGAGGACAGACACCACCTGAGGTGATTGGTGTTTATTTAACCCATGATAAAAAAGCAAAAAAAAAAAATTCTGAAGCATATATCTGAATGCCTTAGCAAAGTGCTCCAACCTGAAATTTTATTTTTTTTGACTACTTGTTTTAACAATTCCCCACAGAAAGGACTTGAGTGTTTCTCCTTGCCAGTAAGAGATGCATATGCAAAATTCTGTATTTGGTTGTGGCACAGGACAGAGGTTGGATGATGGCACATCACAATCTGTGGGCACAGTGAGGTTGTCTTTCTACCACACAGAAACCTGCTCTTGTAAACCATCCCATATGCAGAAATGATGCCAGTGCAGCCCAACGTGATGAGGCTGTGGGTGCAATAAAGTGCAGAGCCGTGCGATGACCTCTCAAGAACTCAGTGTGTCTCCTCTTCCTGAAAGTTTGCTTCCCTGACGTGATGCTCTGGGATGGTTTGGTGCTGGTGGTGATTGCACAGGCAGTGTTGTCCCACCAGCCACCACCTCCCAGCACGTGCCCGTGAGGATGTGCTGAGCCAGGAGCAGCACCACGGGGTGACAGGAGTGTTGTCTCCTTGACCCACCACTCTTCTCCTGCCACCTCTTTTCAACAAATCCTCAGAGGTAATGAGTTTAATTTGATAAACCAGGCCCGGGGTGAGGTGTCACGGTGGGTTTGGAAGATAAGCCTCTCCGCTTCTTATCAACAAGAAGCCAGTGCTCCCTGGAGGGCTGTGTTTTCTGGAATGTGTCCCTGCTGCTTGGGTTCAGTGATGGTCTGGTGATAGTGAGGAAGATAAAGATGGTGAGATTGGTGGTAACTATGGTATTACTTCCTTCCTCTGTGTGACCATCCTCTACATCCTTCTTATCTTTAACCATTCTCCTGTGTCCTCGCTTGTGTTTGTCTGTCAGGATGGTGACGTGTCTCCCAGTCGTATTTAGGATGCTGTGAGGTGTGGAGGGAGGAGAGAGGACTCGCTGTGGGTGCAGAGGTGCTTTTGGATAGAGTGGCTGCTTCACATGGACCCGGCATGGAATGTAAGCTCTTACCTTGTTGTGGGAGTGGGTGTCTGGCTCACGGAATCCAGCCTATGTTACCACCTGTGCTGCATTATAGAATCATAGAATCATAGAATGGCTTGGGTTGGAAGGGACCTTAAAGATCATCTACTTCCAACCCCTTTGCATGGGCAGGGACACCTTTTACTAGACCAGGTTGCTCCAAGCACCATCCAACCTGGCTTTGAGCTCTTCCAGGGATGGGGCAACCTGTGCCAGGGCCTCCCTACCCTCCCAGGGAAGAGTTTCTTCCTATCGTACGTGCACGTGTACACACCCCACTGTGTGTACACTGACAGGCGATGCTGGGGTACAACCCCAAGTAGAACCATCCAGTGGAGGCGCAGCAAAGGAGTTAACACTTGCTGGCTCGTGCACAGAAACACAATCTCCGTCTCCTCCGAGCTCCCGGAGAGAAATCGGTGAAAACATCAAACCGCACGTCCTGTACCGTGGGGCCGATTCGCCGGAGCTCTGAACTTTCTCTTTGAGGTGGTAATGGCTTGGCTGGCAGCCAGGAGCGGCAGCCGCCAACGGAAAGCGGGGACTTCCAGAGATAAGCTATTTTCAGCCAACGGGGCTTCTCGCCGCGAAATAAATAGAAAAAAAGGACGAGCTCTACGTCTGCGGTCATGTGTCCCGCTTTCGTGGATTTGGCCTATTTTCTGAAGAATGGCTGTAATTCAGCTTGAATTTCCCCTGGATTGCTGCCAGCAAAATAGGAAGCTGTTACTATTGCCAAGGAGCGAACAGGAGTTTATATATGTAACTCAACCACAGGGATGGGATGACAGCTAACGGCTTAGCTGCTGCTAGGAGGAAAAGCAGACCTGGCAGGAACCTGGATTTTCTCAGGATCACAGTGGTTCAGTCTTTCCTATGTCTTTGATAGTAACACCTTCAATCTGGATTGGACAACATCGGAACACAATATCTGTGCTCAACACCAAGGGACAGAAGCAGAGGAGCTTTCAGCATTTGGGAAATCCACCTGTATTTGAGTGAAAAATCAGAGTTAAAATGGACAGAAAGGAGCTTTAAAGCAGTCCTTTGTAATGCTAACTCTGTGCCCCACTTGTTACTGGTCTGTGCTTCGATCCTTTGGTCTCTTCTCTCTCCTTCCCCTGTGCACAGGAGAGACTGTGTTTTTCCCTTGCAATGGTGTGAGGCGGCTCCTCTGCGTCAGGAGATGGAAATCCAGCTTTTTGTGATTACTTTTCTATTTGTGTAACTTCTTTAGTCAGCGTGTGGACCATTCCCACCTCTATTTCATTCCTTAATAAAGAAGGGGAACAGTTTATCATGCTCGGCACAGAGTATGGACGTGGTGAAAGGCAGACTGTTCTGAAGGATTTGAACTTAATTTCCATCGGACAGAGAGACCGTTGTTTGTGGTACTCCCACAGCCTCCTTTCCCCCGTGCTCTGGCTGCTGTGGGCCCACAGGGAGCCTTTGCTTTGTGTCTTTGGGCAGCTCTTCCCCCTGTCTGGACTGTGTGTGCTGGGAGCTCTGCAAGTCTGTGATGTTTTAGAGTCTGAGGGATACAGCTGGGACTCAGACCTGCTGTGTGATGGGACACGATGCAGAGGTGTGTCTGGGTACCACAGAGTCCATCATCTCTGCCTGTTCTGTCACAAAGGCCAGAGTGTCTCTCTGTGCTGTGCTTGGGTTTTTGCCAAGATACTTCGTGCCACATATTGGACCACCAGATTTCACAGAATCACAGAATATGCCGAGTTGGAAGGGACCCACAAGGATCATCGAGTCCAACCCTTAGCCATGCACAGGCTCATCACCAAGAGTCACACCATGTGCCCAAGAGTATTGTCCAAGCACCCCTTGAACTCTGTCAGCCTTGGTGCTGTGACCACTGCCCTGGGGAGCCTGTTCAGTGCCCAACCACCCTCTGGGGGAAGAACCTTTCTAATATCCAACCTAAACCTCCCCTGACACAACTCCAGGACCTTCCTTCGGGTCCTGTCACTGGTCACCACAGAGAAGAGATCAGTGTCTGCCCCTGTCCTTCCCCTCACGAGGAGATTTGAGAAAGACATCACCTTGGAGGCTGTTTCACCTCTTCCAGGCAGTCCCCAACCGCTGCCCAAGGGAATATCTCAGTCTGTCCAGCAGGCAGCATGGTACATGGGCAGAATGGGCTGTAGCTCAATTTTCCATGGACTTGGCCATCCCAGCCATGGAGGAGCAGCATGGTGACCATGGCTCAGCAGCACTGAGCGCTCACTGAGCTCCCTTGCCCAGGCAAAGCTCTGACCGTGGCAGGGCTGACCCTGCTGCAGCAGAAGGGAAAATGAAGAGTGAATTACTGGCACTGGGGCTGTTTGCTGTCGGCCCGATAAAAATGGCACCTTGCCCAAGTCTTCTATAAATCACAGGTTCCATTCGGAAAGGAGTTTTCTGTGGTAATTAATGAGCCAGTATAAAGACATTAAATGGAGAATGTGTAGTGACAGAAAGGCTTGTCATTCACTGAGCCATCTTCCCCCATGTGAATAACCACGAGGGAACAAAGGCCAAACTCCTTATAGACTGAAGTGCACTATCTCTGATAGCTGGGAATGAAGTAATTCTCTGAAAATAACAAAGGCGCAGTGAAATACATTAGTAAACTAATTACAAGAGAGCTGGTAAAAACAGATGCTGAAAATTTAAAGCTATTACTGGAATGATTGCTGGCAGAAAAATGGGGGCTGACAACAAAAAATTAAAAAATGCATCTCATTTAAAATTCATTAGCCTGTAAATCAGGACAGCTCCCTGTCTGAGAGCGAGGCTGATGGCATTTCCGTGGGCAGTCGTGATGAAAAGCTTCCTTGCCTTCACCTTTTTTTCTGGATTCCACTGGTGCCTCCGGAGATGCCGAAAGAAAGTGCGTACTCGTTGGTGAGCACAGAAAAGCAGGGAAGCTGCTGGCTTTGCTCAGGGAGGTCTGAGCAGGGATGGTTCTACCCAGAGGTGTTGCGAGGGCTGCGGTGGAGCAGGATAACGCCTTGTGCTTGGTTGGCTCGCTGCCTCTCCGAGCTGATAAAAAGCAGGATTGCTCGTCCAGGCTTGATGTCGGAAGGAGTTGGCTGCAAACAAAGTGGTCCAGGGCCAAAACCAGCTGTGTGGGAGCTTCCTCTTGTACCGTCTCCATCAATATTTGGGAGAGAGATGGAAAACATCGTTATTGTGCAACAAATCAAAATGGTAACTATGTAATTTGTCTTAATTGTGTGTGTCGGAGTAGGAAAAACACGAGGAGCTCGGGATGGGAATCTGGCAGGAGAGACCTGCCTGCTGGCAGTGTGCTGCATGCTTTGCTCTGCCCTCACCGAGCCAGCCTCTCCCAGAGGCTTGCGGACAGCTTGCCCTTCATTTTCTCATTATTTCAGGGGTCTGCAGGGGCACTTGAGTGGGATAAATCATCAGCATTTTGCAAAGAGCGAATGTGTGCTTCGGAGGAAAGTCCTGAAGAAGCTGTTGCTGTGGATGCAACAGGAGGGAGCATCTTCTTGTGATGCTGGAGTGTGCCCTGCTTTGGGGTGGGGGAACCTCGTGTGATGCTAGGGTTTCTTAAAAAGTCACCCCACAAAACCAGGGGAGCCCTTTGTGGTGACTTGCACCTCTGGGCAGGTGTCACAGCAGCCAGTGTTGCCCAGCCAGGATCACCCTCAGTGCTGGAGCACTGTGCTGTTGACAGATAACCTCCTCCTGCACTGCAGAATCACCAGCCCCATGTGCAGCCTGCCCTGGCAAATTAAGAGTTGTTTATGACATTTAATACTCCCTCTTTCCTCCAGCAGCAGGGCGGCAGGACCACAGGTTTGCCTTCACAAATGGTCGCCTCAGGATACACTAAATGCTGTCACGAGCCAGGGAGCAATTTCATCTTGAAAAATTACTGCAATAGAGCTCCCTGATAAAGGTCTCTCCCAGCAATGCCTCCCTCTTCACCAGAAACTTCTTCTCTCCCTGAAACCAATTTGAGAGCGCTAAAGGGGCTGTTTATTAGTCAATTCCCCTGCAAAATAAGAGGGTGCTGGAAGATGAATAACCCTGGGCTGCCTGTCGTGCTGCTCTGCGTAGCAGGTGACACGGTGGGATGCTGCTGCCTGCTCTGAGCATGGAGGGAAGTGGGAAATTTGATCCATGGGATTGCCAAGATCCATCTTTCAAAGTGGTTTATAAGGAGCAGCGTTGCCTCGTGGGTAAAGTGCACCATTGGTACTCCAGGGATGATGCTGGCTTTGGGTTGTGACCATGGGTGTCACTTTTTGCCTGTCTTTAAAATGACCAATAGGTTTATTGGAAATGTCTGAGGATGCCCTGGTGGCTCCCATCGAGGGCATTAGTGCCAATGCACCAGAACTCACTGCTCTTACTTCCAGGCTGGGATGATTTCTGGCTGCAGCCACATGGCAGGAGGTCTTGGGTCTGAGCAGGCAACGTTTGGGCAGTGCTGCTGCACGAGGGAGAGCGTGGTGAAAGCTAGATGCTCTCAGGGTTTTTTTCTGGCATTGGCAGCTCTGTCCCCCCAAGTCATGACAACAACTGTGATAGGGTGTTGGATATTGGGGACACTCCCTGGCATGCTGTACTGGGACAGTGTGGGCACAGTCTCTCTCCAGCAGAGCAGCATTTTGTGAGTTTTATAGAAATTGTGAGATTTTTCAGTATAAAACAGCCTTTGGGGCGTATAGCTCCTGTTCTTTCCCATGCATTTATCCAGGCAAAAATCTTTCCCACTCATGGGAGAGTACCCCTGCATCAGCAACTGATGGTGCTGTAGTTATTTTTCCAATAAGTGAGCTATAATCAATACCATGAATATGCTAAATGTTCTTTAGGACTGGGAGATGGGCTTGGAGGTGTGTGATTGTGCAGGAGAGGCTGGGTGCGCTGGTGATGTGGAGCACATTCAATGGAGCCTCAGGAAGAGGAGTGGAGCTGCAGCACAGGCATTCTAAGATTTTCCAGGTGCCACAAGAAGTCCCTGCAGGGACTTTTCCAGGGAGAACCCATTGTCCTCCTCCCAGCCCTGGTCCTTTGCTTGTGCAGGGCAGGTAGAGCATCCAGGGACCCCTGAGGATGTTTCCTCCGACCCCTGCTCTGCATGCAGTGGAGATGTGTTCATTACTTTCACAGGATATTTATCATCCCCACACAGAAGCGGCCCCCACAGGGCTCTGTGCTTTTTTCTGCTTCTCAAAGCAGCAAAACCAACAGTAAATCATGGGTCAGCAGCGTCCATCGGGGCTGTTCATTGCTGTGAGGTGAGGAGGTGACCTGGGCTGGATTTGGCTCACAGACATCTCACATGTTATGCAAAAAATTGAGAAGCCATAGTCCCAGATCAGGCAGCGATTTGCCTCCTGGTGGACTTGAGTCATGAGGTAGTAGATTTTTTTTTCCACTCTCCTCTTGTAAAATATCTGTTGCATGTTCCCTTCTGTGGGCAGCTGCTGTGTCCCACTGCGAGGCATTATCTTGGTTGTCTCTCTTTCATCCCTGTCCCAGGGGCGTAGGACAAGGGAAAACAACAGGCCAGGTGGAGACAGACTTTGTTCCTCAACCAGAGAAGTCCATCTGATGTGATATCTTCTCAACCTTGTTTAAATTATTCCACTCAACTTGGATTGCATGTGAAAACTAGAGACATGAGGATACAAAATGCAGAGAGGGCAGAGAGCCTGGGTCATCCTCCATCCCTGCTCTGAGTGATCCTGTCAGCTCCAGGGGGAGCAAACAACAGTCAAAGCAAAAGAGGAATGAGCACTTGTTTGCAAATATTCCAAATAAAAAGTGTGCAAGACTGACCTTCTTTCCCTGTTCATCTGTACACAGAGCGAGGTTGGGTTGTCCTCCTTCTCTCATCTCACCGGGTATTTTGGTTCCTCTTAAATGAGCTGCATTCCTCCAAAAGGTTTTCCTTGCTTCAAACTCTCCTGAGTCTTGCAGCTCGTTTTCTTTTGAGATCTGAGGCCCAGCACGGACAATAGAGATTTGGGATTTTCCCCTGCTATGATTAGTGGGCAGGGGCAGAGAGGATTTTCTTCTGTGCTGGGAGAGGCATGGCTGCTCTTTAATATTTTCCCTCCTTTTCCAAAGCTGAGAGAAAGGCGATTTTTCTTCCCTTTAGATGTGAGCGGAGGGCCCCGCTCCTGCTACTCCTGGAGAATTAAATAGATAAATGGGCGGCGCTGTTGTTCACGCTTCACTATGCACAAAGCAACTTGCATTCAAAATTGGGCTCATGGCAGTTCAGCAACAACCTCGCACAAAAGCGTCATTAGACACGCAGGGCCGGCTCGCAGGCGCAGAGGCTGCTCTGCAGCTGGAGTAGCCACCGGGCTGGCGTGACATGGGCTTTTATTTTAGCTTCATAAAAAATGCAATTTTTAAAATTTAAAGGAAAAAAAAATGTATAGAAAGAAGATGCGGTGTCTTTTTTCTGAGAGACTTGGGAAGGCGCCGCTGTTGGAAGGCAGGGGGGAGAGAGGAGAGGATGGGATTTGTGGTGTCCATACGCCCCCCATCTCTTGTGCTGGCTCTTTCTTGCAGGAGAATCCTCCATTTCCAGAGTGTGGAAGGGACAAATGAGGGACCTGTGTCTGCAGAGCCTTCACCTGCTGACTTCTTTGAAAATATTCCCTGGCTGGTTACTAACTTAATGGTGAAGGTCTCCTAAGCCAAGAGGGAATGGAAAATTTAATCCCTCTGCTTGCCTTGGTGCTGGTGGCTCGCAGGGAAAACATTTGGGAAGGAGTTGGGTGCTCAGTAAATCTCACAGATCGTGAAGGTTGGTTCTGCTGGAGCTCTCAACCTGATTTGAGAGTGGTTCAAGTTTGGGTTTAGTTGACATGGTGGTCGTGTTTTAGAAACAACCCTGACTTCTGGTCACCTGCGGGGGAAATTCAATTTTTTAGTAAATAGGGAAATTCAGTCTGAAAATCAGCAGCTGTCACCATCATCGGGATGAAGCCAATCTTGGAAGGGGTCTACTTGCCCATGGCTTGTTCTCTTGCACTGGGCAAATCATTTGCCTCCCAGATTTTCACTTTCCTCAGCTGTAAAGGAGCTAACAAAGCCTGCCCTTGGCAGGGGCATCTGGAGGCCCGGGTACTGGAGACACATCTCATAAAGCTCTTCTTCCTTATACTTTGTTAACTTTGAGGCATTTTAAGGTTTGAATTAAACAGGTTGGTGGCAGAAATGTGAAGAAAGGGTCTTCACTTGAGGGCTGTTGTTTGTGGACTGTGTGGCATCCATGGTGGTGAGGATGGTTGGCTGTCCCCAGCATTCTTCTGTATCAGAACCAATGGGGTCTCTGTATCCCCATAAGTAATTTAAAATCAAAAGGCAATGTGATTGCAGAACTAGCTGGGCTTCCCAAAAGCTCTCCTAACACCATGCTTGGCACTGAACCTTTCAAGTCTTCCTCCTCTCCTTGTGCCTGCACAATGTTTGCGTTTTAATGATTCTAAAGGCCTGGGATTTGCTTTGACATACCAAGTTAATGTTTTCTTTTTCTATATCAAATCTAGGTCAATCTCTGGCTTAACACTAATGCTGTACTGAGCAAAAAAGGATTGGCCACTAATGGTTTCAATTTAGTTTTTTATGGAGTAGAGAAAATTTCACTCAATACTTATTTTCATTTTTATTCAGTTGGCCTTTCCACAGGGTCTGTTGGGATGGAGAGAGTGTTTGTGCTTTGATTAGAGCAGACCCCAGAATGAAACCTCTGTGAATATGGATGAGCATAAGAGCTCACCTGCACTGCATCCACAGGATGTGTCATCAGGGACTGCGTCCCAGTGGGGGTTAGGTGGTGGATGATCCCAAGCATGGGGTTCTCTTTAGGGAAGAGCCTCACCTCTGATCCAATCTCCTCCTAGCTGAGGATCCTATAACATGAGAGAAGAAGGGATGAAGATTAACTCCTCTACCTCATGTGTCAATGTGGCTGTAGACAGCTCAATCTGAACCTAGCCTTGGCCAACATTTTTTGGGAGGAGGCTCTCCCGTGCCTGCAGTGTAGGAGGGCTGCCAGGACCGTTCCTCATCTGCTGTGAGCCCTTGTTTTGTCTCTCCCTGCCCTGTGCCAATCTCTGTACCGTGGCCATATCCAGGTGAGGTGGAAGCAGAAGCACCAAGACACCACGGCTTGGAGTGTCAGTGTGGAGCAATGAGTGTGATTTATGTTGTTTTTATGGCTTGATGACACCTGGAGATGGCAGAGGGAAGTTTAATGGGAACAGGGTGGCATTCACCCCCTCTGATGATGGTGAAAAGGGCCTGGGGCAGCACTAGCCCTGCCGTTGGCACGTGGATGCTGTCTTGCCGGATAGCGGAGACCGCGGGCAGATGGATTAGAGAGAGCCTTCCCTCTTAGGAGCTTGCGGGTGAACATTGTGATTGCACGTATTTATTTTTAAAATTATTATGGCCATTAGCATAGAAATGAGCTGCAGCTCCCTGGCTGCTGGCCAACCCCACCCGGGCTGGCGCAGCTCCTCTCCATGGCAGCTGGAACAATAGTGCCCGGCGGATAACAGAGGTCCTGGCTCTCGCTGAGGAAAGACAAGTGACAAACAGGAGCAAAGCACTCTGCTCCATGAGTTTGTTACAGTCAGTTGGGAGGCATATAAAAACCTCACCTGGGTCAGCAGAGACTTAGCCCCTCCAAGCAATGCCCTGTAAAGCAGTTGAGCTCCTATCCCTCTCCTCTCCTTCCACCCAGTGATTTATTCGCAGGCTGAAAACACCAGCTAATCACTTACGTGGAAGTTTTGTTGCTGTTTTACAAGGGATGCTCCAAAAGTCTTTTGTTTCTGCAACTGTAAATAAACTCGTAAGCCTGTTTTAAAAATAGCATTTTGTAGCTCGGTGCATGAATTTTTAATGCATCTTCTGCAAACCAGCTGGTCTTGGCAAGGGTCACAGTGTTTCCTAGGCATTTAACATAAAACTGTGCTTCAAAGCCACATTATAGGGTCGTTGAAGAGTAATATTTTACTTAACATCCTCATAACTGAATTATTTATAACTTGCCATGTTTTATTCATGATAAATATTAATACTGGTGTCTTTAAGAGTAGAGGTTATTGCTGCAGTTTTACCTATAAGAGGTGATATTATTGAAATAAAGGAACGGCGGTGAATTCTGTAGCCAGCAGAGCGAAGTCTGTGCCGGGGCTGTTCTCATTCACACCTCCCTCTTCTTATCAACCCCGTCAGCCACCGAAAAACCTCGGCACTGAGCATCTGTACATTTGAAAGGAATTTTCCTGCAGGCATTTGAATCCCTGTTTTTTTTTTTCTTTATTAGAGAGCTTTGTGTCATTCTCATTAATTCTTGGATTCATTTTTTGGTGAGGGTTCATATGCTTTGGCTGCAAGATGCTCACCCTGGCCTGGGTCTCCCTGCAGGCTTCCTTGAGCTCTCCTGCTGCAAGCACCCCTGGATCCCCCATTTTTTGAAGCATCCCTTGCTACCTTGGAAGAGGGATCACCTGGTGTGGGAGACCCCCCAGCAGCCTTTGGGCTCCTTCCCACATGGCTGAGTGCTCTGGGACACGATCAGTCTCATTTCAAGGCTAAATTTATGTGAATTGGGTAAATTGCCATTGCACCATTGGGCTCCATCCTTTACCAGAGAGGATAATTGCATTAGCTTTCATCCTGGGAAAGGGAAATACAATTTTCTGTGATCTTTTGCCTTGTGCTGGTGTGTTCCCATCTGGCCAGAGCATCGCGCAGCCACCCCGATCCTGCTCCCATCGGTGCATCCCGACATGGGGCTGGCTGCCCATCCCACCCTCATGGCTACAAACCCATCCCAACCCTATGGCCGTGCGGGACCAGGGCTTTGCCCCGTGTTGCTCCATCAGTTTAACAAATCTGCCATCAGCGGGTGGAGAGCGGTGGTTGCGGGAGCAGCGCAGGTTAATGCAACACATATTTAATGTATGATTGCTAATGGCCATCTCCCATCTGCCTGAGCCCAACTGCAGTTTGCAGATGAATGATTAAGCTGCCCTGACACACAGGCAGCTTGTACCTTAGCAGAGCTACAGTCATTACACTTGATGCATGTAAAAGGGGAACAAGGCTTTCTTGATTGGGAGAGGGGTGTCATCGGGCTGGGGCGGTGAAGCAGGATCTCTCTTGGACTTTATTTTCTAGGATAATGTGAGAGATCTCCCCGTGGATGCAGCACTTTAAATGAATCATGAGCTAAAGAACCACGGGGATGTTTATTAGCTTCGAATATGTTTATTGCGGAGTCAACAGGCAACACCTTCCAATTAATTAATAGTAATAATTATGGTATTATTTATGTAGCTCTAACAGCATGCCAGAGTCTTTCCACATGATGGTTACAGCTGTGGCTGTGCTGGAGCAGGCTGGTCTGTATTTATCCTGCGTGCTGGGGTGTGTCATTTACTGTTGGGTGGTCCCAACCCCAGAAGCCTCGCTTTGCTGAGCTCTTGGCAGCTGCTCTTTCTGTAAGCTGAACCCTGTTGCTCCACATCGAAGGGATGTGGCTGTTCCTTCTGCAGTGCTGGAAGGCAGAGCATGCAATGAACGGGAGCACCTGCAAACAGAGATGGAAATCAAGGGCTGTAGGTTTTACCAGCTGTTGGGCAGCTCTCCTGGTCAAGGTATTTAAACAAAGTGAGTTCAGGAATCAAGCTGTGCACATCAGAAGGATATTTACAATGTATCTAAGACACTGGCAGCTCCATAAAGAATCTATGTCTCTTTTCTGATGTAGGTCCAAAACTTGCTCAAGCTGTTGAGAATGACCTCTGATACATGCCAGTGCAGTGTCGGTGTATCTTGCTGCTCCCATAGACCTCACTGAGGACCATGTGGGTCATGGAGCATGGCCACCTGTTCTGGTTGTGTCAATCAGTTCAATGTGCAGAGGCAGGCAGATATCAAGAACTTGCCACTAGTCTTGTTTGTCCATGCAGAAGGCTAAGCTGCAAACCAGCCTTCTGCTCTTGCATTACAATCCCATTTGCTAGCATTGGGAAATCAGGGTGTTTCGAGGTCATGTGAAGTTGTTGACATCTTCCAGTTGTGGATCTCTCTTCACATGTGAATAATTTTGTCTCTCTTTTTGCCTTCCAGCGATGTCCGACTTCCACATCCACCCTCAGAACGCAGTGGTGGAGGAAGGTGGTGTAGCAAGATTCCAGTGCCAGATCCATGGCTTGCCTGAGCCGGTCATCCTATGGCACAAGAACAGCATGCCAGTCAACACAGACAACGAAAGGTAGGACATGTCCAAGCCATGTGCTGCTGGCCTTTCTCCAGGTGGAAGAAGGTGGCCAGGCTTGCTATTGCTTTCTCAGTTGTGCTCAGAGACAACTAACCTGGGCTGAGGGTCTTGACCAGTGTTTCTGCCGTGGAAGACTCTTTCCATTAATGTTGTGGCTTTTCTGGGCTCCCTCTGACCAAACACCATGCAGAAGTACTGCCATCTCCCAGGAGAGGTAGATAAAGCCCATTAGCTGATTTTGAAGGTCTTGCACTGATCCTCCATGATCAACCCTCCCTCAGGTTTGTTTTCCAGCTTGAAGAACCTGCCCAGCAATCCTCAAAGAGCTGAGTAGCTTTGGCATCCATCATCCCTCTGTGGCTCCATTTTGTGTAACTTATTCTGAGCCAGATCCGTGACTTAGGACCTTCCATGTACTGAACTCTTGCAAGTGCTGAATTACACTGTGGCTATTAGACTTTCCTTCCCAGGTGGACTCCCTTGTGTGTGGCAATTGCAGAGAGCATCCCACGGAACCATGGACTGCCATATCCCAAGCAGTTCTCCTAAAGAGAAACTCCAGCTGCCCCCCTTCCCAGCCTAGACCCGGAGCGGCACGTCGCCGCTTCCTGTGTTTGACAGGCTGCTCCCTTCGCATCGGAAACATCCCTCATCAGGGTTTGATCCTCGGAGCAGCGTGGGACAGGTGGCAGGAAACGCGTGCTCCGTGCCGGCAGCCTCCAGGAATCCCAGCTGGAGCTCAGGAGCCGCACACCCGATGGCAGGAGACAATCGGTCACCGCACACCTCGATTGCGGATTGACGCCCGTGCCTTGGGAATAGGCAAAACCAGGAAGCTGTAAATACTTTCCTGAAAGCCCCTATTCTTAAAAATGTCAGTTCTGCAGCAGAACGTGTTTGGGTTCTTTGGAGGCAGGAGAAAACACGAGGGCTGGAACAATGCCTGACCTTTTCAGCGTGGCAGTGAACTCACAGTAGAAGGACCCAAGAGGCCCAAATCTGCTGTGGAAAACTGCAACTGTCAGGTTTTGTTTTTCCTTGCGTTTTTCATCTGAGTTTTTTTTAGCCCAGCACCGGGTTGATTTGTTAGGCTTGATCTCCTCTGAAGGATTCTTACTCATACAGGTGCTGAGCTGGGGATGTGGTAGAGCAGGGTGACTGATCCGAGGTGGCATCAGCAGAAGGAGGGGTCAGAGAACAAGGCCTGATGCCTTGTGGCATCCTGATGACATGTAGCAGGACAGATGAAGTCCTCCATGCATCATCAATCCTCTGCATTTGATCCCACGGACACCGGTGTGGAGATGGTCAGAGATGTGCCAGGGACTTGAATGTGACTAGGACTTCTTTTCTCTAAGGCTGGGTAACCCCAAGGCTGAGGAGCTCCCAAGACCAAGAAGTCAAGACTTTTCTCCAACCCAGAGAGCTCCAAGCTGATCTCATCCCTGCTACTTCTCTTCCAGGACAGGGACCTTGCCCAAACCCTGGGCCACATGGGCTAGGAGCAGTTTCGCTACATTCGTGTCCTGATTTTGAACAGATTTGGCTTTTTGTAGGAGTAAAGTTACTGGGGAGGTTTTTTATTGTCAGCTCAGTAGATTAATCTCTGACACCAGAGCCTGGGTGATGAGAGTTGCTTCTCTAACTGAATTGGATTTCTGCATTAATCACGCCTGGTGCATTTCTGCGTATAAAGTGTATATAAATTTGTATGCCGAGTCTTGCACTTGGAGGCTTTGAAGGCAGGATAATAGCTTTGGAATTGAATCTTCTAATGCTGTGGGCAGATTGTTAACAAAAACGAGGGCTTCTTGTGGTATAATTCATCCAAAACAATGGGCATTTTAAAGTCCCAGAGAGATTGCAATCAACTTCGGGCCGTGTAAAACTGATTGCTGTCACACCGCCACCGACACGGAGCCGCACGTTTGGAACCCGGCACGGGGAGCAGGTTGTAGGCACTTAACCATATGCTGATATGGAAAAGATATTCTGCATCTTCCAGACGGAAATGGATTATTAACTCATCACGGTGTAATGGCTTACCACCAGCCAATTTAAACACGTGGTTGCCAAGCAACCTGTAATGTATGTGTACATATATGTGTGTGTGCACGCGTGATTTAAATGTACCCGTGTTTTAAAGATATGAAATATTTATTGATGTTTACATTTGCCTGCTCAGTGTTTATTTTAAACACGCCTTTTCATGCCTGTGAGGTTTCAAGGTCATGTGGATTTGAGAGCTGGACCTGGAATAGGGATTGTGGAGCGCAGACTTCTCCTGATGCTTGTCCATGATCACTGTGCTGCAGCTGATGAGTGATAATTCCCACGTCATAACTCCCATGTCAGCTGTGTTCATGTGAAAATGTACTGCCAGAGCTTTTCCGCAGGTTAAATAGGAAGCATTTACTTTGTAGCCTTCCAGCAAAAGTCATCATTTCTCAAGGATGCAGCAGGAGATAAAGAAAGGAAACGTACCCCTCTGTTAAAGAAGAGCAGAGGCTCATGTATCCATAAAAGTACTGATGCAGTGACAGGCGTGGGCTCAGCCTGTGGGGGCCACATCCCTTGGTGTGTTGGCACCTCCGCACTGGGATGTGGGAGCCAGCCTGCCTCACCTGGATGGGTGTGCAGCCTGCTGCCACATCGTGCCCTGCTTTGCAAGCTTTTGTTTCTGCTTTTCTCCTCCCGCAGGTACACGCTGCTTCCCAAGGGGGTTCTCCAGATAACGGGACTGAGAGCAGAAGACAGTGGGATATTTCACTGCGTTGCCACCAATATCGCTAATGTGAAGTTCAGCCGGGAGGCCCGACTCACCGTGTCAGGTTAGTATCAGCTGCACTGTCCTGGCTGCCTCTCTGTCTTCTTTCCACTGCTGTTCTGGACCAGGACCGTTTAGGAGAGCTGCAGGCTGACAGCACTGAGAGGCATTCCTCTGTCCAGTCGTAACACCTCCTGTATTCTGGATTGTTATTAGTTCCTGTCAGATCGGTCCATTTGATAGCAGATAAATCTGTCTCTTTGCCTGTAAATTAGTGCCAGTTTCTGGATAGAGGGAGGACAGTGAGAAAATTGAGTTACAGCAGCTTTACATTAAATAAATTCTCTTGGAAACATAGAAGATTCATCATTTCCTTATGAGACCCGCCCACTCTGGAAGTAATTGCAGCACACAGGGTGATCAATTCTTTATCTAATGAGGGAATTTTAGGCTATTAGCATTGCGTGGACTGATGCAGGCTAACCTTCCTTTGGAAGATGAGAAGGAGAACCCCTGAGCACCCCAGGCTGAGTTTTGACTTGGTTCTTTATCCACATTTGAAGTCAGTGAATGAAAGAGGTTTTCACCTCAGAAAGCTTCAGCTGAAGAAATGCTGGTGCCTTATGGTCTCCTCCCCACAAAAAAGGCCAAAATCACATACTTGCTGTTTGGCTTCTTGCTGCCCAAGGTGGGGTGTGATGATCAAGCAGCCAGGAGTGAATGACACCTTTGTGCCCTGTTAGAAATGCCTTTCATCTGTTCAACGTCCTTGTATGAAAACAGGACAGCTTCCTTCTCCTGGATTGGGGGTTACCTTCAGGGGAGATAAAAGTGCCAAAGAAGTAGTCATTGCAAATTGTGGCTGTGTCCTGCTGGCAGGGTAGGCTCTGAGATGCAGAACTCCAAGTCAGAACCCCCCTAAGATTCTGGGTACCCACTGTGCTCCCCTGTGACAACAGTGGTGATACATCCGTGACTCTCCAGTGGGGGACATTCCAAATTCCCCATGGAAATGGAGATTACATCTTTGGAGATAAGAGGCGAGGGAAGTCTGCACAGAGCTGGTTGGGTGTGTGTTTCTCTTTGAGCTTTTTTTATATGCAGCAAAAGGTCTTTCCCTCGAGCTGCGATCCTCCTGTCCATCAGATACACATAATTGCTGGTACCCAGGCTTGTCAGCCTACAGTCACATCTCACAGCTCCCCATCACCCTCCAAAACGCTGCCTGGCCAGTGGTTCTGGAGCAGAGACTTAACACCTGTACTGAGTGTCAGATGAGCCTCTGCCAGCAGTGAAAAAGCTGCACGTGTGAAATGGGGTGAAGCTGAGGGAAGAGTGATGCTGTGTGTATCAACTCTGGCGGGCAAAGAAAGCAGGTTAACTGGTTCTGAAAGACCTGGGAGCTTTTGGTGCCTGTTACTTATCTGTTTTCTTGATCTATTTGAACAGTAGCCACGTGGAGGGAAAAAAGAACAGTAAATTATCGACGTGGTGAAGTTCTTTGTGTCAGTTTACTGGCCTGAGTTATTATTTCTCGCAGGGCAGAAAGCACTAGTTGTTCTCATCTGACCATCCCTCGTTTCAGATGGATATTTTCCAGGTTTCCTGTCTGTGAAACATTTGTGGTTTTTTCTCTTCCTTAAAGCAGTTGGATGATGGATACAGGCACCATGTATAAGTGTCTGTTGAAGGGTTTGGATCATGCTTCAATGCCTGCATGTCAGCAGAGCTGCTGTAATGGGACATTTGCATGGAAAACCCGTTGCACTGGGTTAAACCTCCATGGAAAAGGTTTGTGCTCTGTGGTGTTTGCTAAGAGCACACAAATATCTGTTAGGCAGGGCAGCAGGTATGTGTTAGCATGTGAACCCCAGGCTTTGGCACAGCAACAGAGGCTGTGGTGAACCACAGAGGTGGCACAGAGACGTCGTTTCACTGGTGTGGGTGTTGTGTCGGTAAATACTGAGCTAATGTAAGGGCTGCTGTGCACATGGAGTTTGGCATGGTGGGGTAACCAGTATTCTTGCAAATGTTTGTGTCACCTCCCACTTGGGTTACGGGGTGAAGGGAATGGTTCTCTCTGCTCTTCATCACGGCAGGAGGGCTCCCTCTTTTCCTAACAGGGCAGCGACTTCAGCCATTGCTTCGCCCAGAGAGAAGCACTAAGTCTGCCTGCCTGGGGTTTCCAGCCAAGCCCTGACTGGGGAGAGACGAGGGAGAGGATGAAGATGGGCTCTGGAAGGCTGTGTGCCCTGCAGGGCACTGCCACACCCTGGCTGGAGAGGAAGAGGAGGGTGGCTGCCTGCGGGGGAGGAAGGAGCCTGCTCGCAGTGCTTTCCCTCCTCTCCCTGGTTGCAGGGCTGCCGGCAGCGAGCAGCACAGGGATGTCTTCCAGTTCCTGCTGATTGATTATTTTCAAGTGCCTGCTTAGCAGAGCTGCTCCCGAGGGGCTGCCTGCCTCTCTGTGCTGACACCTTCCCAGTGTGAGCTGCATCTCTCTCTGCTGCTGTCCTTTTGATCAAGATCTGGCAGGCGATGCTCCCGTCCCTGCTGGAGTGCCTGTCACTGCTGGCGGTGCTGAGGACCTCCCAGTCCTCACCTTGATTGCTGCTGGTGGAGTCCCTGGGGACCATGGGCATCATTAGAGCCTTTTTCCTTTTCAGAATAAATCCCCCCTGTGCTGCCCTGACCCCTGTTGTGCTCCAGCAGCACTTCCTTGCCACGAGTCCCTCGTTTTGTCACTCCTTCCTCCCCAACCCTGCATCAAAGGGCTGTTCTGGTTGTAGAAGGAAACCTCCTCCTTGATGGTGGTGCATGGTCAACCCCTTTGCGTGGTGCTGATGTCTGACTGCGGCATCCCTGCTGGATCACTGTCCCATCTGCCCCTGGAGCTGGCACTGTCATGGGCATTGGGCTCAGCAGCAAAGCTACGGAATCATTCCATGGCCTTTGCAGGAGAAGGTGAGCAGCAGTGCCACTTCCAGAGCTGGGCAGGGTTTACCCAGACTCAGGGAGCTGAGCCCACACCCCAAAACCTGAATGTCTGCTTAGGACTCAGAGTATAAATCAGAGTGAGATTATTAAAATACTTTATTGTCAGAATAGTGTGTTTTATAAATTCTGCTTTGATCTCAGCTCCCGTTTGCTGATATTCTTGGGTGACCTTGGACAATTCATTTCATTTCTCTGTGTTTTGAAATATTGAAATCGCTATATAATACACTGATAATACCGTATTATTCTAAGCATGAACATTTAGTATTGTGATTTAGAACAATAAATCTACATGGGTTTTAAAGGCACTCTGAGGTACTGAGGGGAAGGTATTGTTTTTCGGATCTCTTGGGTTAACCAGCCGGTCATATGAATTTATTGTGCATTCTGGTTCTCATCAAAAAATCTGCATTTTATGGCTTGCAGTGAAATGCATTTAGAGAGAAAGTCAGCTCTTAAGTCACACTGACACGGTGATTTTTCTTGGATTTTGCCCATTTACACACAAGCTCGGAGTCACTTTATCGCTCCCTGTTTAGCTCCTGTAGGAACAATTAACAGACGAGGTGCTCTGATCCATGTTTGCCCTTGGACCGCTGTGAAATCCCCCTGCAACGCCCTGACTCCAGCCCCTGAGCTGCTGAGAAATGATAACACTCGAAAGTGCAGGAAGAAAAGAATGTTTTTCTTGGAGAAAAGCCCCTGCAGATATTTTTTGGTGGATCACTTCTCTTTAACAAGCTTTTTGGACATTGGAAAGTCCACGGAGAGGAGTCGGTGTGGGATGATTCCTACGACAGAGCCCAGCCAGGGGCTGTGCTCCCCAGCCCTCCCTGTGCCCCTCTCCTGCTCGGGGGCACACGACCAGCACAAGTATTTCTCTCCACAGGTGTACAGAGCTTTCTTGCCAGCAGCAGCTGTCAGATTGATGGAATTCCTTAAACACTGCTTGACCTCAGCATTTCTGGAGTGTAACCCAGCTCTCATCGGAGATGGGGAGAAAGACTAATGCAGAGGTTTTCAGTGTTCCTGTTTGCTGAGGGAGAACTGAGAATATCCATTGGTTTTCCTGCTCTCGTGCTCCCAACAAATGGGAGTAAAGGCTGCAGAGACATTTGGCCCAGGGATAAGGCACTTTTTAAGGACTCAGAAGATTTGAGTTCAGCTGTGGTATTCCTGACACAGGATGGTGGTTTCGTCCCATACTCTTGTCCTGTCTAGTGAAAAGTCCTGTGCCTGGATTTTATTTTATTATAAATCTGTGCATCATCTTGTGTGATGGCTTTCATTCTTAGTTGCTGCCACTTGGTGCTACTGTAGTGCAAATAAATGATTAGTGATTGTGTTGTGAGCAGTGAATGTGTCACAATTAGAGGAATGGGATGCATCCTCTCCCTGCAGGAAAATGGCAGGGAAATGACAACCCCATGGGCTGCAGTCATCAGAGGAGCATCACCTCTCAAAAAGATCCTCAGCAGGAATCAGGGACTGGCACCTCCATCACTCTGTGTCCCAGGACAGGGTTTTTGGAGCAAATGACACCCAGCAGCAAGAGAGGCTGCTCACAGAGACAGATTTAGGCATTGTGGACTGCGTGGATTACTTTATGGCTTGAAATGCTGAAAGATAAAGGAATTCCTTCATTTATTTGCATTCCCGCTGTCCTGTATCTTGTGTCCTCCCTATATACCATGGTTTTCCTGCACATCTGCTCTCTGCAGTTCACAGTGCAGGTCCTTTACTCTGTTGATACCCCTGTGTTAACAGGGCTGTTTGTGGCTGGTCAGTTGGCTTACGGGTTTTCCCCAGGAATATCAATGCACACTTAAAACACGTTCAGTGTGACTGTCATGCAAACATCGTGCTCCTTTTGTTTCAGGTGCAGCTCAAATTTATTGAGGATTACACCAGCCACATCATTTAGAGTCCTAGAGTGGTTTGGGTTGGAGGGACCTTAAAGATGATCTTGTTCCAACCCCCTGTCGTGGACAGGGATACCTTCCACTATCCCAGGTTGCTCCAACCCCTGTCCAACCTGGCCTTGGACACATCCAGGAGTGGGGCAGCCACAGCTTCTCTGGGCAACTTGTGCCAGTGCCTCACCACCTTCACAGTAAAGAATTTCTTATGTATATCTAACCTAAATTTCCCCTCTTTCAGTTTGATCTCATTACTCCTTGTCCTTTCACTGCACTTCCTGATGGAAGAGGATATGTGCTTAGAAGAGATGTACTTAAAGGATGCGTGAAGTCCTCGATGTTTCCTTTAAACAAGAGATAATCAGATGCCTTTTAACAATGATTCTGTCCTTGCAGGCTCCCACTCCACCGTTTACAAGGACCCCATGATTCTCGTGGGGCCGGAGAACCTCACGCTGACAGTGCACCAGACGGCGGTGCTGGAGTGCATTGCCACGGGGAACCCCCGGCCCATCGTCTCCTGGAGCCGCCTCGGTAAGCCCTGGGGTCACTGGGATTTCCTCCTGCTCCTCCTCCCCATAGCCATCATGTGGGAAATAGGTAGATGCCGCTGACTATTTTATACAACAAGCGATTCACCCTCTCCCTTCCCGCTAAAGCTAATTGTAGGCTTGAAGTGCTTTTTATCCTCATGTCTACACTGGTTTTTCTCTCTGCCAAGATCCTGTTTTCAGCTGTTAGAGAAGTGGGTTGGTTAAACCTGTAAATGTTTCTTGAAAGGTGATAATTTTATCTTTTCTCAAGTGACAGCATCTTCTGCTGCTGCATCAAAAACATCACCACTGTTGGCCTAGAGAAGCAAAATCATACACAAACACACATTTCACGTAAAAAGAGACTTGAAAGAAACTTGCTACCTGTTCAGGGAGTTTTCAAACCATTTTGAGGGAAAGAGAGCGTTTAAAGTAATGCGTCTGAAGCTCTGAAAAAACAAATGCTTGCTGCTGGGGTTCGTGATATGTTTTTAAATCAGCATGGAAACCAGAGGTAGTGTCAGATGGCATCATACAAGCGATGAAGAGCAAAGGACTGTGTTACTCCAAGGGTTGGTTTAGGTTCTAACTTTGTGATAATAGCTTGGAAACTATTTTGCTCAGAGCAACACTTCCATTGCCCTACAGAAACCTGTGCTGAGCAAAGAGCTGATGGATTTTGTGTTATCTTCCAGAGCTTGTAACTCTGCCTGTGTGCGCGGTATTGGGTTGGGTTCACTTAGTGTTTCCCAAGCCCTTGTGGTCCACAAGTGATGTTGTTTTTGGGATGCTCATCTCTTCATGTTCCCCAAGGTGGCTGTGAAGCACGAACAGGGGTAATTCTGTCTCATGCTGCTGTGCTGGATGTGGGACTTCACCTGGATGTGGGACTTCACCTCCGTGGCTCTCCAAGGGCCAGAGTCCAGCTCATGGGCAGGGTGACTTCCCACTCCAGAGCTGTCTGACAGGGAATGAGGACACGTATCCAGCATCAATTGCATGATTCTTCTGTGTTTGCCCTCTTGCTTGCATCCTCTGGTGGCATGTAAAATCAGCCTGTCTCTGCCACTAGCTGCTTTTTTTGCCTCTGGAGCCATAACTATCAGATTGATGCTGTTTTAAAGATTCCCCAGACACGCAGTATCACTGGTTTGGTTCTCTTGGACACAAGGCAGCTCTATGTTAGCGCTCAACTATAATAAACTACTTTATAATTGCCTTAATTATAAGTGCTTATTACCTTCTTCAAAACACTTGTCTCCATAGAGCAGTGCAATAATGAAGATGTAATAGCACCGTGCGATGTTTGTCTGGATGGTCTGAGCTCAGCATTGCCTTCCACCAAAAATAAATACCCACTCCACGCAGCACTGGGGCAGAATGAGAGCTACTGAATGGGAAACAGATCCTGTTATTTTCCCTCCCCTTCAGCAGGAATGGTTCCTGTCCAAAGCATCACGAGGTCTTGTTTATATGACACAGATCTCGACAGTGATGTGGCACATGTACAGGCTCTCTGATGACTCGGTGGGTTTGTCATCTCTTTGTAGCCATTTCGGAAGCGCTTTCATGTCTCTGTGTCTGTGTGATCAGGAGGAAGGAGAGGAGTTTGTTCTGGACAGGGAGATCCTAAGAGTATCTGTCATCTCTGGCTTCCTCCCGTGGGGAGGTCTTCCTGAAGTTCCTTCTACAGAGCTGGTTTAGCTTAGATAACCAGTTAATTTCACAGAATCGTTAGGGTTGGAAGGGATCTCTGGAGATCACCTAGTCCAAGCCCCCTGCCAAGGCAGGAATTTACTCAGCTTAGGAAAAAACCCACTTTTAATCCATTCCCAGGAATAAAAAAATCCATGGCCACGAAGTCTTAGAGAGATGCAGCTGATTTAGCAATAGACCTGACTTAATTTAAACAAAAAAAGTCAATTCTATGTGAACACCTTTTTTGCCTGGTCGAAGTAAAGAAGAGCTGTGGCGTTGCCATTGTGCTGGGCTTTGCACAGGGCACGCTGCTGTTTTGGAGTCTCTCTCTGATCTCCTTTGCTCACAGTTTTGACATTGTGGCATTTCTGTCAAAAAGGAGCAAAAGAACAATTTTGCTTTCACAGCTTTCTGGTGCAGGGGAAAGCAAGCCATAAACACCATTTGCACTTTTTGCTTTGGCTTTGCTAAAGCCTGGCTGGTTTTCAGTGGGAAAGGCAGCTATATTTTGCTTGAAGGGAATCATTCAAATTCTGGGCCAGTTTTTGAGTGTCACACAATAAATTTTGAATTTAATTTCCTTGGGAATATGTTGTAGCCCCCTGACCACAAACAGAATTCCTGTGTCTTGCCGTGCATGAATGTCAACATTCATTAGAGAGCAGGCTCTGAGAGAGATGTAAAATCATTAAGGGTTTGTTCAGGGAAGATAGGGCTTTTCCTTTCAGAGCTACGCACTTCAGGCTTGGACCTGTATGTGTGCACAAATGAATATCCTGGGCACTTACTGCAAAGCCTTTTGAATGAACGACGATTTTAATGTATCCTTACCCTTTAACTGACAGGCCACTGAGCTGGCCTCCATAAAAGGTACCAAGGCAGAATAATAAACTATTTAGAGAGATATAGAAAAGTGAGGCGAGAAAGAAAGGACAGTGATTATCTGATAGCGTTATACAGAAGTTGTCAGAAAGGGCCGCACAATGGGAAGGAAATTACTAAAGAGGGAGCCATTCAAGAAGTAAACTATACAACAATTGTAGGAGCCAATTAATTGGTAACTTATTGGACACAGAAGCTTGCAATAGATTGCTGACTGGTTGACAGGAGCACCGTTCCTGTAAGTGTTTAGAAATAATAGAGTAAATTTCACCACTTCACACACTGAATAGTCAACTGTTGCAATGTACTCTAAATATGCTAATCCACAGTGCCCAGTGTCCGCCCGAGCAGGAGACCCATGTGTCTAAAAAGTGGAAGGCTACTATGACACAATACAAAGAATTCACAAAAGACCTAAATGATCAACATTAGAAAGTTGTTACTTTCTTTCTACTTGCTACTTATCAAAGAAAGGCGTTCGTGTTGTTGCATATTCATATCGCCTGGCACGTTTTAAGGGGGCTCCGTAATTGGTGCCGGTGTGCCAATCACCCAGCTAGCAGGCAGAGAATGGGCTCCAGAAAGCATCACATACACCTTGGAAAAATAAATAATGCGACTCCCAAACCGCAGACATCTTTCTTCCAGACTCCATCCCACCAGGGAACATGGGAGTACCTAAAGCAGGCCTAAAGGAAGGCCTGGAGAGGGAGATTTTGCAAGGGTGTGTGGTGATAGGACAAGGGAGGATGGCTTTAAGCTGAAAGAGGGTAGATTTATTTTGGATGTCGGGAAGAAATTCTTCCCTGTGAGGGCGGTGAGGCCCTGGCACAGGTCGCCCAGAGCAACTGTGGCTGCCCCATCCCTGGAAGTGTTCAAGGCCAGGTTGGATAGGGCTCTGAGCAACCTGGGATAGTGGAAGGTGTCTCTGCCCATGGCAGAGGGGTTGGAACTGGATGGTCTTTAAGGTCCCTTCCAACCCAAACCATTTTATGATTCTGTGAAGTCTCTACTAGGCTGTAGTTGGAGCATCTTTTGCGAACATCTCCCATTTGGAGAATAGTCTCCTTTATTAGGGTCTGTCTGCTCTTCCCAACAGCTGAACTTCCCCCTTCTGTCCTCATCAACTGAACATCAACAGAGAGAATCTGTGTGACATTTCCACACAGACTGGTTTGTTTTCAGCCCTCACATTTTCTGCTTTTGACTTCATAAAAAGAAGTAGAAGGTCATGTTAAATGAGCAGTGGTTTCAAGCCTGCATGGGTCTCGAGAGCTTTGGGAACTGAGCGAGTGTTAGCTTTTGCAGTCTTTCAGCTCTCCTCCATGGAGACTTGACTTGGTGATGGCAAGTGATGCTGGGGTTCACAGGGTTGGGATTGGTTGATCCAAGCCACTCTTCAGGTCTCTGTGGAAAGAAAACAGGGTTAAAATAAATAACAACCTTTGCAAAGCAGGTGTGAGACGTAAGTCCCTCAGCACAGCAGTTCTGCAAAGTGCTGAGCTTTCAGGATGCAAGGAATTTCTTGGGTAAACACTCTGTATTATTTATATGTGTTGTCAATGTTGCTAAGTTGGACTAGATATTAGCTGAAGACCTTCTAACTGACTGCAGGACAGCTCAGGCTGAGTGAGGCACAGTAGAGTGAGAAGAATGGAGTAGGCTGGGAAAGTAGAAGTATTTCTTTAAAAGCCCTTTTCAGTGCTGTTTGGAAGGGAGGAGTTGAGTGAGAGGTGTCTGGGATCATCTGGCAGTGATCTTTGCTGGCTGTTAGAGGTGGTCACACTCTCTGACCCAAATGGCAGATGCCTGAGGTTTCTGAGCTTGGAGAGCTTTGTCCTCCAGGGAAATGAAAGATTCTTGGTTTACAGGAGATGTTTCTTCAGACCACCACACCTCTAGTTAATAGTTGGAGCTAGAGAGAGAACTGAGGATGTACTGATGTACTGGTATTTGGACTGTGGGGAGTACCTGCTGCAGGCTGGGTCTTTGCATGCTTAATTTATGGAGCACGTTATAAATAATACAGTAAAACTACTGACATTCAAGTCACATTTCTGTGGTATTTGTCAAGGCAATGAAGTGATGAAGGATCCAGGTATGGCCACTTTGCATCTTTCACTGATGTCATCCCTCCCTCAAGAGAGAGATTTGATTTTTATGCCTATTGTAAATACAGACTTCTAAAAGGTCTAATTTAAAAGATGAAATCAAGTTCAATTTGAATTTAATTCAGACCTCTCTACACTTCAGTTCAAGTGCTGTTTGGAAGGAATGGTTCCTTGTTACTGCTCATTAAATGTGGGACAGGTCATGTTTTACTGTCCTATTAATGACTGGGCCATTTACTGCAGCAGTGGCTTGGCCAGCTATGTGATCATGTAATCACTTAATGGCATTGTTTTTCTCTCTCTCTAAAAGACCTGGGCTTTTTTCTTTGCAATGCAAATAATGAAGGGGTCTGGCATTGCCTTCCTAATGAAGCAAGGAAACCTTTAAGTTTCAGAATTTCCTGAAAAACAATATTTAAAGAGCATGGCATGAGATAGGTTTGGGAAGTGCTTTGTAGCTCTCTGTCCATGCTTTGATGGTATTTCCTAATGTGATATTGCTGTTAATCCAAAATGAGATCCCTTGCTTTCGTGGTTGTATTAGGTTTGCATGGCAAGGTTTTGGTAGTGTGAAAGTTAGAGGGGTGGCTTCTGTGAGAAGGTGCTGGAAGCTTCCCCCATATCCAACGGAGCCAATGTCGACTGGCTCCAAGATGGATCTTCAGTGATAGGGATAGTGCCTCTGGGAGAACAGATTTAAGAAGGGGAAAAAACCCAAAAAATGTGCATTTGCAGCTGGAGAGAGGAGTGAGAATATATGAGAGGAACAGCCTTGCAGACCCCAAGCTCAGTGAGGAAGGAGGGGCAGGAGGTGCTCCTGGCGCTGGGGCAGATTCCTGTGCAGCCCATGGTGAGGCAGCTGTGCCCCTGCAGCCCATGGAGTTCCACAGGGGAGCAGAGATCCACCTGCAGCCCATGGAGGGCCCCAGATTGGAGCAGGTGGATGCCCAAAGGAGTCTGTGACCCCATGGGAAGCCCACACTGGAGCAGGGTCCTGGCAGGGCCTGTGGAGAGAGGAGCACACATTGGCCGAGGCTTGCGAGGTGATGACCTGTGCTGCCCTCACTGATGCTGCAGGGACATGACTCTCTGTCCCATCACCTGCTTTTCTATGAGGACCCAAGCACTGGCTGGGCAGCAGGTTGCAAAGTAGCATTTCTTGGTTGATGATTGGTTTGTCCCTCTCCTTGAGCACTGCTTTGGCTTCATCTTTTCCCAATCCATTCCAGAACCTGTTGGTTATGAATGGCCCAAATCCTCATAATATTCTTCATTATGCAAAGCGTGATATTACATCTAAAGCATGTGATTGCAGGATAACTTTTAACTAGCCCTGCATGCTGTCTGTGTTGGAGCATGAAGCTCATGGCAAGATTATGGCACATTCCAACAGAGCTTCCAGGAGGAATTTTTCAGATTAATTTTTCCTTCTACTAACCACACCTTTGAAGCACAAGACACAGATTTTTCTGCTGTAGCAGAGCACACAAGTGTGGAGGGCTCTTGGGATGGTCGGGTGGGGACATCACCAGGGCTGGTTCTTGCTTCTCACATTTCTGTAGGTTCTCCATGAGCAAACTTGAGAGAAGAACTGAATTCCCATTTCCCATCTGATGAAAGTGTGCTCCCTTAAGCTGCTCCTCCAGTAAAATTCCTCCCCTGCCCTCTGCTCAGACACCCTGACACGTGCTAGGCCTGATTTAGAGCTGCCTTTGTCAGACAGTGCCTTAAAACACAAATCAATGAAACAATAAAAAGCAATAGCCTGATACTAATGAAACACGTTGTAATTAGAGCTGGCTGGGAATTTTCCAGAGAAAACAAGCTTTGTTGGAAAAAAAAGTGAGTTCCCTGATACTGAACTATGTCACATGCCTCAGATCCATCATTCAGGATGGAGGCAGCCCTTTCCAATTTCCCTTCCAAGCCAAAGCATCTGAGGAGATGTAACCACCAGCTCAGAGTTTGGCTCCTTGGCCCTGAGCTACTGTGTGTTCAAGAGCTGAGGAGTTGAAAATCTGGTCTTCGTGTATTTTTCAAAGCCACAAAAAATCCATCAAGGCTTAGCAGGCAAAAAAGTGTCACTTCTGGGTCGGGAAGTCACCAGGTCATAAATTGCTGGTGACTGGGAGAGTGCATCAGGGAAGCACTGCTGCAGGCTCACTAGACTTCTTCTTCCCGGAGCCTTTCCATTGGAAACAGGCTGTTGAGCTGGTTGGATCCTTGTTGGTCTAATATAAGAACCCAGGCAATAGCTTGCAGAAGCTGAGATGATTTACCTTGGTTTAGCCTCTTTATTGAACTGTGTCTTGCTGAATCCCACTGACCTTACTTGGCAAATCCCAGTAACAGAACATGGCACCACTCCGTAAGTGCCTATACTGGACCTCACTGAGGGCTGTGTCCCGGGGAACCTCGCACAGAGGTCCAGCATGTGACTCTTGTCCTTCTCCCCTCCTTTCAGATGGTCGCCCAATTGGTGTGGAGGGGATCCAGGTGCTGGGGACAGGAAACCTCATGATCTCAGACCTCACCGTGCAGCACTCTGGAATCTACGTGTGCGCCGCCAACAAACCCGGCACCCGTGTGCGCAGGACGGCCCAGGGCAGCCTCGTGGTACAAGGTGAGCAAACTCTCCACACGGCCCCTGGGCACTGTCATGGTGTGGGTTGGACAGCTGCTGACTGCAGAGATATCCAGTAGTAGGTACCACTCATGGAGTATTGCTCTCCAACTGAAACAGCACCAATAAGTCTAAAACCATTTCCAAAAAGTCTGCAGGACTGGTTTCTTCAGCAGTAGATAGTGTCTGAGCCTGCTGCTGTGACCTGAGTGAAGCACCCTTTGGGGCCATGCCCATGGGATGCAGGTTTCTCCTCTACCCGAAGCAACTGTCCTGAAATGCTATTTGCAAAGGGCAGTTCAGCCCAGAGTAGAGATCAGCACTGAAGAAACCACACAAATCCCCTCCACAAGCTCCGTGCAACCAGTCTCCATGGTGAGGGGAACCAGGCAAGTATTTGAGAAGGCAAACCCAGCTGGCAGCGTGCTCTGAATGGCAGCAATCCGCCCCTGATTACAGACACTCACCTCCTCTTCAAGCTCGTCCACTTAAAGCATCTCGTGCTCTCATCAGTTCACTCATTAACTATTGACTGATGATATCCTGAATCTAAAATTACACACCTCCTGCCGGAGCTGCTAATTGAACCTTTCATGCTGGTGATGGGCAAAGTGCCCTGCTCCAACCCTGATGCTCACCTGACAGATCCCAGGAGCTGGTGGTGATCCAGCCAACCAGGGAGGAGCAATGTAGAAAGGGTGCTTGTACAGGGCTGCTCATGCCCCCTGAGCCCCAGGTGCTGATCAGACATGAGAGGAGGTGAAAACTCTGGATTTCTGGGTGAGCAGTGCAACCAGAGGACCTCCCAGCTGGCACAACTATGACTCTTCTTATTAATAAACACCAACCCAGGCATGAAGAGCAAGTTTGCTGTAGATAAAACCCTTTGGAGCTGCTACAGGACAGCTCTGCACATGGGACATGTAGCAGAGGCTTCCTAAACCCAAATGCCAAGCTGATGTCCAGGAGGAAGGGAGGCAGAGACAAAAGAAGGTACTTGGAAAATCTATGAAATTTTAAAAATACAGCTATTGAATACTGTTGACTGCTCCTGTTAGCAACTGGATAAGAGGGTGAAAGGTAGCACAACTTCTCATTGCTACACATCAGTAGCTTTTTGGAGAGTTGAACATCACTTCCTGGTGCTGGCATTCAGCTGGGGTAGAATTACTATGTATTTTTGTCCAGGGAACCAAGATGAGAATTTGTCCCTAAAATGTTGATCACAGGCTGTTGGAGCCCAGCCTTGCTGTGGGGGAGGGATGCTCTTGCGTTCAGCATCAGCAGAGAAGTTGACAGTGGTGTGGAGGAGTGTGGCCAATGTGTCCTTGGTGTAGCCCTTAGACATGAGATGCAGTGCCCAGGACCCCAACCTGTGTTGCCCATCCTTAAAATGCTTCATGTTTTCTGGGGGACTGTTGTTGCCCAGGCAGGGTAATGGCAGACCCTGGCCTGGCAGCTGAGCTCATCCCAGGTTTGCTCACCCTCCCTCTGGAAGCAGCTTTTCCTTCCTCTGCATCTCATTTTGCCTGAATTTTCCAGCTGAGAGGTACAAATGATTGCTGTTCAGGTTTGTCTGGGAAGAAAACAGCGATAATGACTGACATGGGAGACTGTGGGTTTTATCTTTGTCAAGATGTCAGCGATGCAAATTACATCCGTAAAGAGAAGAAAAGCAAAGAGCTGGCTATCAAAAGCCTGGTTGGAGAGGAAGTTAGCACAGGGTTAGGACAATACAGCGTCCTCAAAGCACGCCAGGCCAGGTACTTGCTGCCTTTATTCAGGGGCCCTTGAAGTGCCCGGAGGCACAAATTAACTTGCCCCATGCCTTTTGAAGGAGGCACGTTTTATAGGTGGGAAACACGGGGAGAAAGGGTGATGTTTCCTGTTGTAAGGCAAGAAGCTGGCAGGAAGCTGGGGCTGAGACCACGTCCTCCCTCCTGCTGCCAGCGGTGGTCCTTGTCCCATCACAGCAGCTGCATGAGCAGAGGTGTCCCAGCGCAGGGCTCTGCTCTTCCTCCTGCAGTAATGTCCTTTCCCAGTGCAGGCTTTCCTTCAGATCATCTAACGCCATCTTATTATCTTCCTGGGAATTCCTCCTCCCTCCAGAGGAGAAGGCGTCAATCCCCCCGCTCCCTCCCTCCCCGCCCTCCCCTGGCCATTTAGGCTCCTTTGATCTCTTTTGTAAGGTTCTCACACAAGAAAGTTTCCATTTTCCCTTCAGATCCCGGCGCAGCCATTTGAATATTGCTTTGTGCCGAGCTGCCAGTGAAAGTCTCACGGGGGGAGTTGTGGAAGGGCCGAATGCAGCGCTGGCTGAAGCGGAGGGTGTGTGTGCATGTGGGGCGAGGGAAGAGCAGGCTTCGGTGGAAAGGGAAAAAAATATATCAAAGCGCTTTCCCTCTGCCTCCTGTGCAATCCTTTGTGCTTTATTATGTGTTTGGTGTCATAACAAACTGATGGGCTGTGAATGGCCAGATGGTCACCAGTGTTCTCCACTCCACGCTTCATTTCCTCCTGAAAGCTATGCAGAAAAATGAGATCCCATCTCATAAATGAGGGCCTATCTTAAGGACATGGGTTTGAAGGCTCTGCTGACAATGACTGCCTTGTTTGCCTTGCTTTCTGCTGGCAGGACCGGGCAGCGCTCCTTGGTCCAGCAGATCTGGCCACCGCTGCACTTCCTGATGTTTCTTCCATCGTTCTTGCTCGCTGGCATCACGAGGCGTGGCTGTGGGGTGGAATTCAGAAGCAGATGCATTGCAGTTGCTGTGGCTTAGGCTTGGCTCTGTGGTACTTGGTTTGTCCTTTGAGTTTAGCCCTAAATTTGCACTGCAAACCAGTTTCAGTATGTGCTGCTTGAGTCAGTGTCCCTCATGGACAGTTCCCCCAGTTCCCTTCCTGTCCACATTTTCTTTCTCAAGAAGAGCCACCATGCAGGGACAGGTGGGTGCTCAAATCTTGTCTATCAGGATGCTGGAGTGAGCTGGGGTGTCTGAGCCCTCTGGAGCACTCTCCCAGGACTACACTAGTAGGGGATGTGGGAACATATCCCACTGCTGTGGAGCTCCAACATGCACCTTGCTGGGACAAGAATGTCATGAGGGCTGAAGGACAGCCTCCACGACAGCCTCCTTGAGTGGTCTCTGCCTATTTTCCAGGGAACATGAGCACAGGTTCCATTTTTGGTCCTTGCAGTCCCATCACTGCTACTTACATCACTCACATAAGCATCTGGGCATCCTCTGTAGTCAATAGAGAGAAGCCAAGTGAGCAGCAGTTGTCTTAAATCTCCTGTCACCGGTTGCTGTGCTTGACTGACTTCCCTGTTGACCTGCCTTCTGCTTGATGCCCTTATTGTAGGTGCCACTAGCCTAATTTATGAGGTTTTGTTGTTTCCATGTTATTCTTCCTTCTCCTCACCCCAGCCTCCCTCCCTCCCCCCCGCCACAGGCTACTTGAGAATTATTGACCCTTCATACTGAGGTGCAGTATGGATCTGTTTGGCACTGGAGCGTTGTCTCAGTGCTCCCTAATCCTTAGGCTCTTCTCAGTGACCTGTCAGTGCTCCCTGATCCTTGGGACCTTCTCTGAGCCATCAGGTGCTGCAATAAGCACCACACCACAACCTCATGGCAAGGAGAGTGAAGCTCCCTGGTGTCTTGGGGGACACACTGGTGTCCCTGCTGACATGAGATGTCCCCAGAGAGATGGAGCCCATCTGGGTCTCCCATTACAAGCCGGTGTGACAGTGCATCTCCATTGCTATCACAGTTTGCTGAGCACAGTAAAAGCTATTGAATCACTTTGTTAATGATTCTGGGGGTGATTTGAAGCGTTATTGCTTTTGGATACCAATGTCACGCCTTTAAATATTCATTACAACTGCATGATCCCCTCCCTCCCATTAAGTCTTGAATAATCAATGCTCTGGTTTCTTCATACTTCACAAGCCAGGGCTGGATCCTGCCCACTCCTCCTTGCCAGGTGTGAATCCTCTGCTCTTAGCAGTGATCTCCATTAGTCCCTGTGTTAAGATCTTGGTGGAGGGCTGAGAAACGCTTCCTCTGGCTGCCTGCAATGGCCTTTTGGCATTTAATGTGAAAGAGGGAGAGGGGTTCAGGCATGTCCTGCATGTCCGTGCAGGGTGGGATGAGCCCTGACAAGATGCTCTATTAATTATGAATGACGAGGGCTGGGGGCCTGGCAGCAGGCAGGGCTTGGCTCCAGGCAGGGCTGGCAGCAGGCAGAGCTTGGCTTCTGCTCCCTTTCCACTAATCCAGGGACAGAGATGGCAAATTCTTGGTTCCTGTTGAAATTGTTTGGAAGGGTAGGGAGAGGACCCAGGAAGAGGAGAGCAGACATTCTTCTGTCCAGGAAAGGAGCCATTTACCCCAAGACATGCACCAGCAGCTGCCTGAGGGCACTCTGCCTGAGGACACTGGTATGGACACCGGGTCCAGGGTAGCAGAGGAGCATCTCCTTGGAGCAATGTCCATGTTAGGACCCTGGTGGTGTTCAGACCATTTCTTTTTAACTCCATGGGTTTCCAGACCATGGGTTTTTGCTTCGACAACCTGGGCCGTTTTGCCGCTACAGCTCCACTCTGCTGCTCCTTCTGCACCAAAAGGAGTAGGATGAGACCTGAAAGGGACAGAGCAATGCCTGGGGAAAGCCAGGAGGAGCAGGAGCAGCAGAAGGGCATCCAAGTCTTGCAGCGAGGGATGCCACGGAGCAAGGACAGCTCAGCACAGCAGAGGTGGGAGCCATTCCAGGGAGCCTGCGCCCCAGAGAGTTTGAGCAAGTTAAACAGGGGCTGAGGCTTTGCTCTGGTGGTGTTTAGTGGGGCAGCAAAGAGGAGGGATGGCAGAGGGGAGCAGGGACCCAAGGAACCTGCGGGGCCGTGGCACTGAACAGCACCACTGGCGCCGAGCCAGCGGCCGCAGCTGCACGTTCGTTACCCCGAGTCACACGCGACACCGCTCCAATTACTCCCTCTTGACACGGGCTAATGAGGGAGGATAAGGAGAGCCAGTGCTTCCAGCAGGGTTATGCCGGATGCTTCTTTCCATATTTAAACTTTGTTTCTGCTCAACAAACGGTGGGGTTGAGATTTGATGGAGCGAGGGGGGAGGCGGAGGCAGAGAGCCAAGCAGGACCTTTAATGAAGCTGCAGCAAGGAGCTGGAAGGTGGCTGTGCCCTTCCTTGGCATCGTGGGTTTGCACCTGCGAGGACTGTGGGTGCAGCTCGTGAGCCCAGATGAAAGCAGGGAGGTGCACAGCCACTTGCAAAATAATTGCTCCCGCAAAACCACGCCAGCACAAAGCAGGGGGTGGGAGGATGAGGGAAATCAAGTCTCTAATGTTCTCACTGCACGCCACAAAGGGACCATTCACTGCAGGGAAGAGGGGTTTATCCTTGCTCTCAACTTTTATTGAACCTGTGTCCTGGATTTTATTTTAAACTGTAGGTCTAGAGGAGGAAAAACACAGGAGGGAAGTAAAAGGACAAGAGGTTGATTGGCACCTGGGAAGTTTAGTGGGAGGTTCTGGAAATATGTGTCCATTTGATTGCTGAGATAAGGTCCATTAGTAGACCAGAGTGCCAGCTGCAGTGGCCTGACAATAAACTCTGTTGGCAGACACCAACGGAAGTGCCATGCTCCATTTCCCTATGATTATTAAAAATGAAGGGGGGAGCTCCTTTAAGGGGGACGGGCTCTGTGATGAATTTCTGTGTCTTCCTGCTTGCAGGACTTGCAACATGCATGACTTCACTCACACACACAAACACCTTTCGCTGCAATTGGGCCACGTTGCAGCAGCAGCAGTGCTCTTCCTTGCCTACACACAGCTGAGGAAGAGCTTTATCCCCCTGAACTGCTACAGCAAACCCCGAGGGCTGTTTTGGCCATGAAGCACAAGGCTCAGCTCTTGCATCCTGCCTGCAACCTGGCCACCCCTCAACACATTTGCTGGACCAGTTTGCTCCCTTCTCCCATCCCTACATCTCTGCTGGTGGCAGAGCCCCCCAGCCCCATGCTTGGAAAATGCCGGTGAGTGGCACTGAGTGGGTCTCCCTGCATAATCTTGCTTTTGTCCTAAAAATTTAACACCAGCCATCGGTTATGTGACATTAGTCAGTGAATTTATTATGGGCCTGTGCCTCATATCTGTTTGTCTTCATTGTGGCTGCTGCTGGTTCCACCTGATTTTAGGTTTCAGCCGCAACGTGGAGTATATTTATCACTTTGCCCTTTGAAGCAGAACTGCTTGAATAATCTCACCTCTTTGGCTGTGTCTGTCAGGCCCTGTTTTCTGTAGGCTGATATGCTGGTTTATTCTGATAAATGATTTTAAATCTAATTTGAGCTGCTGGAAGGGGGAAATCACTTTCTGTTTAAGAATGTTATTGTCAAAGGTGAAAACATTTGGTGACAAGGTGAGCAGCAGCTACAGGCATGGTGGAGTCTCCTGCCAGGCTTGGCAGGACCCCCAATGGTCCCAGGCTGCAGATCTGGGGTAAAAAAGGTTCCCCAATCTCTTGGTGCCAGGAGATTTGCAGCAAATCTGATATTTACTGGGGAGAGAACTCCCTGCCAGATTGCTGTACCACATCCATACATTTCTTTCCATTTGGAGCAGTTTGCTGATGCTATACAGGTCCTTTGGGCAAAGCCAGGGTGTTGATCTCACTCTGCCATTGATGAAACAGCACATCTTCCCAATTTCATAATTGGGGTTGCTTTCAGTGGAAGACTGGGGAGAGGTAAGGGGGCTTAAACCTTGCTGCTCTTTGTCTGAACCCTGCAGGACTCACCTCAGCTCTCCATCAGTTCTGAGATGGCCTTCAGGTGCCTTCTATGAAGCTGTGACTGCCAGGATGGGCAACCAAATAGCACTGATCACAGACACACCATCCAAACCAGTTATCTGCTACCTATGCTGTGGCTCGGCCAAGTATCCCATGTTCCCAGTCAGACAAGGCTTACTTGCAAAGTTACTCTTTGTAGCAGGATGAAGAGGGATCATCATGACTTTTCTCACCCTCCTTCTCCTTCCTCCTCACAGCCCCTGCAGAGTTTGTGCAGCATCCCCAGTCCATTTCCAGGCCAGTGGGGACCACTGCCATCTTCACGTGTGTGGCCCAAGGAGAACCCCCTCCCCAGATCACTTGGCTGAGGAACGGGCAGATCCTGGAGACCAGCGACCACATCAAGCTGAAGAATAACAACAGGTAAGTCCTGCTGGCACTGCAGTGCAAAGGGATGTTGGGTTGCTTTCTGCATAGCAAAGAGATGATCTGAAGGTGGAAAAGTTCAGAAGCAGATCTGTGGCTTCAATTTGGACTTTGATACTGCTCCTGCTACCTGCATCTTGTAGGCTTATATTTCAGTGCTCTGTGGGTTTTTTTGTGCCAGGACATGAGCATTAGACTTTGACTGTTGATACATGAACCCAGTAAAAGTTACTCTTTTGTCCTGGTCATCATCTGGGTATTTCTGGAAGGACTAAATGTTGTCCCTGGAGCTGACAGGAACCACACTCACTCTGCACTGGAGAAACTGTGTTTAACCCTTGAACATTAACCTGCCTGGGTGTGCAAATGCAAATACATTAGAAATAATATTTGCACGGAACCTGACTTTCACTAAACTTCAGCCTTTTATCTCACCAGGGAAGAGTGTTTTCTCTGAGTACTAAATAACTGCATTTTCCTGTGAGGGGATGGGGATGTTTGTACTGAGGAAATGATACAGTGGGATGCACTTAGTGGGAAAATTACAAGTCGACGATGTAGTTTCTATGGAAATAGCATGGAACAATATACTACAAAATAATAGCACCTGTGTTGTAAACCTGAATTATTGGTAGAGGTTTGTACTCTGTGGTGTCATATAGCTACTCTCTGTATTAACAGATGTGTCTCATGAAAGCAGCTACCCAGCCTCACTGGAGGTCAGTTTAGACAGTTGGGAAGTGCGGTGCAGGCACCATGACTTGTTCCTCCGGGGAGAAGAATGAGTTTATTTTTCTAAGTTTCTATATAATACAGCTTTTTGTTTTCAGGTTTGAGGGCTTTGTAAAGCTTTGTTATGTGAAGGATGGAAGAAGGATAAGGTGTGAGTTATAATAAAATCTCTGTCAGTGGAGGTTTTCTCTGAGCTGGGAGTTTTTAGAGCTTCAGGGAGCTTTGTGTGTGCACATGCAGATGCCACTCACAGCAGGCTTGTGATCTTCTAGCTCATTACATGGGTTTCTGAGGCATGTCTGCCCTTGTGATACGTACAGAGCGGAGATGGGAGAAGGGAAATTAGTGCATCCCCTTTTATTGATGAGGAAGCAGAGTCAGAAGTGACCAAAGATTCCAGAGCGGTCATTAAATCCATGACAAAACCGACACTGAATCCAGCTCTGCGTTGCACCCAGATGCCTTGCCTGTGAAATCATTCCTTTTCACTGTTTGAGGGAAGTAGAAGTCGGATCTTTGGTCATGATCCTGTCTTCTGGCCAGGTCCCTGTGCCTGGAGCTGCTCTACATGTGCACATGAGCTGCGACTTGGTGAACGTCGCTGGAACCGATTTCTTATGGGAATCATTTAATGCAATTTAGCATCAGTCTTTTCCACAGCGATCTAAATGATCAGATTACAGCATCTGGCACAGGCTGAGGGAGCTCAGCCCGTTCTTAGGGCTCAGCTGACACGTGGCATCTTCTCAAGCCATAGTAACACGATTGTAAAGCTGAGCCCTAAGGCCACTGTACTCGACAGTGTTGAACTTTTGTCTTCTTTCGCACTAGTCTTGGTCTACTCCAACCCCCAGCCTCAGGCAAGTGGCCATGCCTGGTGTTTCCAAAGCTGTCAGTCTGGAAAATGCCCTCGCTGGTGCAGCAGGTCTGGGAGCTCCATGAATTGGAGGAGACACATTGACGGATGGGGGGGTTTTTTTGAGCTTTTTCAAGTTGTCCTTTGTTTCACTCTCATGGGCATGACAAAGTGCTGTAACTCACTTAGTTCCAGGCAGAATCAGTTTGTGGTTATGCCTTGGATTTGTCAGTCTATTGCACTTGGAAAATATATGTCTGTATAAAGATGGATCTCGAATCTACTAGTAATGAAGCTACTAAACTGCACTATGAGCTTTTTAATTAGATTACATGGTTTCCTAGAAAATTCATTTGGATTAAAACTCTGCTTAATATTGCCATAGAGGTCTGAATGCCCCCGAAGGGATCTTTAGGAAAAAAAAGGAAGAGTGAATCATCCCAAAACATATCATGTGCTAATTGATTGCAAAATGTGTCTTTAGGAGCAACTTCATTTTTGTAAATTAACACAACCAGAAGTGAGGTCCAGACCTGCAGAAGATGGTGCATTTGAGATGCTGCTTTGCTTTTACAGCTTGAGGCCTACTCCTGCGTGCAGCAGCATGACTGCACAAACCCACAGCTGATGGATCCCTTGGACTGTTGCTCCTCAGAGTTGGGAAGGGCCTTTGGGCATCTCCCTCACCCACACGTGCAGTAGCTCCAAACCCAACCACAGCAAACCCACAAGGTGAGGGGACTCCAGAAGCCCATCATTGCTGGGATGGGACAGCAGCTTCAGGACAGGGTTGACTGGAAATTGGATGTGGCTGCGGATGCAACACCAGAGAGTCACTTGCTAAGTGATTTCCAGTCTTACAGCACAGTAAAATCAGCCTCACAGGCTGCGTCCGATAAATACCTCCTCCCTCGTGGTCCCTCAGATGTGAATTCCCATCACCTGATGTGTTGACGGTTTCTGGGCACATTAGCATTAAAGATCAGCCTTCTGCTGTGCCCTCTCCAGAGGTGGTTGTTATGTTTTGAAAATGCCAGCTGTGTGGGAACAAAATAGCCAATCGATGATTAGCAAAAAATCAAAAGCAGTTCTGGGATAGCGGATAATTGTTAATGAAAAATGCATGAAGGCTCAGGCGTGGGGAATTGTGGGGTTTTCCATTAAAAGCTGTGAATAAAAATGACTGAAGGAGCTGATGGTGGGGCTGCCTTGCCACGCTGGGGATGGAGCTGATAGCTGTGGGCTGATGCTGCACTGAACCAAGCTCTCAGGTGGAGAAGCTGATGGAGCTTTTTGGACTTTGGTGGAGTCATCCCTGTGTCCAGGGTCTGTCCCTGTCTGAAGATCTGAGATGCCTGTATTGCTCCTGGAGTGAATTGGGTTGATCACAATCCAAATGCCTGAGAGGTGTAATGGCCATTTCTAGCAAAATTCCCACCTGGCATCACCAGCCATCCCAAAAGCAGGAGTATCACTGCAGGAGGAAGGGGTGGTTACTGGCCAAGTTAACCATGGGCATATTTAAAAATCATGCTTCTATGTTATTACTTCAAAATTTACAAGGAAGCATGAAATAGTCCCTGAATCATCACTCTGAAAGGTTTATTGCTCTTCTTCCTTTGACCCAGTGAGGTTTGGGGAGGTAATTTTCAGCCCAGAAGTATATCACACTATGGGGTTTATGTTGCCATAATAGCAAGGAACAAAGGCCAACATCTTCAGAGAAGGCAGGCTCTAAATATTGATTTTTCAAGAAGATTTTATTTACGAAATGGTAATTAAGGGACTTCATTTGTTCCAGCGGAAAAAGGCTTTGTTAGGATCCAGGCTCAGGTGGCGTTTGCTCTCCTTGGTGACCTTTGCTGGTGAACTGTCTCCTTTTTAAATTCCTCCTCACTGGTCTGCACTTGGTTTAGTGCTCTGGGAATGTCTCACTTCAAGGGCCGTGAATGGTCAAGGTTCATCAGGGAAAATATTCCTTCTTAAATGAACTTAAGGACAACTTTGCTCTTCTTGAACTCGTCATGCTGCTTAACCCCAGCAATGATACAGAGAGGGGCCTTCAAGCACAAAGATCCAAGCACTTGGAACCAGACAATCTTTTTGGTACCAAACCCAGGGAAACCAGAGCCTGTCCTTCACAGAGTGGCTTTTTTCTGTAAAACCCACATTAGCTGGGTGCAGAGAGATGCAGATGGGTTTGTACATCCCTTTGTGGTGCACACACCCCACAAACTCTTGGATTTGTAGGGATTTGGACCCCTTAAGGGGGGACAGAGCAGCCTGCAGGTTCTTTATGCTGTGCCTTTGAAGGCTGTTGTGATTGTGGGCAGGGTACCATATAGCAAATCATATTTCAGTTCCCATGACAAATAAGTATGTGGAGAACTGGGATGTGAACCAGCTGCTCCTTATTTAAGAATAATTTATGGGTTTGACTTTGGAAGACATGTGGAAATGGCCTTTGCAAGGAGAGTCTCTGCACGAACATCCAAAGCCCCGCTAAGCAGTAGGGCATCAGTGTGATCCTGAGGTGTTTTGTGCTTCCCCATGGTCCTGCAGAGGACTTTTCTGTTCCCTCCCTGGGAAAGGATTCAGTTAAGTCTGAGATTGCACTCTCTGGCTCATGAAAACAGAGTGAGTGGCTGGGACCAGCAACATCCCTCCAGAAGCTGTGCTTGGGTGAGTCTGTAGCGGCAGAATCGGGCTGCGATCCTGGCCAGGGGGCTGCAGTACCTGCTGAGTATAAACCAGTTGGAAAGGGTTCCTTCTCCTGCATAACCCGACCCAATTTCACCTAGGATACCCTGCATGTTATTTAATTTCTGGATGTGTAAGGACATGCTTCTAAAGGACTGAGGGTGATATACAGTGTCCCTCTGGGCTGCTGAGTGTCACTCTTCAAGGTTTGCACCTTATTCTCAGCCTGTATGAGGGAATCTTCAGAATACAGGGCATTTCTGCAAAGCTGCCAAGAGCCAGCACTGCGGAGGGCAAAGGCTCCTTTCCAGCGCGGCACCGGCTGGCAGCCCAGGGACGGATCATCCGGTGCAGTGCGGCACAACACAGTCCATAACAGAGCAGGGATGGGGCATCCCAATGTGGCACTGGTGGCTTTCTGTAGCTGCTGGCACTTAAACCGCTGTCCCTGCTGGCCACAGCCTGCGCTCTGCATTAATTTTACCACACTCCCTCCTTTGTGCCTGTGTGCGCACAGGCCGATGCCCTTCCAGATGGGCCCCTCTTCTTTGTGCTGCTGAATCGATGGAGGGGCTTCCTTCAGTTTGCAGACTTTTTCAGAGGAGCCTTTGGAAAACCAATCTCTGGTCACCGGCCTGGACCCTTGACCCGAGCCAGATCAGTCATCCTGATTGCCTATGAGCTGGGAAGACAGCTTGGGAATAGCGCGGCTTTCGAGCAGCGGAGGCCTCTCGTTTCAGCTCAGCCGTGTGTGAATCTGCAGCGGCTCCTCTCCCCACTTCCATCAATGCCTGTCAGGGCATTGTGCGGGGATGTGATGGAGCCCTGGGCTCGCCGAGCGGCTCTGGTGACCAGCAGAAAGCCTTCTGGCATCTCGCCTCGTCTGACGTGCTCACGGCGCTGCCAGTCTGGCACTCGCGGGAAAGTTTTCCCGCAGCAGATGTCCCAAAGTGACAGATCTTTTTTCCTGTTGACGGGAAGAAGTAAAAGGACACTGCATATTTCAGATGGTTGACTCACAGAGACGCTCTGCACCTCCTCACACGGCAACTACATATTTTCCTTTTGTTTGAGCTTCCTTAAAAAAATAAAAAGAAAAAGACAAAAAGCAGCGAAACCTGGGACTGAACACTGGCCGTGCTGCTCCTCATCCTCCACATCCTGGGAGGTGATGCAGTGGGTGAAGGCAGGGAGAGTTTGGCTGTAGCTGAGGTGGAAATGGATGCACAGATATCAGCTGGGATGACGCTGGGGTTCATGTAACTCACTGCCAGCCCCTGCCCTCCTCAGGGCAGCTGCCAGTTTCTGAGGTCACGCCTGGGCTTGCAGGAAGCCTCCTTTGGAGGTCTGCCCGTGGGTGTCAGAGGGTCCCACAGAGAGAGAAAACCCTTTTTCTTACAAAGATGATGTTTAGATGCTGGGCATTCTGCTCACCAACTTCTCCACACTCGCATAGCCAAAAATCCAGCTGTGTTACTGCCCCCTTGCCTGCACATCATTCCAGGTAATGTGGACTCCAGGTGGCCAAGACTCTCATTTCACAGCTCATCCAAACACAGCTGAGTAAATCTCAATGAAAATGACCTTTTTGAAGCCTGAAGCAAGTTTCCAGCTACCTGCCATGTCAGCTTTGCATAGAATGTTTTATTTATTTCTTCTGACTTGACTGTGCATGACAGAGGCTCTGCTCAGCTCTGGGTCCCAGTGGCCAAGTGCTGTCCTTCCCAGGACCACTGGCATCCTGCACATCAGCTGTGTCATGTGTGAAGAGCTTTGCTCACCCCCCAATCCTCCCAGGAGAGAGAAATCTTTGGCCTCAGAATCACACCATTGTCATCAGGTACCTTGCACTGCTTTCCAGCCTCTTCCCTCCTCTGCATCTTTTCCTCTCCCCACGTAAAAGAAATAAATACACTTGGAGACAGCAGAGCCTAAATACTCCTTATTCCAGGGCTGCTTTGTGCCTGGGAAGCTGAGGGCTGCTCTTGACTCGTGCCCCAGCCCGGCCTGGCCACTCCTGGGTGCCCAGATGCGCAGCAGCCACATGGAAATAATCCCTGCACTGACGGGGCAGAGGGAAGTGCTGCTGCTCCTTCCACACATCTGCTTTGTGCAGGGCTGGGAGTGCAGCTCTGGGATGGCGTAATCCTGCCTTCTGCCATCTGTCCTCGCAGGAGTCAGCCCTTGTTGACACAGCTGAGCCACACATCGGGTCCTTCCTCCCTGCGCCCCCTCCCAGCTCTGCCTTTCTCCTTCCATTTAATCAGATACGTTGAGCCCGTGGCTATGAGAGGAGCTTAGGGCTGATTCTCGAAAATCACCATATCAGCTGAAACCATCACATTTGATATTCCATTTACAATGTTTCCAAGGAAACAAAGGCACAGGACATAAATAGATGACTGTTAAACATTTGCTCACTCACCATGGCCCTCGATAATTTGCAAGGCAGAAATAGGAATGTTAAATCAACGGCAATAATAAATTTTAATACAGGAAGGCCAATATTTTGCTGCAATTAGAAGAAGCATTTGTTCTGACATACAGGCAGGCAGTGGCAGGTTATTTATCATCTCCACTTCCAATGTTCAATTTTTCATTTACATAAAAGGCAGCTTTGATTATGATTCCCAAAAAGCCATGAAGTGCCCCTTGCATCAGCAGGAATGCTTGGGATTTACTTCTGTGCAGTCAAGTCCCACATCCACCTGGAATTCACTGCAGGAGAAGAAAGTAATTTATTTCTCCCTAGAAGCAAGCAGTGGGTGTGGATTTGGTTAGTTTTGGGTCATTTCTTACAGAAAAATAGCAAAAAGCTCATGTGAGCTTTGGCCTAAGCCAAGAAGATAATGCTGGAGCTTGGAGGCCTTGTGGTCTCCCAAGCATTCATGTGGAGCCAGAAGTAAACCACAGTGCAAAGGAATTGGACAGGACTGGAAGTACAGATGCAGAAACAGGGATTAATCCAGAGTGGGGCACATATGGGTGACTTAAGGGCATTGTAAGCATATTTTATCACAACCTGAGCTGCTGCCTCGGGGTTGGGTAAAAACATCTTCAGTGTCAAAGGCTGCCTTTCCGGTTCCAGCTCAGAGCTGGAGACGGTGTGACACTCCCCACCCCATGTCTTGGAAGGGAGAGACACTGGGTATTTATTTATTTGTTTAAGTGGCCTTGTGTCTGATAGATAGTTGCACGTCTTAGACTCATAGAATCATTAAGGTTGGAAGAGACCTCCAGGACTGGATCATGTTGTTCCTGGCTGAGTTCTGAGCAGAGCTTTCACTGATAGATCCCTCTTTGTGAACAGATGTTGTTAAGAAAAGCTGCTTTGCATGTTCAGTGACAAGACAGAGCTAATCTGTCACACAACTATTTCTGAGTCAGTATTTGCTGGTGGTGCAACCCTTGAGCTGGTCCTGAACTTGCTCTGGTTTTCCACAGCCATTGCTAGAGGGTCACACAGTGCAGGAAGGGCCTCCAGCTCATGCGGCTATGTGTACAAGGACTCTGGTTGTCCCTGTGCCCACCAAACCACTAAACATCTCTCCTGGAGGTGGTGCAGAGGTGGGCACCATGCTCAGGAACGCACTTGTTTGGGAGGCTGGTAAACGGCTGGTTTTCCCCCTTCCTTTAGGAATGTTTTCCACCAGTGTAGCCAGTGCCTGTCTTTATCTTGGGCAGTGAAAACAGCATCTAAGCCTGATGTGGAGGCCCCCAAAAGCAGACTGGCAGAACTGTTGTGGTTGTTTCACTGGGAGGGAGCAAGCTTTGATGCACCAGCATCAAAAACACGCTCAGAGGCCTTGCAGACAAAACCTGTGATTTGCTGGTAAGCTTTGAGTTTTGACTCGTGGTGATGGTGTTCCTGGAAGTGCAGAAGCCAGAGCTGAGTCTGTAACCCTGTTGGGTAAGTCACCTAATCCCAGTGTTACCCTAAGACAGCTCTAATGTGCTATAATGCAATTAGAGCATCACCAGAGGGCTTTCTAGCTGCATTTGATTAAACTTGGCTTAGGAACCATGTGCAGTGCCTGGATGGGTCTCACTGGTGTGTACTGGAACTAAGCCAGTTAAAGCTGATTTGGATGTGTGGATGCATTTCCCAGAATCTCAGAATGTTCTGAGTTGGAAGGGACCCACAAGGATCTTCAAGTCCATCTCTGAAGTGAATGGCCCATACAGGGATTGAACCCACAATTTAGGCGTTATTAGCAGCAGGCTGTAACCCACTGAGCTGATCTCAGGGTCACTTGCCAAAGAGCTGTCTCTGTAGTGTGGCTGGGATCCTCCTGAGTCCAGGGCTTCAGATCCTGCTGTTCCTATCCCACCCTGCAGGATATGCACATCTGGCTGTACTTGAACCACAGTATCTGCAGGTTGAGACAATCTGCCCAGTCATGGGTTCCAGGGAATGACACATCCACCTCCTGGGCTTTTCCTTCCCCAAAATAACCAGCCCACGACTTCCGGGGAGCTTTCTGTGGAAGCAGAGGCTGGGGGGTGCCCTGCCATTGGAGCCAGCACGGAGGCCATGGCGTGGCTGCAGGGATGTGCTGCAGAGCAGTCAGTGAGATGCTTGTCCCTCTCGTGTCCCCCCACAGCACTCTGTCCATCTACGGGATCAACCAGACGGACGAGGCCATCTACCAGTGCCTGGCGGAGAACAGCGCGGGCTCCACGCAGGCCAGCGCCCGCCTCACCGTGCTCTGGGCCGACGGGCTGCCCAGCCCCCCCCAGGCCGTCAGGGCCGAGACCGTCTCTGCCACCACCATCCAGGTGTCCTGGGAGAAGCCCCTGCAGAACACCAAAGAGATCATCGGCTACGTGCTGCACATTCGGAAAGCTGCAGGTACGGGGCTGCACCCGCTGCCCAGAGCGTCCCCAGCCTTCCCTTGATTTACCCACTAGGTAAAACCAGGGGGTCTGTGCTGCTCTCCGTGTCCTCCATCACCTCCCTGTTTCTGAAGGATGGAGATGAGGCTGTAGCGCTTCTGTAAATACCAAAAACGTGGAGAGGGTGAAGCCATGTAATCAAATCTTGCTGCCCACATAGGTCTCTGGCAAAGCACACAGAAACCATAGAATCAGGGAATCATAGAATGGTTTGGAAGGGACCTTAAAGATAATCCAGTTCCAATGCCCTGCCATGGGCAGGGACACCTTCCACTAGACCAGGTTGATCCAAGCTCCATCCAACCCAGACTTGAAATGTAAGCAGAAAAGTGTGTGGGCAGGTGCATGTCCCCCCCAGGGACCACAATTACCACTTGCAAGATCTGTTCAGTCTCTTTACCTCTGGCAAAGCCTGATGCCGCTCTGTTCTCTGTTCCTTTGCCTTTCAGATCCCGTCGAGATGGAGTACCAGGAGGCTGTTAGCAAGAGCACCTTCCAGCAGCTGGTGACCGATTTGGAGCCCTCGACCAGCTACAGCTTTTATATAAAGGCTTACACCTCCCGGGGTGCCAGCAAAGCCTCAGAAGTCACGGTGGTGAGCACGCTGGGGGAAGGTAAGGAACGCTTTGCGCTTGGACCATCAGAGGCTGACACCCGCTGTGCGTAACCGCGGCACCCCGACAGCACCCCGGAGCGCTTTGGCACACAGCCTGGGGTGGCGAAGCTCCTTGTTTCCACTCCTCCTCACGCTCTGGGATATTGTGTAAAACTCACTTGTATCGTTACAGGGGGGTTGACTGATTAAAGCGCAGCATCGCCTCTCACAGCTGATGTTGTAGCAGGGGGTGAGTGCAAACCTGCCTGGTCTCTGCATTGCAGCTGCTCTGGGCTGTTCCTAAACTCCTTGCTAAATGCAGATTTCCTGCTCAAGCAGCACCTCAGCATCTTCCAGCAGTTCTGGTACTCACAGCTCTTACTTGATAGGTGACACACTTTTTAAGGTTTGATTATTTTTCGCTCTACCCTGAACAATTCACACTAGAGCTGAACTGTCCTGATCTACAAACACCTGCCTTGTAACAGCCTTCTGTTTCAGTGGGACATTAGGGTGACCTCCAAGGCTTTTTTGCTGACTTGGCCACCAGTTAGCTTCCCCAGTAAGAAAGTGGGTGCTCTAATGCAGGACTCTTGCACACAGAAACCACAGCCCTGGTGTGATCTGTCAGCTGGCATTTTAGGAACATTTTCCTAGAGACTCATCTGCCTCTCTAGCCCCTCTGAATCCTGGCTTGTCTCACATATGGAGACTAATTTCTTAAGAACATCATTCTCATGAGTGCTCAGGAATTATGACTTTGCAGTGCAGAGGGCCTTGGGTGTGAGGATGTTATTTAGGATCAAATGAAAGACTGTGTTGACTTCCAGGTGGGGGATCCAGTTCTCATTCTGCTCTCAGCCCTTGCAGATATTTATTACAGAATTTAAGCAACAACACCAATAAATCCTCGCCCTGCTGGGTTGTTTCCCTTAAAGTTTATTTTCCTTGGTACTCTGCAGGGAATCAGTCACCCTTGGAGTTTGTTTTTCCTTCCAGTTTAAAGGCAGAAGGATGGACTAAGGCAAAGCTTGAAACTCCTTGACCCTGGGCTCTGAGTTCAGCCACAGGAGCTACAAGCCAGCCATGCTCCATAGAACTTGGTGGCTCTGCAGAAGTCTGGGTCAAGGGAGAAAGGACTTTTTGTCATTATTAACTTCAATCACAAGAGAAATAGTTAGGGATCTGGTAATGGGATCATAAATTTCCTGGCTCTCTGAACTTTCAAGGCATGACTCGTCCTGCTCTGCTATCCTTTAAAAAGGGCTTGTCCTGTGTAACAAAGCTTCAGCAATTAGCTCTCTGATCAGGGGGGACAAGCTGGCTTGGTTCAGATCACTCAACCCCAGCCTGTGTTTGACTTGTAGGAAGGTGAAAAGAGATTTAAAGGCCCCAGTTGGCTTCATTTGCTCACATTTCTTCACTTGGGTGCCCGTTGCCCTCTGCTCACAGAGGAGAGAGTCAGTCAGAGAGCCAGGATCTGGTGGCTTTTGTCACCAAGTTAAGGTTTTGCTGCAGATTTGCCTCTTCTCACAGCCAAGATGTTTCACCCTGTGCCTTCCCAAGGTGCACAGGAGAGCTGTGACCCCGCTGGGCTCGAGGAGCCCCTGGATCTGTGCTGACAGCCTCAGAAAGGGATGGGTTTTCCAAGACATGCCGTATCTGGCAGCCAGGAATGGCTCGGCAGAGCCCGGATAGCGCTTGTTGGAGTGGCCAGCAGAGATGCTGCCAGCTGGAGACTGGTTTGAGTGACTGTGTTCAACTGGTCACTCATTGTCTGGAGTAGGAATATGAAATCTTCCTGAGAAATACTGAGGAGCAGGGCTGCTTTTGGCTTGGGGCCATCAGCTTTTCAGGGGTAGCAATACGCTGAGAGCACGCTTGGCTGAAGCCTCCAATGCTTTCTAGATGCTCCTTCCTGTGTGCCAGTGCTAATTCTGGATGGAAAGTAGAAGGGATGACGCTGTAGAGAAACAACCCAAGTGAACCTTGTCCTCCAGAAACCTCACTCACTGGGAAGGTCCTCCTGCCTCCTCCCTGTCATTCTCCTTTACGCCGTTTCACAAATGCCGTGGTATTTTAAACCTCAAACGCTCTCCGCTTCATTAAGCAGCACACACTCCTTGTTCTTGTCTTTTAATGCTTTTTAGGGTTTTCTCCAGGACTTTTTGACATTTCTCTAGGATGAAGACTGTTCCTTTAGTCATCTTCGGCTAAAGACGCCTTCAAGAAGAAAGTTGAAATGACCTGGGGAAAATTCCAAACAGCACGGAAGAGGAAAACAAGTATCCCAGCTCTTAGCATGAGGGAGATGCCTCACTTATAGTAGCTCCATATTATGTCTTATATATACTTCTATGAAGCACTTATCTGCTGGTGTGTGTACCTATATTTACACACACACAGATATACTCCATTGTATACACTTATTTGTGTAATCACATTATAAACAGCACGTGCATTCTGCGAGTGCATCTACCTATAATCAGTATTATACATATATATATATACTCAAAGTTTGAATAAATACGATATATTTCATACTTTGAAGGAGAGATATTCTTGTGGTTTTTATTAAATGTAAGGCTTTGCAACCATAAAATAAAGCCAACTCTTTGCAAATCAGGATGGCCCACATCAGTGTTTCTTTGTCCATGGGATAATATGATAATTTCCCTTTCTGTGGTGTTTTCACCCATGGTTTGGAAAATGATGCTTTAAGCAAGAGTCCAGCTTCTCAGAACGGGGATTTTGCCCTAGAGGGAATTGGGAGAACGAGAAAAAAAGAGCATTTAATTGGATTGCAAAAATACTCAGCCTCGGGAGGAATGGTACGTTCTGGTATAAATAGAATTTACTCTGTGTTTTGCACCCAGGAATTGCTAAGTTCAGCCTTCCCAGCAGTGAAATGGACATCAGAATAAATCCTAGCAAGAAGAAGTACTTCAGCCCATTTTTTTTCTCACTGGCAGCTCTCGGGCAGGATGGGATCTCATTAACCTGACACAGGACACTGGGTCTTTCCTCCAAAATCCACATGGAGAGGCTCAGCAGTCAGCAGGGACTTGTTTATCTCCGTGTGCTTATTTGGAGGGCATCAGGCAAAGCCCCTGCAGCCTGAAGTGGGGCATCACTTTGGGAAGAGAGAGGGTTGCCCAGATCCTCCTGCTCACCTGGAGAGATGTCCTTCCTTCCTCTAAATCTCCTCGTGGAAAAACTTGAGCTCTCAGTGCCTGGGAAAAGGCAAATGGTTGTGCTGTGCAGTTTTACCAGTAAATTGAGGAAATGCCCTTTTTAGCTCTCATCAGTCTCAGATTGACACGGCCACGTTCCATCTGCTCTTCACCATCGCTCACTAATGGTTGTGCTGAACTCTCTGCCAAGGGCTGGGTTTGCTCATCCTTAGAGACCCTTTGGGGAAAATCAAGCCAGAAAGCAGCTTCAGTCCAGTGCAATCCCAGCAATCCTTACAGTTGGGAACTGCTGAGCTTGTAATCATGTGGGATTGGAAAAATAGCTCTGCCTCAAAGCCTGGAGGCTGCTGGAGAAGCAGGGCTGTTGTTCTGCACAATAGTTCTGCTGTGGGGTGTAGCCAAGCTCACTGCCTGGTGCCCAAAAACCCTTTTCCCTCCTGGTGCTGGTGCTGGAGCAGAGCCCTGGGCAGGGCAGAGCCTGCAGCACCTGGTGCCTTGCACCTTCTGGATGGTGCCAAAGGCTGGGGAGCTGATGGGAGCGTTTGGCCTGGGGGTGTTTTGTGGAAATGAGGGTAAAAAAATCATCGGTGAAATGTCCATAATACCCTGCTGAGACACATCTCAGTGTTGGTGTGATCAGTATAGGAGAAATGGAGGGAGGGGGAAGCATGGGTCTGTGCCCTAGTGCTGCAGAGGGCTCGGGGCAGGGCTTGGTGCAGAACCAGCTTTGGAAAACCCTGATATATCTGCATCCCAAGGAAATTGGCTTTGGTTTGCAAACCTTTGCCTCTCAGCCCAGGCTGATGGAGTGGGGCTGGACAGCTTTTTGGGGACCTGGGGAAGGAATGGCCTGCCCCCCTCTACAGCACACCCCAAGAACCAGGGCAGGGTTTTGGGGTATTGAGCAGAGCAAAAGGTATCCTGGTGGACTTTGAATCAGGTGCAGCAGCAGGGACATCTTCCCAGCTAACCCCCAGTGCACCCCTAAGGCCAGGTAAGTGCCTGCCTCCCAAAACAATCCATCCCCAGCTGTGCAGGGATCTCAGGCTGCTCAGGTGTTTAGGGCTGTTGATGAAGATGACCCTGTTCTCTCTTGAATCCCCAGCACAGAATCACAAACCTCTGTCCTAAAGCCGATGGGGAGAGCAAGCCCCCTGCACCCTGCAAGCCAGTGCAGGTACCTGGCACGCTTATGAGATGGATGTCTCCAGCTCCATCCCTTCTGGTTCCTTCCTCCCTGGGGGATTAATCACTGTGAAAGGTTCTTGCCTCAGGGTGAGGGCAAAAAAGTGGAATTTGAGAACACCTTGCCAAAATTGCTGCATTCCTGCCTTGACCCAACTGGGCCGAGCATCAGATTGCAAGTGAAGTGTAAAAGTAGCCTCTGCTTGCTGGTCTGAGCAGAGGAAACCCTTGGAAACTCCTTCAGCTTCCTGAAGAAGTTCAAAGCCGTTAAACCAGATTCTGATGTGCTCCGATTTTTCTCAGTCTCAGCTGGCACATTCTTTGGTGCAGTGACCGCAGGGAAAGGCTGCTGGGGAATTTCTCATTATGCAGACTGAAAAGCACATACAACCCACTGTCTGTCTTTCTCTGTTTCAGTCCCAGCCATGCCATCCCTCTTTATTAAAGTCATTAACAGCACCGCTGTGCAGGCGACGTGGGAGCCCTCCATCAAACTGGGCCAGCACGAAGGCTTCAAGCTGTACTACCGCAAGGTCCACCTGGCCCAGTACACAGGCCCAGTGCTGCTGGCCAGCAACGTCACAGCCTACAACATTACCCACCTGGGTGAGTATGGTGACACCCTGCTCCGTGTTCCCCCCCGCCCCGAGAGGGTCTGTCCTGATTAGCAGGAGAGAGCTGGCATGTGTTGCCCAACCACTAAATGAGAAATGCAGGAGCTCTCCCCCAGGTTTTTGGAATGCTTTCACAGGAACAGGTAGTTCTTTGCAGCATCTTGTGTGTATTTGGTAAGATGTTAATTTCCCAAACGAACTCACTCACGGTGACACCTGGACTGTCCTTGTGTCTCCCCCGGCAGACGCGTCGGTGGTGTACGAGGTCAAGCTCCTTGCCTACAACCAGCACGGGGATGGAGACTCCACCGTCCGCTTCGTGTCCCTGAGGGAAACTGTGGAGAGGACAGGTGAGGCAGGACGTGGGTCTTGGTGGTGGTTTGGGAAACCGTTCTGCAGGAAGGTGGTGAGGCCAGACACATCCCCCAGACCCCCGTGGCTCTCACCTTTAGCCACTCATTTATTTTCAGCATCACAAATAGTGCTGATGCAAAACCCTGCAGGGCTGGGACCACCTGGTGCTGGCCCTGGGGTGGCTTCCTGGCCATGTGGCTTCTACCATCCCCATTGGCCAGTCCAACCTGATGACTTTTGGGGATAAAACTAACCCAGTATTCCTGTAATTGCCAGTTTTGTCCCCTAAGCTTGAGCCAGAGGTGAAGCCACGAACATGAACAAGCCCCCATGCATAGGCTAAGAGCCGCCATCCTCAGGTGGGATGTGATGCACTGAGCATCTCCACCCTCCTGGAGCTCTCCTGGATATTTTGACCTTCACTGGTCAAAAGGGAGGGCATGTGGCTTTGGAATGGGGAATGGCTGCAGAGCACAAGTCCTGCTTTATGTGGCAGCAGAGGGGAAACCTCTAGAGGGAATCTCTTAACTGATCACACCTTTCATATTCATCTATGTGTAAAAAACATCCTACTGCTCTTGGAAGCCTTTTAAGCCTTCCAGTGGGAATATCTTCAAGAGATAGTTATTACTCCTCTGTCTGTATTGGAGTAAATACTAATCTCACTGGCATCTGCCTGCTCAGTGCTTTCCATCAGGTCTCAGCCTGCTCTGGCATGGTAGCCACCTCTCACCTCCCACCTTGGGCACAGGGGATGGCAAAAATTGATATCAGAGTCTTTTCTGTTCATTATTGTATCTTAATGACAGCAGCTGGGTAGTGGGGCTGGCTCACTGTGGAATTCCAGTCCTGTGCTTGCTCTGAGTGCCTTCTTGGAGTGCAGGAGCAGGGAAGCTGTTTCAGCAGGTAGTGACCCCCCTGCCAGCTCTGCATCTTTATATCCTCTTCTCATACACAGCCCAGGCTCCAACTTTGGCTCTGGGCTCCCCAAAAGCTGGAGGAACAATAGGACAGAAGCACCACTGACTCCCCAATCCCCCTTTTTTCTGGCAGTATTGAATCCCCCCTGTGACTGCATGAAGGACGAGCAGAACAATAAAACCTCCACGACCGGCATCATCATCGGGATCCACATTGGCGTCACCTGCATCATATTCTGCATCCTCTTCCTCATGTTCGGGTACCGAGGAAGGTAGGGATGCTCATGTCACTGCTCACAAGGGGTGATGGTCCCTAATGCCATGTGGGTGTCCCTGCCTGAGTCTCGCACCCGCAGTGCAATGCTGGACTTTATAGGATGGATTGAAGGATGAAGGAATGTAGCATAGGGATAAGGCAGACTCAGGCTTGGGGGAGGGAATGGGGGAGGAACCATCTTTCTCACCCTCAGGCTCTATCTCTTTATTTTTCAGGCTGCTGATGTGCAAAAACGTGCAGGAGCAGCTCTCAACCCCACAGATCCCCAGGAGCCAGCGGAGCGCCGCAAGCCTCGTCCTGAACGGGGCCGCTCGCAGGGACAGGGACGACCGGGACTTGAACGGAAAGCAGCTGGATATGAACGAGCTGGAGAGGTTATTCCCAGCATCCCCATCCCAGGAGCAGCAGGATAAGGGAATGACGGTAAGTCCAGCGCGATGGGAGCTCACCTGGCTGCATGGCTGAGCGCATCAGACGTTGTCACTGCACTGTCCCTTTCTCTCTCCCCAGTCGGCTCACAGCCCGCCGACCCCCCACGACGACACCCAGATCTCCACACTCCCTCTGGACGAGTTCAGCATCATCGAGGAGCAGCCAGACGCCCTCCCAAAACCCCCCCGTGGCAGCAGCCCCCCTGCTCCAGCTCCCAACCACGGTCCCGCCAATGAAGGATAAAACTGCCAAGACTCGAAGCCTCTTGTGGGAGTTACCAGAAACCAAACCCGCGGCTGGTGATGTCTTTACGAGTTGTCAATCTCAGGTCAATTGAAGATTTCTACGGTCTGATTGTTATTTTTTTGTTTTGCTTTATTTTTATATATATATATAAATATATATATATGTATACAGCCTTTTGGAAACTCTGTGAAGTTTTATCTTTCTGACCTCTCCCTCGAGCCTCTCGGTGTGTTTCTTCCGATGGTGGCTTCACGGAGACTGGTCACAATGAATTTTCCCCTCAGCTGCTAAGTAACAGACTCCTTGGCAGAGTTTGACAAACTCTCCTGTCTCTTACAGACTGGGAATATGGTGGAGCCTCTGTCTCCTGGCATCCCAGACTTTTTCCTGATCAGCAGCTTTAGGACTACTTTTTGGATCTATTTTTTATTTCCAGAAGACTGGATTTGGAGAAATCCTTCTAACTTGACTCCAAAAATCGAAGCCCAGGAAGGCTGTCTCTCTGTGGATTTGATGACTTTGTACACTTTCGCTATTTCTCAGGATACTTTTTTTGCTGATTGACTCTAAATAATATGAAAAAAAAAAGGCAGAAAAATAAAAAAAAAAGAGTGTGTGTGTCAAAGGATGCCTGAGGGCTACTGAAAGACTTGGACAGAAACCCGAGTGAACTCAGAACCTACCTCAACCGGAATGAATGTCTTCTGGGAAGCAGAAATGCCTGCGTCTTCCTTCATGTTCAAAAAGCAAGTAGCATAGCACTTGGTCAGTACAAGCATGGTCCTACCTCAGCAGTCACGCTCTGTACCTGCCGCCCCGGCGGCTTCGTTGTTGTCGTTCCCGTGTAAAGCACTTCCAAACCTTTGAAAGCAATGTTCTACCTCAAGCATGAGAGAAGCTCGTGTGTGAGAGTGTGAGAGTGAGTGTGAGAGTGTGTGTGTGTCCTCTCCTCTCCCCCAATTCCTGCCTCTCCCACCCTGCCCCTCACGAAGCGTGATGCTTCACTAGTGTTATGAGCTTTACTTTTAGGGGCTCCGGTGTGATTTTGGAGATTCCTGTCATGGTTTTTTTACTTTAAAGATTGTTAGGGCTGTCACAGACAAGCAGTGTGGTGCTCTCTGGTTTTCCCTGGCATTGCTGCCCTCCCAGGGCTGATTTGGGTGCTGGTGGTGGCTGCCTCAGTCCATCATGGGTGTATAGAGATGGGGTGCTCAGCTGCCAACACTGGAGCCAGGGCACCTTCCTGCCTTGTCACTGTGCTGATTCCCAGCAGGATGATTTATGGCATGTGCCAGCATAAGCAGCATAACACACCCCTGGGAGGTGGCAACCTGGATGTCAGCGTCTTGTCCCAAAGCCCACCTTGCTGTAGGAGCGCCCACGGGCAAGCAAACTCTGAGACAGTACTTCCAGAACCCCCTGAGAGGCTACTGAGCTGCTCCCAGCTCCTCCAGTGCATTTCCAGCCACAGGAGAACATCCAGAGGATGAGTGGAGCCAAAAAGGGCTCAGTTCCCTGGGAGAGGGACAAGGCGAGGAGGATGCTGGGGGCTGCCAGCAGCCGCCCCTTCCCGATGCCCATGGTGGGCAGAGGAGCTCCTGACACCAAAGAAAGGGTTTGTCCCCTCCAGGGATCAACCACCAAACTGCCTCTTTGGGGGTTGGGTTGTCCTGGTGTGGTGCAGCCTCGTGAGTCGGTGTGTGACCGGCATCGACCCTGGGGTGAGATGGGGGCAGGGATGGTGCCTGTTCCCTGCCACGTGGGTTGGTTCAATCCGGGCGAATGTGAAGGTTTGAACTCTCTGTGTAAGTGGTGGTAAATCAAACATTGCCGTATCTGCAAGGACAGTGAAAGGAATCAGGAAAGGAAATGAGTTTAAGTTTAAAAAAAGTATTAATTGTATTTTTTAAATGGTACCAGTGGGAGAGTCCCTTGTGTGAGAAACATCCCCCATCACCTGCCCAGCTGACAGTGGGATGCTGCCCATGGCCATGCAAATAATACCACACACAGGAGGATGAGCAAATGCCTCTTCCCTATGCTGGGCCGGGTTAGCTGGGAGTAGGACTCTGCCCTTCCACATCATCCACCTTGGCCCTAGCAGATTGAATGGCACCAACCTCGAGAGCAAGGAGCTCTTGAGGCTCAGTGTTCCTAGCCCCCTCCCATTATAATTCCTCTTCCTGTTGACATCAGGCAGGACAAAAAAGATGTGAAGGGTTAAACTTTGGTGTTAAGCCCCCAAACAGCCTCCCCCCACTCCACCAAAGAGGCTGGATGGGCCATCAGACCGATCCCTGCTCCCAAGGACAATGGGGGGATGTTCCCTTTTGTGATGCTGGACCTGGAGACAGCCTGGGAAGGGACCGTGGGGGGACAGCGTCATGTGAGTCAGATAGCACAGCCCATTGCAGGAGCTGGAGGATGGAAAGGGCAGGAGGGAGGAGGAGACACCAAATAGCTCAAGTTATAACCTCATATCAAAGACAACTCGATTCTCTCCTGCCATCCCACTCCCACCCCAGCCCAGCTTTTCTTGTTATCGTTTTTTTTGGTGTGTGTAACGTCACCGTTCACATTGAATAAGTACCGTTGCCAAAGTGAACACAAAACCTAGAGTAGCGTTCAGCTCAGACTTCCTGAAGCTGTGAACATGCTATTAATTTAATATCATATTATTGTGATATTGTAATAGTAACAAGTATTTGTCACTACTTCCTTTTATTAAAGGGAAATGCTGTGCCATTTGACTAGTTGGAACACGATAGTATGTCAAGAGTAAGCTTTTTCTTTTGGTTTTTTTTTTTTAATTATGCAGAATGTGGTGGCTTAAACCAATGCAGATTCTGTGTTGGTTTGAGACAGTTGAAGATGGATGTAAATCTTTAAAGACTATTTTTTAGAAGTTTAGCTTTTCCTCTTTTTTGGGGTTTCTTTTCCACTCTTTTCAATCCATACCATTGGGACATAATGTAGATGGTTGCGGCAACTCAGCCCACGAAGGGCTGGGGCTGAAGTCTGGTGATCCATCAGGAGGACATGGTCTTCCCTGAATTATCCAACTGCACAAAACTGGGCAAAAAACCCACTCAAAATGGCACGTTCTGGCTTTGTGCCTCTCAGCTGGAGAAGTGACACATGACAGCTCTTCTTGCTGTACATCAGTGCCTGAGCCAGGCTGGACACAAAGCTGTGACAACCAAAAACTTGGGAAAGTGTCACTTAGAGTATGTCTGGCCTTGAATCTGTGAAATGAGAAGGAATAAAGAACAAAAAAAGAGTTTGTGTTTGGTTTCAGCCTGGGGGACAGCCTGTCCTTGGTTCATCCAAACTGCTGCCCAGGGATAAAACCACTGGGTAATGGGCAGGTGTTGGATCCAGTGCAAACTGCTGGCAACCACCCACATTTGGGGTAGGAATCTCATCCTTTATTATTTTTCCAAGCAAATAGTTCCACTAATTCAACCCTCTCAGCTGATCCCAAAAACCCTCTTATTTTCTGGCTGTGGTGAGATGAAATTACAGGAAGGAATAAATATCCAAAAGCTGATTTTTTTTTTTTATTTTTGGTAACCCATAACGGGCACAACCTATTCTTGGAGCTCTCAAGTTGACCAGAGATGGCTGCTACCTCAGGGATAGTATCCACATTGTCTTTAGTTGAACAGGGAATAGTTTTATGCTGTGACAGGGTATTTTCACACTGTTGGATTCAGGTATTTATTTGTCTACCATTATCTTTCTTCTTTCTTGTTTTGTAAAGGTGCTGATACATTTAAGTGCTGGTCCAGTTTGGGAGTTTTAAAGCTTCCACCCCAAATTATAACAAGGGACTTTAGATTTTAAGTTGGCAATAAAAGAGGAGAGAAGCTACAAAGCATTGTTGCTTCTGGATGGTGAAGGGAAGCTGAGTGACAGCACTTAAGTCTGAGAAAATCAGTTAAAAAAAAGGATATTAAAAGCTTATGAAAACAAACGGGGGGGAGCTACTTACTCACTTCATCTGTGCAAACAGTGTGTGGAAATCTATCCCTCCCCGTGCGTGCCGGAGCGGGCAGGTTACAGATCCCATCTAGCAACTTGACGCCGGCTCATTTATTTCCCTCCCCACCAAATTAAAAAAAGGGAAAGAAAAGTTGATGGCCAGTTCCCCGTTGGTGTCCAGTCACTAGCAGTGTCCCCCAGGGATCAATGTCAGGCCCAGTCCTATTTAATATCCTTACTGATGATCTGGATGAGGGGATTGAGTCCACCATTAGCAGATTTGCAGATGACACCAAGATGGGGGGGAGTGTCAATCTGCTGGAAGGCAGGAGGGCTCTGCAGAGGGACCTGGACAGGCTGGATCCACGGGCTGATTCCAACGGCGTGAGGTTAAACAAGGCCAAGTGCCGGGTCCTGCCCTTGGGCCACAACAACCCCTGCAGCTCCAGGTGGGACAGAGGGGCTGGAGAGCAGCCAGGCAGGAAGGGACCTGGGGGTACTGACTGATGGCAGCTGGACATGAGCTAGCAGTGTGCCCAGGTGGCCAAGAAGGCCGATGGATCCTGGCCTGGATCAGGAACAGTGTGGCAGCAGGAGCAGGGAGGTGATTCTGCCCCTGTACTCAGAGCTGGTGAGGCCACACCTTGAGTGCTGTGTCCAGCTCTGGGCCCCTCAGTTCAGGAAGGACATGGAGGGGCTGGAGCAGGTCCAAAGAAGGGCAGCAGAGCTGGTGAAGGGACTGGAGCACAAGTCCTGTGAGGAGCAGCTGAGGGAGCTGGGGGGGCTCAGCCTGGAGAGGAGGAGGCTCAGGGGAGACCTCCTCACTCTACAACTCCCTGACAGGAGGGGGGAGCCGGGTGGGGTTGGTCTCTGCTCCCAGGCAACCAGCAGTAGGACAAGAGGGCACAGCCTTGAGCTGTGCCAGGGGAGGTTTAGGTTGGACATTAGGAAGAATTTCTTCACAGAAAGGGTGATTGGGCGTTGGAACAGGCTGCCCAGGGAGGCAGTGGAGTCACCATCCCTGGAGGTGTTTAAGCAGAGCCTGGATGTGGCATCAGTGCCATGGTCTGGGTGACAAGGTGGGGTTGGGTCAAAGGTTGGACTTGATGATCTCAGAGGTTTTTTCTGACCCAGCTGATTCTGTGATTCTATGAAAGGGAAGGTGCCTGGGCTGGAGCTGCAGGCGGGGAGATGGGGATGAGGGAAGAACCAGCACCCCCAGCTGAAAGCGTTGCTGGCACAGGGCCATGGCACTGAACCCCACTGGGAATCAGGGAAACAGCTCCAGGTTTACTCCATGGGCAGAGCCTGGGCTTTGGCATCATGTGGGAAGAAGGGACAGGGCCGGTGTGAAGCCCAGCAAGTCAGGGACAAGCCTAATTTCACAGGGCTTTGGATCAGGGTCTGACTTAAAAAGTGAAGAGGGATTTGTACTTTGATCATATTTCCATCATTGATACTTGCAGTATCTTTACATTTGTAAGAAAGTCATAATAAAACTGATGCTAAACCTTTGTCCCAGTCCTTTTTGGGAATCAACTGTTAGGAGTAATACTAAAAACCCAAATTGCAAAGCACTTTTCTACTGTTTATTTTCTACCTTTCTTACTTTGAACTGTCTTGATATTGAAATCCCACTGATCCCATGATTGTTAGCTCTGTATTAAAAAAAAAATAATAAAACCCAGGTTTTTTGTAGTTTGCTCTGTTTAGATTTTAGCCTGTGGCTACTTGTACAAGGAAAATAAAGCTAGAGTAAATGAGTCTGACTGGGCTTTTCTTTTCATGTGTGGGGGTGTGGTGTAGGGGTTGTGCAGGGCAACTCGGGGCATCACCACTTCACGGGGACAGCTGGTGACTTTGTGTCCTCTCAAAGAGCAGCTTCCAAAATGCAGCATTTAAGGACTGGGTGGGTTTTATTTTGATGTTTTGCTCATAAAACTCCAGCCAAGCCATCAGCAGAAACCTGCTAGAGAAGGGGGGCTCTTCAGTGGGGGGGGTGAGATGAGACCTCCAGGGTCACAGTATGACACCTGTGCTTGGAAATGCAAATCAGATTCCAGTTAATCCTGGCTCCTGCTCAGTTATCCCTGTGTCTGCTTTTCCTGCTGCCTCAGGTGCTGACGGGGCAGCACCTGGGAGGGTGGGGAGGCCCTGGCACAGTTTGCCCAGAGAAGCTGTGGCTGCCCCACCCCTGGAAGTGTCCAAGGCCACGTTGGAGCAACCTGGGATAGTGGAAAGGTGTCCCTGCCCATGGCAGGGGTTGAAACTGGATGATCATTAAGGTCTCTTCCAACCCAAACCATTCTGGAATTCTGAGGTGCGTCCTTGCCCCAAAACAGGGGCTGTGAACCACGGGCCACCCTCCTGCAACTGTCCCATGTGCTGCAGTGCTGCACGGAGGAACAGCCCCATCCCCTCCTCCTGCAGCTGCCCCTGAAGCCAGTCACAGTGAAGGCCACGGGGAATAAATGAGTGAGACTGAGTCCAGCACTTTGTAAAGAGGGTTTCAATAAGCAGGTGAGTGAAAAGTCCCTTCAAACAACTCCCTGAAGCTCTTGGAACTACTAAATTGCAGCATGGATTGTCCAAATATATACTTCATAATAAATACCAGCATATAAACTGATTTTATTTCCCAGTGGCAACGCAAGAGGTGAAAAAAAGATCAGAGTGGGCTCACTCTGGGGATTTCCATGTAAGTTCAGTGGAATCTGGTGCTTCAGATAGCACTGCGGAGTCAAGGTATTGCATAGAGCTTGTGGTTTTCATTAAAAAGGACTTTCCCTGACTTCATGGCAATAAAAGAAAGGTTTGACAGTATTAATCTGAAGTCTTAGAAACTAAAGAAATAAAAAAACCCAAGTGATAGGTTTAAATTGCTTTGATTTTTGGCTGTTGGAAATATTAGGAGCCTCAAAAAAACCCTGAGTGCTCAAAACTTATCTTTAAGAGGAGAAATCTCCTTTGTACCGTGCGCATTCAAATAGGAACATCTCAAATCAACTCTTCAGCTCCAGAAATATTAAAAAAAATTTAAGTTGGGCATTTTCAGCTCCGAACGCTGCATTCCTGCCTCAGATATTGCTGGAGAAGATGTTACTGCTAATGTCCCAGTTACAACCCTGCCATCACAGGGAGAATTTATAATATCCCATAAAGCCCTAACTATGGAAAGGTCATTTTGGCGTTAATACCACTCAGGCATCACCGCTTCATTTGCTGACACTTTTACAGAGCCACGCTTGATTCCAGCAGGGCAGCTGTAAAACCTTTATAGCGACATCCTCAGCCTCCAAAAATCATCTTAAAAATCAAGAGCTGGAACATCTTCATCAGCAGGTGCAGGTGGCTCCAAAAGGATCCGCTCACTCTCAGTGTGGGGTCTCCCAAAACCCAGGGTGAGCACCCCAACACACTGCTCTGGGGGGGATTTTAGCCTCAGATCTGGTCTCCAGCCCTGTTATTCTCAGCACCCTCAGAGCTCACCAGCACTAAATTAAAAGTCTCCTAAATTCATACAAAATTATCAACCCCCTGCCTTGCCCAGAAAGCCATTTCCTTAGTACTAAAATAGCTAAATTAGTCTTGCTCAGCGTCGTAACTGAGCTTGTCTTGTTTATTGAGCGATAAATATAAAGGTACAGTAACTAAATTCATCAGTCCCTAAACGCAGCCGTTGGGAATGGCCATTTCCACCATCCAATCTACGGCTGCATGAATATTTCAGAGTCCTCTTTCCCTTGGGTGCTCGCCTTATCTCTGGAGCCTGGATATTATTTTCTGCTTTTCAGCTTTTTGGATATATTGGAGGAAATGTCATTATTTGGACCTGGGTGGATTACAGTTGACTTTCCTAAGCCAATTTATATTGGCAAGCTGCTGTTTTTAAAAACCCCTATAAATCACTCCCATGAATTTTAATAATATAACGTGGTTTCAAACATGCTCCCTTAATACGTGACACACTATTACAGCGGGCAATCGCTCCCCGGGTCGTGAACTCCGTTTTACCGTCACCTTCGGCGAGCGCCGCGTGGGGATGAGCGATGCCTTGGTCAGAGTCACGGAAACACCCGTTCCTGCCCCAAATATCTCGTTGTTGTGGTGACTGTGGTTTAACAGCGTGACAAGAACGCTCCTGTGTTTACTCTGACCCACTGCACTTGACCTTATCTGGCTACCCAAAGCCTAAATGGCAGAATTAAATCTTGAAACGCTCATTCAGGGACTTATCCCACGAGCCCCAAATGCTCCTCAAGACAGCCCTCTGGGGGGTTTGGGTACTGGTGACGTCATGGTCACCACCATCAATGTGTGTTTGAGGCCATTTAATTTATTTCTTTATCTGAACTTTGCTTGAAAGATCAGGGATTCCCTCCCTCCATGCCAAGACCCATTCCCAAGGCAGAGTTTGGAGTGAGACCTTAAAAGATGCTGGTGCAGAAATTGTGGGGATTAGGATTATTTTCTGATATTTCCCTTAATAAAGATATAAGATGCACATCCAGAATGTGACTCCAAGCTGGAGGCCAGCTGGATTCACAGCTCCAACTGGTCCAGAAATTCCCCCATGCCAGGAGACGAAGCCAGACCTCCTTATCACCTGTTCACTTACTTTGATGAGCTCTATCTTCATCTTGTGCAAATTATATTAATTTTCTTCCCATCCCCATTGCAAGGACCCCACGATGTCTGCCAGCTCTGAAGGGATGTCCATGTGGTGGGGAGTGGTCTCCTGGTTGGAAGAGAAAGGGCTAAGAGGGATGGGGAATAAAAGCCAAGGCAGAGAGGAGACCTTGGGAGACCTTCTTCAAGGAACCAGGTCATGGAGTGTCTCCTGTAGATCCTGGAGGAGCTGATGGGGGTTTGGTGCTCCAGTGGTGGCACTGGTGATGTCCCCACTGGAGAGTTGCTTGTTGCCCCGTTTTAATTGTACTGAGCCAAAGGATAAGAATATTCCATCCCTGGAAATGTCCAAGACCAGGTTGAACGGGGGTTGGAGCAACCTGGGATAGGGGTGGAACTGGATGATCCTTAATGTCCCTTCCCACCCAAACCAGTCCGTGACTCTGTGAATATAATGAGCACATCTGAAGGAAAGAGGGTCATTAAGGGACCGACTAATTGCAGGCAGGGAAAAAATAATGAGCCAGACTTTGCTCTTTGGCTTCCAAAGGCACCGAGGGCTCCCCAGCCCAGGCAAAGGGGTTGCCAGGACCTCCCCAGACCTTGCCACTGCCTGCTCAGCACCACTGAGCCCTGAAGCAATCACTGGTTTAATGTTCTTGGGTGAAAAAAAAATAAAAATCCCGTTTGTGCAGGGAGCAAAGAGGCTTTTCAAAGGCTTTCGCTGTGATGATTTACCCTGAAATGTTGTCACGTTCATCATTAATCTATTTTTTCCCTTTTCTGTAACTTAACCTGCGACAAGCCGACATTGTAAGTGCTTGATTTTCCAAGAATAAATTACAGTTTCATAAATGGTATTTTGCTTCGCTGCTCAATTTGCAAGTGAAATGATGCCAATTGCTTTGTTCACAGGATTTTATCTAGCACGAACAATACCATCCTCGAGATTTATTTATTTTTTAACCCTCAAGTTATTTTCGGAGCCTATATAACAGGAATACATGGAGAAGTACACGACAGCCCATATGTTTTGGCATTATCGACTAACCACGAGCAGATACAAGGGCCCACGTGCCTATAAAACATCAATCCAGGAATGAGATGTCACACACAGAGCGAGCCACTGCCCAAAGAGAAAATAATCCCTTAGATCAGAAATATTTGCAGTTGCCCCACACTGGGTTAGACAGTGCCCTGAGTGACTTTTTAGATATGTGATTTATGATTTAGGGCTGGCAAATCAGCCCCCCACCCCAGCTTCTCCCAGGGACGCTCAAGGTGCCCCGTGGACCAGCACATCCCCAATGGAATCTACAGCACATGGGGTACCCCAGCCCCACTGAAAATATTGTGGGTTTTAAACCAGCTTAAATTTTTTTTTCCTATCATGATAAAATTATGAGAAAAAGAAAAAAAAAAGTAAGTTTGAGCTATTTACATTCTTGAAATGCAGAGGGGTCCTCCCTGCTGGGGACACCAGGCTCTGTCCAGGCACAGCCAGGGCCACACATGTTGGGATGTGCCACCATTAAACCTGGTCAATCCCCTTTCATCACAGGAAGAAAAAGAGGGGAAAAGTCCCTGCATGAGAGATATTAATATTAAAAGGTTTGGTTAACAGACTCTGGCTCCTCCTGAGATTTTTTTTAACCTGCACTTTTTGGGGAGACCTTGTAAGAGATGCCTTCTTTGGGAATATTTTGGATGTTAATTTACTTTTGGTATAAGACAAAAAGTGATGGAAATGGTTGTATTTGGAATGCAAATCTGGTGTTTGAGGTGTTTGTGCTCACCAATACATCAGGATGAGTTTGTGAAGAGCCTGGATCTTCATCTCCACCCTTGAACTGAGCCACCCCACCAGAGCTGGTTTGTTATTTGGGTTAATAAACCATTCAATCCAAACCACTGAGTTCTGAACCTGCAGGTGACATGGGCAGTAGAGGCCATACTCACATTTCCAACAGAGAAACTGAGACATAGAGAAAATATTTTTCTCTCCCTCTTCAGATATGAAAATGTATTTGTTCTCATCCTCCCTCTGCTTCTTACCCCACTTCCCTCACCCCTCTGGAGGAGACTTCAGGAAAGGTTTTTGCTTTTCCCTTGCAAATGGATGTTTCAAGACAGTGCCAGACCTTCATGAACTTTGGATTTGGCACTGAACAAGGGACAAATTTCCAGTAAGAAACTCCATCACAAAACAGAATTGTCACCTATTGGCCAACCCTAAAAGGCAACGTGGAAACCCCAGCGAAATAAAACATTCACAGACAGACAAAGCATGTCCCAGAGTCCCTGCTGAGGACATCACCAGATTTTTACAATGAGGAAAACCAGATTAAAATGGAATTTAAAAGAAGTGAGGAGCTGCAGATACCGTGAGGACGGGTCCCTCCATGCACAGGGCTGTGGCCGTGAGCTCCGGGCTACAGGGGCTGGGCTGCTAATGGCTTTAAGCGGCGCTAATTGATCCGAGCAGTCACTGTAATTACGGAGCGGGATATGGTGGCAAAACACTGGCAGAGCATTAACTGCTGCGAGAGGAGAAATCCAACTCGCTGGCGAATCGATCCTCGGGCTGCCGGCACTGACAGCCCCGGCCCCAGCGCTGAGGGTTTTCCATTGCGCTGAGGTTTTCTGCAGGAACGTGCTGATTTCAGGAATATTTGATGGGAGGGAGGGTGGCTGTTAGCTCTTTTAATCCATTTCTTTGCATTTTGCCTTCAAGCCCAGGCTGAGTCACTGCACAGCTCCCTGGCTTTGCCCAAGCTGTGGCAGCCCCTGATCCAAAGGTTCCCAAACAAAAGCACTGGATATCTTAGCAATTAATTAGTCTTAATGACAACCTCCAGCAGCATCAGTGCAGGGTGTCATACGAGCCACCACGAAGAGCTGTGCCGTGCATGCAACAGGGACCTGCTCTGGTCCTCTTCCTAGTGCAACTCATTAATTATTCTAATTAAAACACACGTTAGTAGGTACTTCTGATGGCGAGGGGCTGTGTGGGGCTGAGGGGGAGTGGGATCAGCCCCCAGCTCCTGCCTGAGGCCATGGGCTCCCAGTAAGAGCCTGAGGATGAAGAAGGGAATGAGCGGGGGAAGCAGAGGGGGTTTGGTCTGGAGACAGCGCTGGGAAGTGAAAAGGTGTAGGGAGATGACATTGTTTTGCAATAACCTCCCAACCTTCCTTAATGCTGCTGTCACAGCGCCGACGTGCTGCGTTAATTAAAACGAATGGTACATGACAGAGCAATAATTCCATTATTTCTCCATGCTTGCACCTCCCTGTGCTTCATCCTTGAAGAGCAGGGCAGGGGACCGGGATGTCAGGACCGGGGGTCCCTGAGCAGCCAAAGGTCCCTGACCTGCTGTCTCCTGTCAGGGACCTGGTGCCACAGCAACAAAGGCACTCGGGGCTCTGTGGCTCCTGATCCCCTACACACCCCATGCCACTGCTGCAGCAAATCCCTGCCTCCCCAGCCATGAGGGTCCACATGCCACATCCACACAGGGGCACACCGAGGACAAGGAGGCCCCTGGAGCCATAGAGAGCATCCAGTAAAGAGACAAACCCTTCTCTCCAACAATTAACAGCTGCAAGCAACAGACAGGGACGGACTGGTAGTGAATCAAGGGTTTTGCTAAAATGCCTCCTCTGCAGAGGCTGTTCTCCCTCCCTCCCACACCTCTCCCTGCCTCTGTCCAACAGCATTCCCAAAAGACTAAACACCTTTGGTTTCCATGGCAGCCTGATTTTCAATGAGCATCCTTCAAGTCCTAACTGGAAAGAAAGTGTTTCATTAATGCATACAGGACACACTGGCATCTCCCCGGGGCGACAGTATCCTTCCCCCAAAACTAGAACCTTCTGCCCATGGCTTTTTTATTTTAGTGGATTGATGGATTGACAGAGCCAAAGGAAGGGGCTGGCCAGGCTCTGCCCCTGACTCCTGAAGCTTGCTTAGATAGGAAATTGGGCTGCTTTTTCTTGGAGGAGATTAAATAAGTAAAGTGATGTTGAGCATTGGGAGGTGGCACATGGGGCTTCCCTCTGGAGCAACTTCCTCCCCTTCAGCCCATGGGGGAGGGGACAGTGACACCTCCTGAGATGTCCCAGATACCAATCTCCTGGTTTAAATTTGCCCGTTTCCATCCAGGCTCTGCTTCTCTCTCCCATTTAACACAAGCTGAGCAGTTTGCACACTCACAATTTGCCGTTTCTTTTGAATTTAACCCCATTTAATGGCTCTGCCAGGCAGAAAGTGCCCAGAGCTGGGGAATGGGCAACTAATGAACTAAAGATTTGAAGCACGGCACTTCAGTCCTGCTGGATTTCATCAGAAAGTGCCCAGAAATCCTGCAGGATCATAAAGAGTGCAAGGACATTCCCCTGCAGCCCAGGGGTGCCAGGGCAAAGCAGGGTGTGTTTGATACGCCATGTCCAAATAAAGAAACCATTAAGCAGAACGAGTGAAATTTTTTAGCAGAGGATGCCCGGGGGAGGATGCAGGGCAACCCAACCTTCGCTAGCCTGGGACCCTTCAAAGGTTTTTTAAGAGACCCCAGGTCACGGCCCAGCCTCGGCCCTGGCTTTTCCCAGCCCGGAGGATAATTGCCGTCCAGCCGTGACGTACCCTTTCGCTGACCCCGCTGGGGTCCCAGCCACCCTCCAGGATTTGGCAAGGACAGATATACGGCTGGACCTCAGGGGGCTCCTAAAAGCAGGTCACGCCGAAACAATAAAGCTTTGTCGGAGGCAAAGAGGGAGCGAAGCCGCGGTCAGCCCCGACCGCCGCCACGGGATTTACTGCCCACAGATGGGATGGGGGCTGTGGATGATGCACCAAGCACTGCGCCAGGGCAGCCAGGGAATGGGGAGCTGGGAGAGCGTCCCCACACTCGGTGTGGTGTTTGGTTTGTTTGTGCAGCGGCATCTTTAGCTGCAGCAGAGGCTGCTCTCCGTAGACCAGGATTTGGGAGGTCTCGGGTAGGGAAGGGAAGGGTCCAATTCTTTTGGATGCCTCCCTCTTCCTGGTGGGATGACTAAATCTGGATCTCGCTGAGCTGAGCCCCAGAGCAGGGTTTGCCCCCAGGGAGGTTTGCTCTGCTTTACACATCACCTGACCTTGTGATGAGCCTGTCCGTGTGGATCCAAGCATTTCAGAGGGATCTGAACCTCAGTACTCCAACCCTGAAAGGAAAGCAGGATGTTGCCACACATTTATCCTTCATATTTATCCAGGAGGTTAGGAGAGAGCTATAGAGACATGATAAACAGCCTGTCCATACACAAAGGGGTGGTCAAAGACCATCAAATGTAAATGCAGATAAAGAGGCTGCATAGGACACAAAGGCTGAGATAAAAGATATTAGTTTTTAGACGATTACCTAACAAAGTTAATTTTAGCATATAATGACCATCCACCTTGTGCCTCCTTCTCCACTTTCTTTGAGAGGACACACAGCTCTTCATTAAGACTCAAAAGCTTCATGCACCAAAAAAAAGCTAAACATATGTTCACTTGTCCAATAATGCCACCTGCACTGCATGGGGCTTTTTAACAGAGAAAAGCATCTTTTCCTTAATCCTTCTACAAAAACAGGGCAGTTATCACAGCCAAATTTCAGACCAGCCTTGTAGTTTTCTGACCATCCTTGTCCCACAAGCCCTGATGCATTTCCATGGCACAGGGCAGCCCATGAGCCCTCACAGTAAAGCCTCTGGCGCTTCCACGAGGCAGCTCTCTGCCAGGAGAGAAAACCCATTAGAGCTCCCAAGAGCAGAAACAGGTTGGAAGCCGCCAATTTCATTAAATGAATATTCATAAATTAGTTTGCTACATAAACAATATTAATATCACACCTTCCACCTTCAAAAGCCTGTCACAGGTAGGGACTCATTAAGACCCCAGACTCCCAGCAAAGGCCACTCGCAGACTTTTGGTTACATGGAAACTCAGAGACTTTATTAAACACGAGCAATATATTTATTTTAATAGAGTACAAAGCCTGGATTTGGCCACCCTAAAACACCACTCGGAGCTCCGATTCTCCGAACAACCCGATCAAACAAGGCTAATGTGTGCAATATATCTTGGGTGAGTAATATACAGCCACATTTCCTGCTCCATTTACCCAGTTTTAACTACACCTGACCTACTCTTATCCTAATAGAAAACGGCTGCTCTTCTCATTGCCTGTCCTCCGCACATGTTTTTCTGATAATGACCAAACCTAAATCACTTCCCTTTCTCCTAAGTGCTGGGCACCAGCTGTCTTGTGACATTTAACTACAAGTCCTTTTGCAGGACCTCCAGGTTAGTTCCTGGGGCCCTGGCCCTCCGTCCCTGTGTCCTGTCTCCATCCTGCATCCGGGCATCGGAACTAAGGCATTAAGTGAAGTGGCGGGTCCTGACTTCAGTCACAACAACCCCATGTGATGCTACAGGCTGGGGGAAAAGTGGCTGGAAAACTGCCTAGTGGGAAAGGACCTGGAGGTGCTGGTTGACAGCGGCAGAACATGAGCTGCAGTGTGCCCAGGTGGCCAAGAAGGCCAGTGCCACCTGGCTTGTGTCAGCAATAATGTGGCCAGCAGGACTAGGGCAGTGCCCGTCCCCCTGTACTGGGCACTGGTGAGGAACCTCAGGTCCTGGGGTCAGTTTTGGGCCCCTCATGACAAGAAAGATATTGAGGTGCTGGAGTCTGTCCAGAGAGGGAATAGATCTGGGGAAGGGTCTTTGAGCACCAGGAGCAGCTGAGGGTGCTGGAGGGGCTCAGCCTGGAGAAAAGGAGGCTCAAGGGGGATCTTATCACTCTCTACAACTCCCTGACAGGAGGTTGTAGCAAGGTGGGGGGTTGGTCTCTTCTCCCAAGTAACAAGCAACAGGACTAGAGGAAACAGCCTCAAGTTGCACCAGGGGAGGTTTAGATTTCATATTGGGAACAACTTATTCACCAAAAGGGTTGTCCAGCCCTGGCACAGCTGCCCAGGGCAGTGGTGGAGTCCCCATCCCTGGAGGGATTTAAAAGACATGTAGATGTGTCACTTAGGGACACGATTTAGTGATGGTGCTTGGCAGAGCTGGGTTAACAGTTGGACTCAATGACTTTAAAGGTCTTTTCCAACCTAAATGATTCCATGATTCTATCATCCCAGCCCCATGGGATTTCCCTGTTTGGCCTCACCCAGGAAGAATGTGGAGGAAAACCTGGGAGCTGCCTCAGCTCTTGCTGCCACTTCCTTTGCAAGCCAAGGTCTCACTGCATCTTAGCGAGGATGCTCTTGTGAGCAAGCACCACACATCACTTCATGCCAGGGTGAGAGGTTCCCCCAAACCCACCAGCATTGCCTCACAGAGCAGGTTCAGCTTTGGTAGGGAAAAAAATCTGCTTCCAACAGTGCTTCCCCCCCCCCATGGAGCTTAGCTCGGAGTGTTCCATCGAGGTGGATTTAAAGCTTCCTGAGCAGCATGTTTAAATGGCCAATTTGACCAGAAAATGTGCTTGATTCACAAGCGCTGGCTGCGTTTTCTCCGGCGCTGAGAAATCACAGCTATATTTCATTATTGTTACTAATTGCTATAAAGTATTATGGGGAGGCAATGGCACAGGCAGAAAGAAATATAAACCATTTGCAGTCTATTGACCCCAGAGAACATTTCCCAAGCTTGCTTAGGGGTGCAGAAATCGGTGCTCGGTGCAAATAAATGAGCAAAAACCATTTTCCGAAGGAATTAGCGCAAGGCACAAGCAAATTGCAGCAATTGTCTCTCTTCTTTCTAAGTGCTGAATTGCCTCTATAATTCCCCATCATTTAGTTGCATAAATCTTGTACAAATAAACCGGCAATTTGCATATGCACAGAAAAGAAATTATAGAAACACAAGGAAAGAAATTATATTTTTCCTTCATGAGCTGGAAATAAATATGCATTGCTTACTGCCTAAGCTGTGTTTGGCCCAGCTCAGAAATAAAAATTTAGGAAAGCCTTTAATTTTCAATAATAAATACATATCAGAGGATGAAAAAAAAATAATGTGTGGCATGTGGAAGCCGATAGTTTCTGGGTTGTTGCATCATCAAGTGAGACGGCTGCGGCAGCAGAGTTGTGCGTGTTCAGGCAGAGGATGAAGTGTGATCACAGAATCATAAAAGCCTAGAATGGTTTGGGTTGAAAGGGACCTAAAATATCACCTGATTCCAACTCCCTGCCATGGGCAGGGACACCTTCCACTAGGCCAGGTTGCTCTAGACAATCTATGGATGATGCTGACGCCTTCACAACCATGGCCAAGGGATGCAGCTCACCACAGCTGCTGGGAAAAGCGATGCTGAGGGGTCAACGAAGCTGCCTCTGGTGAGGTTCAATCCAGCCCTTACTGAAATTAATGCAGAGGCTTTTGGGGAAACAAACGTCTTTTGAAGGCAACACCCCTTTACAAATCATGTCCGCTTTCAGCCATGAAATGCATATTTGTTTGTTGTGATTTCTATGCAGTGCTCTGAGGTTTCACTACTACAGAAAACCCAGGGTCAAGCCCAGAAGCAATTAAACTATCTCTCTAAATTACTGAGCCATAACACACTGTCTGGCCGCAGACCCCACGGGTGGATGGAGGCACCAGTGGGCAGCACACAGTGGGAGCGACTCCGGCTGCTCGTCATGCTGGCGGAGGCTTCCCAGAGGAGCAGAATAGCTGTTTCCGATTAACTCCCCGTGTGACTGATCTCATTCTGGAATAAGAGGGTGTTATTCCAAAACACCATAATCCTCTTCCAAATGACTTAATCGCATTTGGAATAACGTGCTTTTCTTCCAAAACATTCATATAGGAAAAAAAATCGGCGGTGAAAAGAATCAATCAGAAACAGCCCTTTGGAATAACACCTCATGCAGAAGAGCTCTCAGAGGGGATGTGCGATACTGCACTGGTTTACAAAGATTTAATACATCACTATCTGCAGTAATTCCTGAAGGTTGAGAAAGCAGCATGACTGAGGCCCATGGCATCCCCCCTTCCTCACTTTGTCTCCAAAGACGTGGAGCTCCACAATGATCCCACTACGTGCTGGTGCTTCAAGCACCCACGCTGTCCCTTGTGGTCCCTATGGACCATATGTGGCACCTCTCCATGTTACGTGTCTGGAGTGTTGCTGCAAAACCACTGCTCAGGGATTTGTCAGTCAGGCCAAGTTGGAAAGCTAAAAGAACGTAGGAAGACTCAGGCTGTGTCACCAGGAGAAGGTGCCACCAACATCCACTGGCTCCCATCCTACAACCCTTCTCTTTCTCTCCTCTGCATCCTCTGCACCACCAGGGCAGGAAGACCCTCATGTCAAGGAGGAAGAAGCAGCAGCGACCTGGGATGAAAGCAAGAGCTCTCACATCTTTCATCCATTAACTAATCATTCCTCCTGCACAACACATGTGCCGATTCATCATAGGTGATCAATACCTTCCTTGAGGCCCCAGGATGATGAACGTCTCTGCTGATATTCAAATGACCTTGAAAGAACAGGGGCAGCTCCCTCAGGCACCGGTCAAAGAGCCAGGACAGAAGCGCTCTGTAAGATGATACGTGGTCCCAAGACGTCTCTGTAAGGCACAGAGAAATGTTTTTTGCTAGAAAGCTTCTCCAACAACACGAGGGAAGATTTTAGATCATGCAGAGGCTGGAAGATGATGCTGGACCAAGAGGATGTGGATTTTGTGTGCAAGGCTGGAGCAGAAGGATGTGACACCTGCCTGCAAAAGGGCAATGTGATTCTCCATCCCATGCTCTTGCTCTGGGATTAGGGTCCTCATGGCATCTCTGTGTGCAGTCAGAGATGGATCAGAGACTGTGATCTCCATTCTTGATGGAGACCATGAGTCCCATGTGCTCCTGCGTGGCTCCTCTCTCAGGTGCAGTCCCTCGCTCCATCCTTAAGATCTGTGGCAGGGTAAGGATCAACTCTCACCCTCTCCAAACCACCGTTCATCTCACCAACCCAGCAGGACCCAGAAGCTGCTGTTCTCCTGCCTGAGGAATTTCTGTCTTCAGCCACAGGTCTTCCCTTTGCCCACTTCCAGCAATGCCAGCAGGAAAATAAACCCCAGTCCTCCTCCACGTGCAATGCAAACCAGGCTCAGCCCTGTTGGCTGCCCATGGACTACAACGGATGTGGTTTCCCTTTCTCAGAAGGGTTAAAGAGAAAAATAACTAAAGATAACTAAAGCAGCTCCCCACCTTCAGAGAAAGTGAAAAAGAATCCTTTAAGACAGCTGTTTGTCCTGCAAAGCTCCACGTTCTGCCCCAAAAACTATAATTGAAAGAAATTCTGAGAACTGGCAAAGCTCCTACAGCAGTTGTTTGCGTGATTTAGGTTAAAAATAATTGCTGTCCAGGCTTATCTGCCTGACATAAGTAATTAGATCACGAAGTACTTATAAGCTGCCATTTCCTATGAGCATATTTTAACATGGCCTTTATCGTTTGACCTTTATATGTGCAGTGGCTCCATCCGCTCCCTGCTCCTGTGATGGATTTATTTTTGAAGATTGGGCTCAGGCTTGCCCGTCCTCGGGCAAGGATGTGGCACAGGAGACATATTACAGCCCCAGCAGCTTCTCCTGTGAGGAGAGATCCTCCCTTCACAAGGAGGAAATGAGCCAGACCCAGACCCTGCTGCAGCTCCACCAGAATTAATCTGCAGGGTTAAATTTACGGGTTGCACCAAGGGAAGTTACTGATGGGCTCTAGAAAGGGTTGGCAGTGTAGAACTAGTGGGACATGGCAACACACCACTGGAAGACAATGGTCCTTATTATATGAGATATATTCATATATCTCACATGTTCATACTTTCCCAAAAAATATTCACACTTTGCTCCCCAAAAATGGAGAAGCCTGAAGATTCTTTCTTGTACATCTGAAAAGCAGAAGATGTGCTTCTCAGCTCATGGAGGAAGCAACTCCCTGACTCCCAAAGCCCAGAGGAGGCCAAAAGCAAAATGCCAAGAAGGGAAAGGACCCAAGAGATTCAGTTCACCGTCAGTATTTTCAGACAAAAAAACAGCCATAGGGAGATTCCGATCCCACGCACAACAAACCCCACAGATGCACAGCAGGTACTGGAATCCTTCACAGCTGAACACCTCTGAGTAAATAAAAAAACCCCCAAAATCTAAGACAATATCAACTATTTCCTTTCTGTTTTTATGAATCTCAGACTTGAGTAGGCTCCCTCTTCCCAATGATATCCCTTGAGAAGCAATTTGACTTTGCTGGAGCTGTCAGATTTGCAAAATAAGAGATTTCCTTTTTTACACCTCTTTCAACTTTTTAATGAAATCTTCTTTCCTTCTAAAAAACATTTTCAAACTCCCCTCACTACTGATGGATTTGTTTTTCTTTTATTGTCAGAACCTTCTTAGCAACGTAGAGACCCTAAATTTGAAGAGTAAGCAGGGACTGCTAATAAGTTGGAGTTTGTATTTATTGCAGTGACATCTGAGAGGCTGCTTCTAAGACAATATTTCAGAGCACCAGTTCAACTCCCATCCAGCTCATCCAGCACTCCATACCTTTGGAGAATGTGGAAAAGCGAATGGGGCAATTCATCTCTTGCCACAGACAGGACATGACATGGATTGAAAAGATGCTGTATCACCCACTCAAGCAGGCTTTCCACCAAGGGCTGCCTTCCCACCACATCTTGAGCAAGCCCCCAGTCCATTTGCCCTGGTTTCCTGCTGGTAGCTCATGGTGTATTTGATGAGCTGAGAAGGACCATCAGTCCTATATAAAAGCCAAGGCTGTGTTAGAACTGCAATTGCTTTCAGAATTGGTGCAGATGGGAACAGCTGCTGCAAACCAGAGCTGTTTCCCATCAGGTAGGCAAAGCCAAGGGTCTCTTCTGAGTCCCACAGAAGTTTGTTTCATTGGTAAGTTTGTCTCTTTTAAGGGGAGGTAGAATAGCTCTTAATAGGATTTCAGGACTGATTTATCTATCAAGGGCAAAATCCCACAATGAGACAACATCATGGGGAGTTTATCCCGTGTTCTCTGAAGGAGAGAGCACAAGATTATCCCGAAACAAGGCTTGTTTCAGGATAATGACAGATAATTGGTAACCCCCTTTGCGTAGCTGGGTGATCCAGCGAGTACTCCCAAAGTAGAAAAGCAGCAGCATTTCCAAAGGGAAGGAATCCAAGGTCTGATGTGGACTCAGTCTGAAAGAAAAACTTCTGGAAAGGATCAGGGCAAGGCCATGAATTTATGAAGTAGTTGTTCGGCTGACTCTAATTTTTAAAGCATTATTATCCTTTTAGCAGGGCTGTCGGGTAGATGGAAGCCAGAGCCAGTGTGATGAAGAGCAGCTGAATAGCAATTTGCAGCAGTTCCTCCTGCCTTCCACACTTTTTTTCTGCAGAGCAGCGAGCCAAATTGCTTGTAACCAGCTTACTGCAGCCCGAAATGCTGCAAAAAGGGAAATTTCTGGCCTGGTGGTGTGAGGAATGAAGAGGGAGAATGAAAATGAAAAAGGAAGAGAAACACTAATGGCAAGTCTGGAGACCCACTGGCATTTCAAAGCCCAAAGCCAGAGAGGTGATGGGAACATTTGCTTCAAATCCTTGGAGATTCTTTCTAGACTCATCCAAAGGGGGCAAACCAAAGAGCCATTTCTGCAGATTTAAATGCATTTTGTGTGTCATTGCAGCAAATCCTCGCCTTGCTCACAGTCGTATTCTCTGCATTTCTCCAGCAAAAGCAGCTCAGTCGGATGCAGCACCTCTCTAACCTTCCAGGTGCTCACATGCCACCTCCCAAGTAATGCAATCAAAACAATCCAGCTAAAAGCATTTCATCTGGCCTAGGCTGAAATGAATTGTTTCTAATAAAACTAATGCTCTTTGGGACAACTAATGGGTGCTTATTAGTACAGGCAATGGACTATTCAATCAACCATACAGGGAAACTAATGGGGATTGATGGCCAAAATACAAGATGAGGGCTTACCTCTTTAAATAAACAGCTGATGGGCTGGTGATCAGACTAATCTTAGGTATTTGTGGGGAAAGTTCATACCTAACTAATAAAGAGACAAACAAAATATGTGGAAAATAGCCTCACTGGGTCCCTGGGGGTTTTAATGTTATTGCCGTGGCAGCAGGTGGGTTTCCCAGAGATGCTTGTCTTTCCAAACAGGACAGGTTTGGGAGAGTTAGAAAGCAGGTGGAAAACATCTGGACGAACCTTTGCACTCAGTGTGGCACTTTTTCTAAACCACCTATCAGACAATCCCACCTTCCCTGCTTCTTCTCCTCCCTTCAGCAAAGGCTTCCCAAGATTTTTCCAAAACCCAAGATACTTATACCTTTTTCCTTTAGCAGACAGAGGAATGGAGTGATTTTCAGAGCTGAAGGAAGGGCACTTGCACCTCCGGGGCTTCCAAGTCACTCTTCCCTGCAGCAAACCATTCCTTGATCTCCACCCTCCCATTTCCTTCCCTTTGAAAGGCCTCCGACCGGATCACAGATGGCAATTCCTATGTGACAGATCCTAATGTCATTATTGACGACAGACCAGATGTCCAGGGAGGCATATTGCTCCTTTTAATCCAAAATTCATCAGGAGCCTCACCTTTGTAGTTTAGGCTGAGTGTAAAGGTATCTTCATGGGAAGGGGTTGGGGCCACACATTTTTTCCCTCTTGCCTCATTTTCCCTTGGAGGAGGGGAAGAGCTTTGCACAGCATGTCTGGGAGTGACTAAACCAGCCACCAAAGGGGTCCTGTTCTCAATAGCAGCAACATTAAAATGCTAAAAAAATCTCTCTTGAACTTTAAAAGGTCCTGGGAAGGGACAAGCTTCATGTGACAGCGTGTGTATGAGCCTCAAGCTGTTACAAAGTGCTGCTCCTGGTCCTTGCTGCATTTTAGGTGCATAATTCCTAGTCGAGAGAAAGAAATAATTCCTATTTGGGGTTATGGAGCAATCCTGACTCCTAATGTATCAGTTTGTCTCCTGCCTGTCAGCTTAATATGACATATTTTTCCATAGATTAAGTGCTGTATAGCTCTCCTGCCATAAGGCACAGCAGCTGGATAAAAAGGGAATGACATGGGATCAGCGGACGCGGGAGATGTGGTGCGGACCACAGCTAGTTAGCACCAGGTAAAAATCCACAGGTGACTTGTTCCCACGAATATTTTAAAGCAAGAGCTCTCATGCTCATTATCTCTCTTGGAGACAGGGAAAAAATCCCAACAGCCTTTGTGGCAGGGAAGACAAAGCTTTGCTCGGTGGGAGATGTTCTATACGGCATAATGTATGCCGGGAGCAATCCCGGTGTTTTATGGGCCCGGTTAGTGTGAAGTGCAAAACAGGCTTGGGGCTGAGGCTGCATTATTCATGGGGGACCTTAAATATTTCAGTGTGAGACTGAGGTAGGGAACAACATAACAATGGTGTACTGTCCTCTTTCTTCCCCTAAAACCACAGCTTGTGTTTAAGAAGGCAAGTGGGTAATCTTTTCCTTTCAGTGTAATGCCATGCACTGACACATCCCAGGGAAAAGCAGGATAACAGCAAGGCAAACCCCACAGTCCCTCCAAGGGAGGGGGAATCGTCCCGTCCAAAAGATCAGTCCTGTCTTTGGAAGAGGAACAACTCAGTGCCTAACATTTATATTTGGAGATGATTCACCAGTTCTGCTATGCGTGAAGGGACACATCAGCAGGTGGGTGTGCAGACAAGGAAAGTTTCTGGCAGTTTTTCCCCTCCAAAGCAGCAGGATTATTTCCACACCACTCTCCAATCCCTCTCCTGTGTATGACCGACTTATCGGAGGCAGTGGCTGGGTCACAGCAGGGCAGTGGGAAGCTCCGTTCTAACCTGAAATTGCAATATTTGGGGTAATGTGGTCAGAGCAGCGAAGGGCAGAGGCAGGTGAGAGGCAGAGCTGCCTCTGTGCAGATCCGCTGCTGCCATCAGCCGGCAACCGTAAACCAGCACAGGGCACATCCCCTCCCTGGGACGAGAGCTAAACCAGGCACATCACACACCACTTATGCCAAACCCTCCACTGGCTGTTTCCCCTCCAAAGAGGCATTTTTGGGCGTCAAAAAGAGCAACGCAGCAGACGGGATGCTCCAGGGGAAGGCTGGATCTCTCCAGGCAAAACTTGCCTTTAATGCTGCTTTATTTGCTCTAGTGCCATGGAGCAGAGAATCACTGAAGCTTAGGGATGGAGTGAGGGTGTGGACAGGGTTGGGTATTTTGGAGCTCAGCAGCAGTGGGATCACTCAGGCAGCTTCCTACATACTGTTCACACAGTGCTGAAGTTGGACCAGAGCTCTGGTGTGCAGTTCCTCTGCAGACAGCCTGAGTCTTGCTCTTTACTCCTACAGCTCTAGTGTGGTGTTGAGACTTGTGCAAAGTGAGGTTTGGCCAAGCTTCAGATAACCAGTTATTTAAGACAACATGACTCTGGCCAGAGCTACATGAGATTCCAGACCTTTCTCACTTCTGTTTCTCTTCCTGCAAAACACCCTGCAAAGATAAATCTTGGCAGTTGTCTCTTGCATGAGATAAAACAGAACCAGCTCCCCAGATCTGACACAGCTGAAGTGCACCAAAATCCATTTCTGCTCTTTCTAGAACCATCAGAAAGAAACTTAAGTGGCTTCCCCAACAGTAAGAAACCCGAGATTTCAGTTCTGATGATTAATTTCTCTCCCATGTTCCTTCTCAGCTTAGATCATGGTTCATAGAGAGAAATTCAGATTTCATAGCCAGAAAACCTTATACTAGTCCGTTGTATCAGTTTATTTCTGACCTGTTACATGTTCTGTGTTTCCTACATGGAGGCATTTTCATCCAACCCCTTTCAAAACAAAGCTGCACAACTTTTCTTTTGAAATCAGCCCTCCAAAGGTGAGGAGACAGAGGGTTCAAATATTTCTGAGATAACAGCCCTTAATTTGCCAGGAGATGTTGCTGCCTCTGGGACAACTGGTGTACATCCACAGGTCTCTTCCTACAGGACTGATAGGACCACTTTAAACACTGTTCTTTTTTTAGATTAACTGATAATTAACAGGCACAGCTGTTGCATCTTTGAGAAGATGGAGAACACAGAGACTGCAGTGAAGGGGTGGGCACAACCTGCACATGTCCCATGCCAGAGCACTCGGCTTCCTCCAGCAAGAGCATTCCCAAGAGCCAAATCCTGATGCAGCCCCTGCGCTGCCCTGGGTATCCCCACACAATTTATCTCCTTGGAAAAGCTGAAAAGCTCTCATTTTGGAGGTGGGGAAGAAGCAATAGGTCCCCCCTTGCTGCAGGGATGTCCCTGCAGACTCTCCCTGTGCCACCAGGCAGGTGCAGCACAGACATTTGGGTGCTGCCATTCCCAGCTCCTGCCAAAGCTGACCCAGAGCATCACTCCTGACCCAGCTTGCATTGGAGCCCGTGACCTAGAGGTGAACTGCTCTATATCCCACATCCAGTCTCCCACTGAGTTTATTTTCTGGTGTGGCAGATCAAAGACTGCTGTAAGGAGAAAATCTATCAAAGGCTCAGCACCCTAAGATAGATCCAGCTCGCTTTTATGTTTACTTTTAACAAGCATGCTCCTTCCTATTGTTCAGCAATCGCTTTAAAATGGATAATTATCAGATTTCTCTATTAATGGGAAAAATCAGGCAGTCATAAATCTTAAACCGTGCTACTATCTGCACATTGCATGTATCACATTAGGGAAAAAACAATCTGTGGAGAAAAGCTATTACAGAGTGACCATGGCTTGGCTCAGCAGCTGGTTTTAATATCAGCAGAGGATCCCCTCTGCTTCCCAGCATCCACCAGCCCTGCTCTTCCCACTGCTTCCCTGTAAGCACTGCAAAATTCCAGTGTCAGCCTTGCACATCACACACTACAGCAATTCTCTGCATCTGAGACAATGACTGCCAGCTCCTCACTGCATCTGCCTTGTCCTTCATCCAATCCTAGAATCGTTTGGGTTGGAAGGGACGTTAACAATCATCTCATTCCACTCCCCTGTCATGGACAGGAACACCTTCCAGTAGACTAGGTTGCTCCTAACACCACCCAATGTGTTTGGAAGAAGTGAAAAGTTCTTTTATTTCCTCTACACAGTGACCCACACAAAGCTGAACACGGACTCAAATGACTGGTGGACACACTGCCTTTCAAGTCCTGGTATCTCCCTTACTGCACAGAGAGCAAAAGAATAAGGGCACATGGACCAAATGGTACAGGTTGGTCTTATGGTTAAAGCAACAGACTGGCACTCAGGAAATTCCAGGTGGGACTCTGGTCCTCTCCCTCAAAAAGGGTTGGAATCTAAAGTAGCCACGAGGACTAGTCTGAGTTTTTCTACAGATTTTGAGTGGCTTTGGGCGAATTGCTTACTCACCCTCAGTTCCCATTCCGCGTGCTTGCTGGGATACTCATGCCCATTTTGCTGGGATGCTGCAAGGATTATCTGGTATTTGGAATGCTCTTAAATCCATGTAACTCACAAGTAACAATTAAATATGCTCCTGCTTTTAGATCAGAACTACAATAACTGAGAGCTGAGCACATTTTGTTTTGATTTTCCTATGACTGTCTGAATTCACTGAGACAAGTGACAGAGAAATATTATTCATCAAATTCATTACTATTTCCAAAACAGTTTACTTTAATCTGAGCAATGGGAAAAATGTTAAAGGCAAGATTATTTTATCCAGCTGACTTAAGAAGGCCGTTTTATTCCACATTTCTGTTTTCAATAAACATCCCAGGACAAACACATTCCCTGCAGCAGATCTATGCAAAGGACAAAAAGGCGTTAAATCCTAAGGAGGGGGGCGAGGGGAAGAGATAAATAGTTTACTTCTATTATCTTTACCATATGTTCTATTCCAACTGGATACACATAAACAGCATGTAATCTTCAAGCTCAGCTTTAGACTCTTTGAAGTGACCTGACCATACTACTGATTTATTTCAAACTAACCTTTCTCTTTGAACCCTGGGTCAAGGTTAATTCTATAATAAAACATACCTTATACAGCTGGCTGTTCCAGTGGTGCTAGCAAGGAATGAAGCCCTCAGTCATAAGCATTTGTTTCACTGAGTGTGGTATTGTATTTCTATTTTCCCTTCCCTGTATTAATTTCCTTCACAGACCCTAGTTAAGGGGAAAAAAACCTCTTTTCCGGTCCATGAGATCAATTTTAAACACACTGGAATTAAATGAAGACATTTAAGCCACGTTTCTTTGCTGAAATGCATCCGCCAACACCAGAAACTATTTTTATTACAGTCTATGTTTAATAATCAGATCTTCAATTTCATAAGAAGCCATACAACCACGTTATTCAAACTCCTGCACTGGCAACGACCCTTTCGGTATCTTTTACAAAACCATCTTTGCACTGAATCACAGCAAATCACCAAGGACAGCTTTTCTATCTAGGAAAATAAAATGGGAAAATGGAAATACATTTGAAGGGCACTTCTCAGAAAAGCAGAAGAGAGCTCCTTGCCAGTGCCCCCACCAGTCTTGCCTGCCTGCAGGTATTAAAGGTAGAAGCCCTCCAAGCAGGGGTGCAAAGGTGTGGGAGAAAGCTTGGGATGTGGGATGCAGTCGCTGGGGGATACTGAGGTGCACAACATACTGCTGAAGGGTTGCTCATCAAGTTGTTTTTAAAAGGACTGGAAAGATGCTTTTGAATCTCAGCCTCCAGCCCACAGCATGCACTTGCAGCACTTAAAAAGCAGCAACGCCAAAGCTAAACCAGCAGCTGTTCCATATTTGTCCTGACTCCAAAGCCTTGCCAACATGGTGCCTCCTGGAGCTAGTGGGAGAGGGATGAATAGAGTTCTTCTTTGTCTGGGGCTTCTGCAAGGCACAGGCTGGAAAAACTTATCTGCTGCAGGCAACACCAGGGGGAATTGTGCTTCCCCTCCAAATGAACAATGACTTTATCCTCACACGTTTTGCAGGCCTGAGCCTACAATGGTTGATGTTCAGCATCAACAGCACACAAAAGGTGCACCACTCCTAAAACCGGCCTCAAAAGCTTTCAGTGCTTCATCTCTGCCTTAGGGGCTGCTTTGTAAAACAGGGTTTAGATGAGTTTGAGCAGACAGCACTCTCAGGCAGCATCGATGCAGCAAACTTGTTATCTCATCAATATCTGTCATTGCCGAACGCAGCTGAGCTTGCTGTAATGGAAGCACCATCCATTTGGAATCCCAAAGGTAGGCATCAGTTTTGGATCAATGCTCTCAGAATCTCCATTAACTATTATGATGCCAGTGATGTTTTAGATCTATTTTGGGTTAATTTCTTTATGCCAGGACAAGGCCACAAAAGGTCTTCCCTGCACTCTTAAAACAAACAAGAAGTAGTGGCACAGTAAGCCCAGCATCCCTAGAACCGACGTGGTTCCAAGGAAACCCTTTTCCCTCCAGCCCTCCACTCCCAATTCACCATGCTGTCTTTCTCCTCCAGCTTCTCCTCAGGGACTATTGCCTGTCCCCACTCCTTAGTCATATGCCAAGATGTCCCCCATAGCAGAGCCCCAGCTGGCAGTGCCATGTGTGTCCTGCCCTCCATACCACACTCTGTCCAAAATGACAGCCCTGGGCATGCTGGGAGGTAAAAGATACAGCATGCAGAAATTCCTGAACAGGAGAGTCTTTACCTGTCACAGGGATATCAGCAGTACTCCTTCCCTCTCCTCTACCACAGTGAGTGGTATCTTAAATGAGATCACTGGAATTATATCAGTTCAAGAGCTAAAAATAAAAACGTAAAATTCCATCCAAATGTCTTGAAAGAGACACCTCTACCATTTTCTAATCTTCTTAAACAGGCATCAAAAATTATTACACCTAATGATTTATTAGTGAATGAAATCAGCCAATTAGACAGCCAAGGACTGATTTTTCAAAAGGATCACACAGAACAATTTAATATCATGGGAGATAATAAACATGTCCTGAGCTGGATCATTGAATGATGTCGCTAACAGCCTGTCAGAGATAGCAGATATTTACAGCAGAATAAGGCACCACATCAGATAAAGTAAAATACATCCTCTCAAGGATATAGAAATACGGAAAGGAATCGCTCCAGCTGCATTTCAAGTCTGGGTAATTTCCATAACTCCTGAGAAAAAGCTTTGTGTGGTGCTAGACCTCTTCTTAAGTCACCCATCCATGCTCCTGGCACGCAGGAGACCCTCTAGAGCAAGCAAGGGAAAAATAGCACAGACCTCACAGGCTGGATGATGTTTTAACGAAAAAACAATATACAGACAACTAGTAAATTGGGTAACCTAAAACAAAGGTACCTTTAAAATCATTTTATCTACACGTTGCGACTAGATGCGAGACCTAAGCAAGTATTTGTGTTGTTCTAGGACTGATGGCTTCCTATTGAAGCTTTGTTCATGCAGCTGTTACTGAAAGACTTTTTTGATAAACTCGTAAAAAGCAAGTAAATAAACCTGTAAAAAGCAAGTAAATAAACCTATAACTCAACTTGATTTATATACATCATTGCAAAATACTTTGCAATTTAATGTAACTGTGCACAGCCTATGATCTATCTGGTCCTATCCAGAATTTTGAAACCTCCTTATATTCCCAAGCCATTCGAGTGGGTGAGTAAGAACAGGAACTCTGCACTTGAATGAAGTCCACATTTTGTTTGCGTTGATACCAGTTTGCCCTTAGACAGGATGTAATACAGCTGGTGTTCCTGTTTACTCTGAGGAAGGCTGCAAATTGCACCTCCACCAATCTCTGGAGATCAGGCTATGAGACAAGAGCCCAGTAGCAGGTATCCACAACTGACCTTAACATTTTTGAGTATCTGCAATAGTCTGTGTGTCACCTGCATCAGTTACTCCATAGATATGTGCAATATTCCTCCTGAATGAAGAAATCAAGAAAGGTGTTATATCTCACATAACAAAATATTTCCAAAACTGTATTCAGGAGACCAACAGCATTTGGGTTGAGGAGACCTCCACCCTGATGATGGTGATTTCTAAAACATTTTGGAACTGGAGAGACGCTTCTCAGCACTAACACTGCACCAGTATTCCAGGGAGGAACACTGAGCCCCAATCTCAGGCAACACAATGAACGCCACCTGGTGAAACCACTGGTAAGAGGTTCAACTAAAAAGTAAATTCCTCTCCCTTAATCCTGCAACACCAGCTTGCAGAGATGACTCAAACAAACAGTCTCCCCGGATGACCTTTCTGGCTGATCTGCATTGCTGTTTCACATGAATGCAGTGCCTAAGCTGTGAGTTTGCATTTGCCATGTCCCAGCCTGAAGTGCTGTGCAGGGGATGGGGCACAGGCCATCTGACACGGTCATGGTGCAGCTCACATCCCAGCACACTGCCATCATCTCCCCACTGTCCCCTGCCTTGGGGTCCTGATGCTCTGGTGTCACGGGCACGGAAAGCTGGGCTCCCCTCCACATCCTCCCTGCCCCATGGGCCTGTCCTGGTCTATACCTGAGGGGAAGGTGACACTTATTCCCCTTGACCCATGACCCCTTCCAGTCTCTATCTGAGAGGAGGATGCAATTGCCTCCTTTACCTCTCTCCTATCTGAGGGGAAGGCACCATTCCCACCTAAACTCTCCCAGTCTCTACCTGAGAAGACATCATTTGCCCTCTGTACCCCTTTTGTGGTCTCTACCTGAGGGCAAGGGGCCATTTTCCCCCAGGGCCCTTCTCCAGGTCTCCACCCGAGGGGATGGCACCATTTTCCCACTGCACCCCTCTCACAGCCTCTACCTGAGGGGAAAGCACCATGCCCTCCTCGTACCCCTCTTCAGATCTCTACCTGAGGCGAAGGCACCATTCCCTTACTCTATACCACCCTCCTGCTCTCTACCAGATAGGAAGATGCTATTGTCCCCTGCACTCCTACCCTCATCTCTACCTGAACTGAAAGCGCCATTTCCCCCCTACGCTGCTCTCCTGGTCTATACCTGAGGGGAAGGAGATATTGCCCTCTGTACCCCTCTCCCAGCCTCTACCCGAGGGGAAGATGCCGTTGTCCCCTGTATCCCTCTCCCAGCCTCTACCCGAGGGGAAGATGCCGTTGTCCCCTGTACCCCTCTCTGGTCTCTACCCGAGGCGAAAGCGCCCTTCCGCCCGCACCTCCCTCCTCCCCGTCCCCGACGAACGGCCACAGCGGCCGCCCGCCCTCGCTCCCTCCCAGCCGTGCGGGCCCCGGCAGCGGCCGAGCGGCGCGGGGCGGGCGGCGAAGGCAGCGGGGCGGAGCGGGGCGGAGCAGCGGGGCCACGGAGCGGCCCCGGCGGCGGAAGGGGCGACGCCTGCGGGGCGGGCGCTGCCGCCG
>NW_020897736.1:12337006-12520544 GCF_003984885.1 Neopelma chrysocephalum | reverse complement strand
AAGCAGAGTTTCCACTGAGTAATCTGACTCCATAAACCAACACTCATATTCCTTCCTGTTTTTAAGTATGAGAAGATCCAAGAGCTCACAGGGATGTCTGGGGCTGCAGTTCCTGCTCCAGACTATCTCTTTGAAGTTGTGTATTGTGATCAAATGAATACCAAGTTTGCTGAGACCAAGGGAGAGCGGGACCTCATCTATGCCTTCCATGGGAGCCGCCTGGAGAACTTCCATTCCATCCTGCACAACGGCCTGCACTGCCATCTGAACAGGGTGAGACTCCTGCTATTGGCACTGTCTTCCCTTGGTCACTTGCACGTAGGGACACCTTTTAAAAATAGGCCCAGAATCCTTCTGGGGGTGTGAAATGCACTGATGATCTTGTGCTGCTGTTTTCACTTCAGTGCAGGCCTTAGTGGATGGTCATGTTGGATTTTCTAGTGCAGCCCGAGGGTAAAAACTGGAAGTGGCATGAAACCCTTTTATCCAGCATGACAAATTATGACTGTCCTTTGCTTCTTTGTAAGGAAGTGTAATTCCTCTGAAAGTACTGGCTTGTCTGACAGCCTGCAGCTGGACAGTGCCTATCCACAAAGGTGGAGGAGAATAGTGGCCCAGGCATTGTAGAGATTCTCTTTCTGCATGGCCTCGTGTTTAGGTCAGCAAAGTTTTAGGTGCTACTCACAAGCGGAGCCTTCTTTAAATGGCCTGGTTTAGGGAGACATCCCGTAGGATTTGCACCTCTTCTGATTTCAGTGGAAAGGCAGTTGGAACTCCTGGCTTTTTGTGTCAGCTGTAAGGCAGCTTTGACACAGCACCTGCTTGACCTTCCAGTCAACCTGGACTATGCCTTTTCCCCACATTCTAGATGAGTAATGGCTTACCGGGTACAATGTACTTACTGGATTAACAATTTTAGCCAGTATGGCAAATCCTCTGATTCCAAGTTATTAAAACACTTTTATTTGAAAGGCATTCATAACTGAAAAGTACTTCCCTCTTTTCTAGTAAAGCATGGATTAATCCAAGTAAGGCCTTGCCTTGTTGGGGGAGGCTGGATTATTTAAATGATGACAATCTCGATAAATCAATGAAATGCCTTTTAACAGCAGGGCAGTCATGTTGATGTAAAATACTTATGCTGGTAAATGAAATCCAAATCCGGGAAAGCGTGAATCTGTCCACACCAGGGGCTGTGCCAGACAGATAATTTGAGGGATAGGAGAGGGCAGCAGCCCCACCCCGAGGAAGCTGTGCCAGGACAAAAACAGTGCATGGACCAGGCCCAACGCGGGTCAGGAAAGCCTTTCGTAATTTACCTTCAGAAGCAGAACTGTCAGTCTGAAAGCAAAGAACACTTGTATGTTGTTTGAGGTTTACACTAGAGGATTTTAGGACAGATTTCTGCTCTGTTTCAGACGTCCCTGTTTGGTGAAGGCACCTATCTGACCAGTGACCTGAGCCTGGCTCTGCTCTACAGCCCTCACGGTCTTGGCTGGCAGCGAAGCGCACTGGGCTCTGTCCTCAGCTGTGTGGCTGTTTGTGAGATCATTGACCACCCAGATGTGAAGTGCCAGGTGAAAAAGAAAGGTGAGTCTACTGCAGTAATAACTCTATGTAGTAGCTACATCTGTGCTTCATGTTGTTTTTCTTTCCCTGTTAATATTAGCAGCTCCTTGAGCACTGGGTGGGAGACCCACCTCCTTGTCACCCTGGTCTGGGCCATAATGTCATCCATACCAAGGATGACTAGGAGTGGTATAGCCTCAGGCAAACTTCTAGGTCTATTCTTGGATGCTGAGGGATTCAGGGGAATACCAAGACTATATCTTTGGTTATCTCATTCCCATTCTTCTGGTGGGTGTGTATGTGTGTGTTGGTTGGTTGCTTTTTTCACAGTTGCTTGAAGTTCTGTGTATTTTTTTTGCTTTTCTGTTCCCCCCAAACCCTCTTCTTTTCTCCTCCCAATTCAGATTCAGAAGAAATAGACAGAAAAAGAGCAAGAGTGAAGAACAGCGAAGGGGGGGATGTACCACAGAAATACTTTGTTGTCACAAACAACCAGCTTTTACGAGTTAAATACTTGCTAGTATATTCACAGAAACAGCATAGGAGGTAAGAGTTCAGCTGTCTAGAGTGATGAGTGTGCTATAGCAGCCAGATAAACACTTCTTATTGTTGAAAAGCAACAGAAAACAAGCAAAAAAAATACACTGCACTGCCAGAATTTGTTTTCAGCCTGTTTCCTATGGAAATGAGACTTACAGCATCATGTTGCTTCTGTCTCACTCTTTGACCGTTCTCAGGATCAACTAAATTTCCTTTTTCACCAGACCTGTAAGCACTTACTATCTTTGAGAGCTCTAATAATCTGTTTGTGGCAGGAGACCAAGAATGAAAGTCTGGTGAGTGTAGCTCTTAAAACTGGGGCAGTTTTAATTCAGCTCTTATCTATCCTGAGTGGCAGCATTCGCTCGACTAATCAACACATGCCTGAGGGCCAGGCAGCTGCAGCTCCAAACCACAGGGAAAGGTGTGAACATGGGAGAAAACACAGGATTGTGCACGGAGATTTAGGGAAAAGGGATGTGGTGAAAATCAGGCTTTGTTAGTTACAGGGATTGTGGAACAACTTCCTGTTTTTATTGCATTCTCTTAACCACTTAAAATAATGAAATCTAAGGTACTCTTTGCCAAGGTATCCACGCATCTCTGACAGAATCCATGCACTTTTCCCTTTTCAGGCCTTCTAGTCAGTCTTCCTGGTTCTACACCCACCGTTTTGCCATAATGATGATGCTGTACCTGCTGTTGTTGATAGTGATTGGGGCCAGCAACTCGCCAACCTTCATCTACTACTGGCACAGAATGTTTGACTCGGAGAGATGAATCACCCGAGATAATAAACTGTTATTTTCACCATGTGCCTTAAGAATAGCTGATCTGCAATGCACTGCATCTGTTCCAGAGCTCTGGAAATCGAGGTGCCTGGAGCTTTCCAGTTCTGTCACCCATGTATTAAATCCTCATGGCATCTCTTCATTTATTCTTATTTCTGTGTTCCTCTGATTCATGAGGATGCCTGGTACAGCTGAAAAGGATCATAGTGGTGCAACCTAGCATGAACCAATTGTTAAGGGTCCATGGGAAAAAAGGGTATTTAAGATTAATAAAAACAGTGTGGAAACACTCAGGTGTAACTTATTTTCTGTCAAGCTGAGGTATTTTTGCACAACTGGGAAAGGAGAAGTTTTCTGTATGTCAGGCAAAGCAACCTGTTAGGAGTCTTATCAGTATGTCTTCAGAAACTGAATTTAGTGTTTAGCATGTATCCATGCAGATGGGATCACTTTTAAAACTAACTTTGGCCAGGAACTTTTATATTTGAGCATAATGATTGTAAGAAAACAAAACCAATAAACCAACAAGAAATAAAACAACTGCCAAAATGGAAGAAGTTAAATGGTTTCTAGTATGTTTTTTTTTCCCCTCTGTAGAACATTGTTGTGTTTTAATCCCAGCTGGCAGCTAAGCAGAAATCCAAAACATAGTCCCTACACTAGCTGCTAGGAGGAAAATTCTCTCTACCCTGGACAAAGCCAGCACAAACATCTACAAGGCTTGTGCTCTCAGCCATGATGTGTCTTGTCCTTGGTTAGTGTGCAGATCAGACAAACTCAGGCTGTTCATCATCAGTGCTGAGTAAGGATTATTCTTATCAAACTGGGGATTTGTTAGAGAACACATACACAGGTATGCACAAGTTGTGCAACAGACACAGAGCAACACCTTCCACTTCCTCGCTAAGTCATTTGTTACACAGCAAACTACAACTACCTGAAACAGAGAAAGGAGCAAAGAACTATCCTCTGATTATTGCCTGGGCATGGGATAACCCCATGAAGACCCAGGGAAGTTGTAGGCAAAGAAAAGCCAGGTATGTGCCACAGTTCAGTCTTGCAGCCCAGTCTTTAGCAGACTTGATAAACACAGGTTTTCATTGCACGGTGAACCCTAACCACAAAAAAGAAAAAAAATCTCATCACATTTCCAGCAAATGAGTCTGTGATTGCTCCCTTATTCATTAAATATTTCAAAGAAAATCTCATCTTCTTCTGATGTTGTTCTGGTACCTAACTGCCAGAAATAATGTCCTGATAATCAGGTTTTCTTAACTCAAGGCTGAGAATAAGTTGATTTCCAGAAACCCCTCTTCTTGATGGCTGGAGCTAGACATATTTATCCCAGTTAATTGTGCTGCCAGAATAAATTTATTTATTCACCATACAACTTGCAAAACAAGAACATTATAATCCAATTCCCCATTGCCTTGTACAGCCCGTTAATAATGCTCAGTGTCAAAGCATGTTGTGGTGCCTCAGCCCAAGAAGTGTCCATGCTAATTATAGCAGTGATTTGCAATTAAAATATACATAAACTTAATAATTTATTGTGCAACAGATTCAACTACTTTGTAGTAGTTTACTCCTTGGTATTTCAATGCAGAAACTTGGGGTTTGAGACACGTGGGTCCTGGGAATAGGTGCCCATTTTTGGTCCACCTCCACATGTTATATTAAATGTTGTGCCATATAAATATCCAAGTTTAGGGGAGGTAAAGTGCGAGGCAGAAAAACCTAGAGTATTTGATGCTGGGTAGCTAAAAGCCTTATATGTCTGAAAAAAACCCCCATCTTTTGGAACAGATGGGCTATTTGGGGCCCTTTGGAAAAGGTGGAGGTTTGGCAGCAGTTGTGGGATGGCTGTCTTCTGGCACTGCAGGGAAAGGCACAAACCTGGGAGCTCCTGAGCCAGATGACAGGAACACAGCAGGGATTTGAAGCTCTTTTCTTAGGGTTTCTTTGCATAGGAAAGTTTCTGAGAGTAAGCAAAAGGAGTAATAATAGCTCCAGGCTATATCCCTGGAGAGAGAAAGTGTTGTGGGGACTCATGGCAGACATGCACAGTTCAGCTCTTCAATGAGATCAGCAGGTATTAAAGGAAAAAAACCAGCTTTTTCTGTCTTTATCAGTTTGAATAGACTCAAAAAAAAAAGGGGGGGGGGCTGCAGGTAGAGGCTGAGTCCTGATATAGTGTCTGGAGTGTCCCTTGGAGGGCTCATAGCCCCATTCCTTGCTCTCAGGCCTGCAGGGATGCTGGGCACAGCCTCCTCCGTGCCCCAGCTCCACAGCTGTGGAGCAAAGCAACGGGAAAATATTTTAAATACATCTAAGATACTCACATTCTACCTAGTGGGCTGGCAAAATACTTAACATCCTACTCCCACGCTTGTTTTCTGTGCTCCCTGCTGATTTCAGCATGTGTTTCCCAACGTGGCGAGGTGCAGTCAGCTGGATTAATGCGGGTATTGTGCTGAGTAACTAACAGTATTATGAATTAACCCAAGGTTTGTGTTAGCCTCTTAAGCCACTTGCGTGGCTCTTTGAACATGCACAGTGCTATGAAAACACTAACAGGGAATGAATCAGAATTTCCTCCCGAACAAAGGGCCGCTGTGTCTGAAACGGGTGGCCCAGGGTGAGGAGTTGTAAAATATAGAGCTACCTGTGCTTATTAATGTGTTTGTTACATTACTGTGGTGAGTATTAGAGAACTGTTACAGAATCAGACAAGCCTGGTCCTGCAAGGAGGAGTGTGGCAGCTGGTGCTTTCTGGTGGGGATGGGCAGGTTTCATGGGAGGATTTTCCTCCCATAAGGGGAAATATGTAATATATACATAAATATAAGGGGTTTTTTTCCACTATATATATGTATGGAGATCTCAGGAGCCAGCTGAGGAGAAGGGCTGTTGGAAACCAGGGGTTTGAGGCAATGTGGGGAGAGAGGGAACCTCTGAAGAAAGCAGGACCACCCCCAGGGCAGGGAGAAGCGAGGCTCTGGGATTCATGCTCCTGGTAAGTGATGCAAAAATCATGTGCTCTCTGCAGTATGAGCAAATTTAAGAAAAGCAGAACCAGAAATAGAGGAATATCCAAACCAGGCCTAGCTTTGGTCCACCAGTGACAGGACCCAAACCCAGGTTAATCCCAGCTCCCCCAGGGAGGTGCTGCCCACGTGCTCACTCCCCCTTCCCGCATGTGGTGGGCACACGGCTTGGCAGCACACTCTTCCAGTGACATTTTCCTTCTCTCATGAAAACTGTCACTTTGGGCATCTTGCCCACTCTCCAGGCTTCCCAAAATCTCCATTTGAGCACCAGCAACAGGAGGGAAGATATCAAAGAGGTGGGCAAAAGGAACAGCGCTGGAGTGCCCACAAGCATCCCCAGGGATGTGCCATGCTTCCCCTAAGGACCAAGGTATGTATACTAACCAGCATCCCAGTTTTCCTACTCTTCATAGAGGTCTTTTCCAACCTAGAGGATTCTAAGATTGAGTCCACCTCAAGCCGAACCTGCTTCAGCCCTCTCACTGTACCCATGGGATGTAAAGGTGGTGGATCCCTCACAGAAGAGAAAAAGTGCTTCTTGCTCCTCAGAGATCTCCAAAGCTCTTCTGCTGCTGGGCAAGAGAGGACACATGGTCTTAAGTGCATGAGCAATGCCAGACCTGCCCCCTCTCACTCAGCAAGAAGTAGATGAAGAAAGTTTTCAGTAGATTAAAGACACTTTCCTGCTCATTGAAGGCTTGCCAGAAAAATCAGCACATCTTCAAGTTCTGCCTCCCATCAGCCATCATAAGCAACATAAACAGAGAGACCAAAGGAGTGCTGATGAGTATAGCTTCTTCTACTGCCAGCCATCTCCACCACCTTACAAGAGGCCCATTTTTGCCAGCCTGGCATCAGCCAGCCCCTGCATTGTGTAATTAACCTTGAGCAGGATGAGCCCAGGAAAGTCATACTGTGATTAGTCATCTTGTTGGAGTTTGGATGCTTCCTAAATGGCTCACACTAATCCCCACCAGTTGGTCTGGGCTCCTGCAGTTCTAATTGATTTTTTTTTTCTTCTTGGTCAGCGTATTTAGCATAAATTGTTAGCATGGGGAAAGGCAAGTGCCCAACACCAGACTACAGCTAACCCTGAGCACTCTGCTTCCCGTGTCCTCATTGCCCAGCCTCAGTGAGCCTGCAAAGACTGCTTACCACCCCTCCAGCTTTAATAATTTGTTATCTGGGAGACCAGTGCAGATCCTTTCTGACTGATGGGGAGCCATCCCCTCTTGGAGACAAGATTGAGAAAAAGCCCCCTCAATACCCAAGGGAAATTTGCTTTCTTGGGCAGAGACATCTTCCAGCTCCCTACACATGCAACCACAGCAAGCCAAGAGTTGTTTTTAAAACAAAGCTCTTTCATCCTGATAAAGTCCAGATGCATGTTCAAAGCTGAGGTGGCCACAAAAACAGCCAAGGAAGTGCTTCCTGCCAAGTCCAGAGCTCCTGACTGCCCAAAGTTTCACAAAACTAAAAAAAGAAACCCAACAACCTACCTGGCTCAAAACTAAATTTCTCTTCAAAAGGAAAAAACACATTTAATAACAATCATCAGAGAATGAAAAAAGAAATAATCCACTATTTCTAATTACCCGGAAAGGACAACACCCATCTCTTCAATGCATACCCAGAGAAGAGACCTCCACATTCTCAAGCAACCTTTTGGCATAATGGTAGAAAGCAAATAACCCATCTTACTCACCACAGCTCAGCTGACTCCTCCAGAAGCCTCCTTTGCCCTCACAGAGCAGCCAAAGAGCGTCAGCCCTCACCTGGCACTGATAAGTACTGATGGGCCCCTCCATCCACCAGCTGTTTCCCTGTTGGGACACTTCTGGCATCACCTGTGGGGTGTCTGCACCTCCCCTGCTTGGGCAAAGCCAAAGAGCTGGCACTGGACTGGCACTGGGCAAAGCAAATGTGTCCAGCAAGTGGTCTGCAACCTGCCAGCTCGTGCCCTGGGACATGGGGACAGAGAGGTCCAGAGGGGTCCTGGGCAGGGTCATGTCTGGTTGTCACTCTCTGATTACCCCAAACACCCTCCCTCCTGGTCAGCCCTGTGTCCCAAACTGCTGTGTAAGGATGTGTCCATACCATCCCCTGCCCACCAGAACATGGAGCAGGGACTGTTTTCCCTTCAGGTTATCTCCAAAAGGGAGAAGAACCCCCACCCTATACCTATCCCCCTGTGGTTCTTTATACCCTTCTTGTCGAAGCCAATCCATCCCCACAGAACTAATGCCCTTGCATTAGTCAACCCTCAGATATTTAGATCTTTCCCAGGGCTTGTCACACAGCCATGGGAGAGCCAGGCAGGCTCTGAGCCAGGAGATCCAAAATTTCCAGGGAGCTTTTCCTACAGTGGGTGGAGAAAACGGAGTAAAAGCCTGTGATTGCACCTTTGCAGCCTCAGGGTGACACCATCCACGCATCTCCACACCAGGGTGTAGGTGCAAGGGGCACTTGAAGACTGGACACCCCATGGACATGGCCCTGGACCACAGAGGACATGGCCAGTCTCCTCCCAGGGGTGGATGCTGGAAGTGTGCAGAAGCTTAACCCCAGAATCAGGGATAGAGCATGCGTAGGGTACGAAAAGGATGTTTTTCTAGTTGTCACAGGGCTGCCAGAATATGGCAGAATGACCATAAATACCCCCAAATGTTTTTCACCCTGAGTACAGTCAGGAGATACATTGCCTGTTCCTGGCCAGAGACCCTCACCCACCAAAGCTGGGTGGCAAACCTCCTTAGAACAGTCTGCAGAATGATCCTATGGGACAAAGCAGCCCCAAAGCTGTGCCTCCCTTCTCCTTGTGGGTACGTCTCTCCATCAGACTGCACTGACAGTTGTCCCATTGGAGCCCCCTGAGGCCACTCCACCATTTACAGCACCATCCTTGATGTTCTTCCCTGAGGCTGAGATGGGTTTGTGTCTCTTGTGCCTGGTGATAGCTGTTTCGATGCCCCTGAGACACAACTGCACGTCCTCCCGAAAGGAGGGGGTGTAGAGTCCATAAATGACAGGGTCTGTGCAGGTGTGCAGCAAGCCAAAGAGGAAGAAGCTGTGGTTGACATACTCTGGCATCTTCTGGATCATGGCTGGCTGGAACCAGTACCACAGGCCCAGGAGGTAGTATGGGGTCCAGCAGATGATGAAGGTGGCAACAATCACTATGGTCATCTTGAGAGTCTTCATGCGTGCCTTGGAGATATGGTCATTTTGACTTCTTGTCAAACCTGCCAGGGAGAGTCAAAGGGATAGTTGGAGATGGGGGGAAACCAGGAGAACATAACCATCTTTGCTTGTGCTTCTATCAGAGCAGAGAGACCATCTCGTGGTCCAGTCCACGGCCCACAGGAAACAGAAGACAGCAAGGAACAGGGTCAATTAGTTTGTGTAAAACCCCTTAATTGGTTTTTCCTTCAAAGGGTGTGGGGACAGACCAAACAACAACTCCAGGCTGGAGCAGGTTCAGTCATGGAGTCATGATGGACACTAAAGGGCGGGGACCTGCTTACCTTTATTGATCTTTAGCTGCCTACTGATCTCCCAAAGGATCCTGATGTAGCAAACAACCATGACACTCAGGGGGGTGATGTAGAGGGTGGTGAAGGTGAACATGTTGTAGACAGTTTCCTCCCAGTGCGTCCGGAAGCTCCCGTGCGTGACACACTGGGTGAAGTTCCCTCCCGGAATCGTGTGCAAGTGGAAGAGGAAAAGCTGAAATGGAGAGCCAAAGAATAACTCAGAGAGGATTTGGAACAGGTCCTATGTCCTGTGCATGGAGGGCAACTGGGAGAGGGGCTCTGGGCACCTAACTCATGGTTTGGTTAGGATGGATGGGATCTGACAGCTGAGAAATCCTGTTTTCTCACCATAAAGAATGTTATTATGGTCAGGAACTGCCCAGATTCATCTTGGTCTGCTCCAACATGTTTTGCAGTGGTGCAGTGTGGATTTTTAGGAGAAGATTACCATGTGCACAAGGAATTAAAACATAGTGGACACTGGTTTTCCCCAGCCCTGATGGTGGCACTGAACAGGTGCTGTGAGGAAGGTGCAGAGCAGCCCTGACCACCCAGCACACAACCATGCTGCTTCCCTCAGGCAGAGCCAATCCAGTAGTAGTGGAGTCCATGGATTGGGATGAACTGGTTGGGAATCCCTTCTCCAAAACCACCCCAGCCTGGGCAGACTCCACAGGGTAGGGCACAGGGCACAGAGCCCTACCTGGGGCAAAGCCAGGAGCACGCTGCCGGCCCAGGCGGCGCGGAGCAGCATCCCATTGCGGCGGTGAGCGCGGGAGAAGGGACGGAGCACGGCCGCGTGCCGGTCCAGGCTGATGACCACCAGCACCAGGGCGGCTGCGTACATGGCAAAGAGCTTGAGGAAGTTGAGGACCTTGCAGGAGATGTCCCCTCCATACCACTGCACCGTCACGTTCCACGCCGCGTCCAGGGGCATCACCGTCACTGTCACCAGCAGGTCGGCCAGAGCCAGGCTGAGGATCAGCGGCTGCACGTGGGATTTCCTCCTCTTCCTCAGCAGGCTGCCCAGCACCGCCGCGTTGCTGCCCGCCGCCAGCAGGAAGAAGATGGCTGTGATGATCACACGGACCTTCGCTGCTCGCGTGAACCGTGGCTCAACCCAGTACTGAGGGTAGGCAGAGGCTGAGACATTGGTGTCCTCCCGCCTGGTGGGGCAGTGGGCAGATGGAGGGAGCTGCTCCTCGCTCATCCCCTGCTGAAACACGAGTGGCAAAGTGAAGCCCTTCTTAGGGGCTGTGTAGCGTGCTGCAGCTTCAGTGTAAGGAGAAATGGGGAGAGGGTGGGATCTGCACTGGAGGCACCAGCAATAACCTGCCAGACCTGCCCCGTCCCGTCTTGTCCTGTCCCCTCTGTGTTGCCCGTTTTGCCAAGGCACCACGTCCCCCAGGTCCGGCCGCCCTCCCTGGCTCACCCCTGCTGTAGCTATAGTGACGGCTCACACAGACATATATTTTTAGCTCCTTGCGAGGCGGTTGAGCAGCTGGGAAGCAGGAGTGGTGGCCAGGACCATGGGACCAGTTGCTGTCTGCCAGCGTCCTGCTGGGAATGGGTCATACCAGAGCTGGCTGAGCCTCTGCTGGGGCAGCCGTGCTCGGTTCAAGGACTCCTCCTTCCTAAGGGGGTTTGCAAGCAGGGATCATCTTTTCAGAAACCCCACGGCCCTTTCCATTAATGTGTTAAATCTTAATGGTCCACCTCTGGTGCTGGATCTGGGGCCATGGTTTGGAGCAGCCAGGGGTTGCCAGCAGGGGAAAATGGGGATTCCACACTGTTCAGGGACTGACAGGGGCTCTAGGGAGAGGATCACAGTGGAATTTAGGAGCCTGGACTTTCACAGGACCCTGGCAGCACCAGCTCAACATCTCTGTACCCTTCCCTTCGTAAGGCAAAGCAGGAGGAGAAGGGGAAGATAGAACCCCCCCTACACAGGGGTGGCACAGGGGTGATTAGCAGCATGGTGGTCCCCCATGCTTGATTTGATTGCCCTTTTTTTCCTGAGCAGACCTCCCATTTAAAGGGCTAATTCTTCCAACTCTTACGACATGAGCTTTTAACAGTCCCAGCTGCAGGTACAGTACATCTCTTACTGTTTCAAGCACCTTCCTGTTTGCTGATCCCAAAATAAAGCATTCCCCACCTTTGCACAGATAACAGGAGCAGCAGAGATCAAATCTCCCCAGCTCTGCAGGATGGAGACGCCAACACCTTGCAGCAAACCACCCTCCTCCAGCCCCACCACCCGCACCCCGAGCCCCCATTCCCTCGCTGCCTTCACCCCCTCCCTCCCCAAAGACCAGCCCAAAAAACAACAAACTGCAAAAATAAAAGGCAGTTAAAAAGTACCAAGTTGCTTTCTGTCTGTCTGGAAGAAATAAGGAGAAACCCATGTCCAGGTCAGGATTTATCCTGGCTGATGGGAACATACCTGGCATATGCATGCCCTGATGCCAAGAGAAGACGCTCCGTGTCTTTCCTACGGGTCTCCCACTGCTGCGGTGCTGAGTCAGGATGCTCCAGTGTTTCTTTGCATCACCTCCCTGCAACAAACCTTGAAGCAGTAAAATCTCCCCTTGCCAGCGGCCAAGCCGGGAGCGACGCTGCTGTTAGCACAGGCGTATGCAGGCATCTGGAGATGGGAATGCTGCTGCAAACATTCCCTGCACCGGCAAACCCAGAGTGGGGCAGGCTGAGGTGGGCACCCACGGGCAGCCTGGCTCAGGCAGCCATCACCACCCCTGCCCTCATCAGCTTAACGAGCTGCCCTATTAATGAGCAGGCAGTGGGGATGATGACAAAGCTGCTGTACTGCAAGAAATGGCCAAAATTCAAAATGTTGTGGCCAAATGTGGCCCTGTGAGGGATAAGTGCCAATACTCCCTGCACTGGCTTGCTATAAATACAGGAAAATGAGTTAATTATCCCTGGAGTTGGTGATGAATGTCCCGTTGCTCAGACAACCGGGAGACTCACAGACACACACACACACACACACCCCCACACACACACCCCTCAGCAATGCTCCTGGACCACACGGGTCCGTGGGAGCATCACAGGTATGTGCCTGGACTGGAAATGCTGCAAGGAGGGGATTAATAAGAAGAAACTTGGGGCGTTTTGCCACTGTAATGAATACACTTTTTTTCTCTGCACTCTATCAGTTCCCATCTTCTTCTTTCTATGTTTCTTGTAGCATAAGGCAGTGAGAGGGAAGGACCTTGAGAGGGACAAAGAGCTCACAAGAGCTTAAAAAATATGATATGCAATGCAAGGGCAGGGAGGGAAACTGAGAACACCCTGCTCCTCTGGCCAGCAAAAGAGCTGTAGGGGTGACAGAGGGCCAGCCCCATGCCCCGCTGGGGCCAGCACCAGCAAACACCTTCCCAGTGGCACCTTGGGGACTTTAATGACATGCAAATAGACCTTCACATCTCCTAGGCTATTAAATTAAGGAGTACATGGTGTACAGATCTCTGCAGGTCCCAGGCTGGCAGTGGTGGCTCTGCATTTTTCCCCAGGAGGAGGAGGAGATTCACTTTCTGGTATAGGTTTTCCATCATTAAACCCATTCCCACTTATTTTCAGGAGGAAATGCCCAAGCTCTGAGTGTGGTTGCACCATCTTTGAAATTGCTCTGCTGGCAGGAGTGCTCCTGGGCACAAGCAGAAAAGGACTTTTTCCCCTTTGTGGGTTTAAGAGTCAAACTGTGTGGCAGCGGGAGCAGCCCCTGAGAGCAAGAGATGCTGCAGGCACTGGACCACGTTTGCCCTGGAGTCCCCTAAAACCTCCATCACTTCTGCATGGAACTGCCAAAAGGGATCAGGCTGGAAACTCTCTGCTTGAAGCCACAGAGGGAAATTCCTGCATTCAAAGTGCTTTGCATCTGAGGGGAAAGAAAAGAGCAAATCCACCATCTCCACTGCCCATGAGCACCAGCCACTCCTGCAACATGGGAGGGGACTGTCCCCATCACCTCCTTACCTGGCAGGGGCATCGCCCCTCGGTGCCACAGGAACCAGCCTGGTCCCTGGGAGAAAAATAGCAGAAAACCCACAAAGAAGTTGGGTGGAAACCTGTTTGTTACAGCAGCCACCTCCTCCTGGTGTTGGGCTCCTGCTTAAAGCTGAGATTCAGCCCCACACACTCATCCTTATTTTTGCTTTCGTTTAGCCCTTTGCACCTGCACGAAAGCAATTAAATAGCGAGTCAGGAATGTATTCCCTGTTTGTCCTTCGTTCTGGCTGGTGGCCTTTTTGTCTAGAAATGTCCTCCTCATCCCCGACTGTATGATGCAAGAGAGGGACAGGATTTTTCTTGGGAACTGTAAGCCTTGCTCATGATACAACAAAGCCTTTAGTCCCTGTTCAGAGAGGATTTTTTTAGCATACCATCATGCAGAAATGTCCTGGGCATGCATTAGCAATAAGTCTTATTTTAAGGGTGGGGTCCCTAATTGAAATGACTATTTTTCTCCGGCGTTTGCACAGTAACCCCCTTGTGTTTTCTCTCTCTTTTTTTTGTTCATCTCCTCAAAGGTCAGCTTGGATGTTGTCTGCTCAGCAGCCTTCAGCCGAATCTCTGAACACTGGTTTAACAATCAGAGCGGTTTGGTCTCCAGGATTAGGAAACAGTGCTGGCAGGAAGGGCTTGTTTCCATACATCCCAGCTTGGCTCTTCCCAAAACCCTCTCCTTTTGGGATAGTGCCCCAGTACATCCCCAGAGTTGCAGCCCAGCACTGGGTCACGAGGGGACAGAGCATCCCCCAGCATCCCCAAATAGGACTTATCTCCCCAGATCCCCACAGATCATCCCAGGATGCTGGAGAAAACAGAAACCAGAAAGCCACACTGGGTAGCACAGCCTCAGTGGCAATTTCTGCACGAGCAGACTTTAAACAAAAGTGCTGTGTTTTTCCATCGGACATCCCATATAAACTGGGATCTTATCCAGGGAAAACAGCGTGGGATATAGTTTCCATTAACCTAGTGCAAACGCAGGGCAGGGAACCTGCTGCTGTTTATCCTGATAAATCAATGCCGGGGTCTTGGCTTCCCAAAGAAAGAAAAACTTGTATTTTCCCCTCTGAGAGAAACTCCAGCTGCTGGGAATTATGGGGGAGTAACAATGGGTGATTATTTGGCTGGACCCATCACCTGCACCCTCACCCCAGGCAGGTGCTTCTGCCAGGCTGTCTGCCAAAACCTCCCCTACGCTCAGAAAAACCTCACCATTTCAGGGGGTTTTTAAATTCTGATATTTTTTCCCCCTCCAATTATTCTCCTCCTCCTCCAAACCTTGAATTGTCTCGTCCAAGGAAATTTTTGTCTCATACTGGACTCGAAACAGAAAGTCTAGTCAGGGACATCTGACATGCAATGTTTTTGTGAGTAAATACCAGCGTCCATGAAGTCATTTCCCGGGGTTAGAAATGAGCTCACCTTTGGAACAGCTTCTCTTCTTACCCAAAGTTCACAAGTCAAGCAGTTGGGAAGCTCCCAGTTTTCTACCTTCTCATTAAACAACAGCATCATAAAAACCAGCATGGTGCCACCTCTGGCTGTATGCTACAAACAGGTCCTGAGCAGGGCATCACCCAAAATTCCCTAAAATCTTTGCAGCAAAAGGCAGAGGCTCAGTGGTCACCGGGGATAAACCAGTACCTCATTCTGCCTGCTCAGCCGGCCCTGGCTGCTCTGCCGAGCCTGCCAGGGTGGATGGTAATTACTGCTCCTCTGGGGGATAATCTGGATCATCCCATCCTCCTCCTAAAAACCTTTGTTTAAAGCAGAGGGAGGGATCTCTCCTGCCCTCCGGGCTCAATTACTTGGTAAACTGTGTCTTTAGACCATTTCTTGGTGAAACAATGCGCTGTTTCTCATTCAGCTTCCTACATTGAAGCCTCGCTGATAAAAATCCTTCTCCGAGCAGATATCGCACCATTGGACAGCAGTGCTGAGGAAAACATGCTCAAACCTGCTGCAATTCCCACCTTTTAAGACCCTAGCTAGTGCTTCTGGTGCTGCTGAGCCCAGATATCCAGAGCATCAATCCCAGGGGTTCCCCAAATTTATCACCCCAGACCAAACTCTGTGGTCAAGCTCCAGAAAACATGTTGGGATTTGGTGCCAAGTCCCATCTGCTCACCACCAAGTGATAAAACTTGGTTTTGTGCATGCATTGCCACTACACCCACAGCTCATCCTCCTCACAGCAGCTTTGCTTCCCTGCCCAAGCTGGACTTTATTTGTGGGGAGAATTATTTGGGAACTTTCACCTGGCACCTCAGTCCCATGATGGCCCAGTACCCAGTAAAGCAAGAAAATGATCCATGGGGTGGATGGAGGGGCCATGAGTCCCCTTCAGCTCTGGCATAAACTGACCTGGCCATGGCTCCCACTACCCTAACTGGGTATTTTTCTTGAGCTGGAAGAAATTATGAAATGCCAATGTTTTCGTTGTGACTAACCATGGAAGTGAACAATTTTGCCCTTGTTTTTGGACCGGGTTTAGTTGCTCTTCTTGCCTTTGCCTTCTGCGCCCTCTTTTATCCTCCTCTTTTTCTACTCCCTGTGGGACCTGTCCATCACATTGCTCCAAATATTCTCCTCCCTCCAAGCTCCTAGATTGGATTGTGTGTCTCCAGGCCATATTTCAGTGTTCCTTTTGGATGCTCCTTCCCAAACATGTGCCAGATTCAAGGGCTGGTCTGCTTTGTTGCACTGGGGGAGAGGTGAGATGTGGGGAAAGCCAACATCCCTGCGGGACCCTCAGCAGTGTTACCCGGGGCTTGCAGTAGCAAGAAGCAGGGAACACTTCCCCTGACAACTCTTTCCCATGCACTTCGTATCTCCAAGCAATTTTCAAGGCTTAAAACCACCCCTGGGTCAACTTCATGAAGGGACATGATTCTTTCCTAGGCATTTTGGAAAGGATCAGTGGCTTGGTGGGGCAGATGCCATCAATGCTGAATTTAATGAGCCAGAGATGTGTAATTTCTGCACCCTGTGTTTACCCTTCTGCAAGAAACCTGCTCTGAGCCAAAGTCTGGGGCTGCAAGACTCAAGTATCCCTTGGGATGAGCATCAGTGCTGATATTTCCTTCCATCTGGGAGGCAGCGCTCAATCCAGTGCCGGGAGTGTTGCAGTGAGTTTCTCTCTGGAAACCTCTCCTCTCCCATGCTGCCTTCCCAACCTGCTCCTGGCGGTTTCATCTCAGCCAGGCCAAGGTGCTTCCAGTCCTTCCTTCAGCAGTGCTTGGCACCCACCAAACCCTCTGGTGCGCTCCCGGCAAACACACATTTACCCTCAGGCGAAAGCTGATATGGCCACGTATTCCAGGGGGAATCCCAGCAGCGCTGGAATTAGCTCGGCAGAGACCGGCTTTTCCGAGCATGCCCTTGGCACGACGCATGAGGTCATGAGATGTTTTACATCTCCAGTCGCCCCCATGACCGCAGGCACTCTGGGAAGGGGAGGCATTTCCATGCTGTCTCCTGCCAGTGCAGATGGATGTTGGCAAACTCTTTCGGAGCCGAAACCTGGGGGTGGATCAGCACCAATTATCCCAGCCAAGGCTCAGGTCCACGTTGCACAGTGCAACAATTGCCCTGAAATAAATTCCCAAATGGTTCAACAGGGAGTGCCCACCACCCATTCAGCTCCATCACCTCCACCTTCTGCCCATTCCATATAGAGGTTCATCTGCACACTAAAAAACACCTTTTAACCTGAAGCTCTACTTTCATTGCCGTCACTGTTGCCTCTGGTTCAGCTTACACAGCCTACACATCTTCCCTGTTCTCCCACGTGATCCCTGCAGAGCAGGAGAAAGACAAACTGGAAGAACCAAGCCCTCCCCTGCACACTCATGGATCACATAGGATTTTGCTGGTTTTTAGGAAAAACTGGCTGATGTTTTGCTGGTGTAAATCACTGTGAATCTGCCCACCTCGACCTGGTTCATAGCAAGAAAATCAAGAAGGAAAAGGCACAGATGAGGCAAGGGATCGCCATCCCATGGGTGGGAGGCTGTGCTCCATGCCAGCATGGGTGCCCAGCCTGGAATGCATCCCAGTCCAAAGCCAATGCCCGTAAATAAGAGTAATAAATCAAGGATTTCTTCAGGACCAACTAATTACCCAAATCAACATGGTCTTTGACACAGGATGGTCTTTGTCCACCAAACCCTGTCCAGAGCTAAAGCAAACAGCCAGTAGGCTGTGGGTTGGAGCTCTGCTCCTGCCCTTCCTTCATGGTGTAAATGTCCCCATTGAGGTGCTGCCCTGGCTTGGACCTGACCACATTCCCATCACACCCGTTCCCATCCTGCGACCACTTTTCCATCATTGATCTGAGGTTGTGCAATAGCTCAGGCCCTGCCACAAGCCCACATTTGACAGCAAAATGTTCCCAGCAAATACTGGCATCATTTCAGCACATGGCACCACAATGCTGCCCTGCAAGTGTCCCCGAGCAGTTAATGCTCCAGGGAAAGTTTGGGATGTGCATAACTCATTGAGGGCTTGAAAATAATGGCCTTCTCCATCTTGGAGAGAGTTTTTAAATGAGTCAGGATTCTTATCTTAATTTCCCCAGCTCAGCAATATAATTAAAAAGGGATTTACTATTGAGACACTTCCAGTGTTTTCACAGTATCACCCATCTCTGCTCTTCCAAGCTGTGACGGGGAAGGAAAGACTGCAAACATGGACATGGCATCCAGGAGGGAAATCCAAGTGGGACTCTGCAGTCCAGAATATCCCAGTGACCAGCAAAGCTCCCCCTAGTGAATGTGGGTCTGGGAGTGGGGCTGTATGTATGAGGCGGTGATGCAGGTGACAGTCCCTGGGCACTCGGATAGCAGACATGCCCTGCAAAAGCACTAGAAAAAGCCCTTTTCCTTGACAGATGGAATCACGGAGGAGGGGACACCCCCTTTTATACATCAGGGGGTCAGTTGTGTTGTGCTTGGCAGCAGGCATCTGGGGGCTCACCCTGTGGCCAGACCTCACGACCAGCACAGCCACATCCACTTGCTCTCCCCTCACTCCTGGCTCTTTCATCACTCCAGAAAAAGCCTTCTTGACCTCCACAACTAAAATCAGTCTTTCCCTCGCTCCTGGCTCTCCTGGTGTCCCCACTCTGCACTGCCTTTTATATCTGTTCCATAAATGAGTACATGAGGTGAGCACTGCTGAGCCATGGTTGAAGCTTTAGCTCCTAAGCAAAGCCTTCCAGAGGGGGTAAAGGTCCTCTCACTCCCTTTCTCTCAGCCACAGCCTGTAAATCCTCATCCGCACAGTGAAAACAAACTCCAGTAGTTCATTTTTTTGGCTCTTTTCCAAAGCTTTTAGGCAACTGGAGTGTCATTTTGTGCTGATGAAGCAGTGGAGGAGGGCTTAAGTGAAAAAATATTGTGGTGGCTGTGAGATTTGCTCCTGGTTCGGAGCTCAGAGTGAGCCCCAGGGACCCGCCACATCTCCAAGTTCTCCTACAAACCATGGAAATCACCAGTCCAGCTCCTGGGACAGCAAAACAGGATTTCAAAAACAACATTAGCCACCCCTGGAGCATGGCTGGAGAAGTGCCGGGAGCCAAGTGCTTAATGAAATCCCAGCTCCCAGCTCTCCCTCCTAAACCGCGCAAACTTCCCCAAAGTGTTTGGGATGGAACAAAGTCATCAATCAGTTATTTTAACTCCCAGCTCCGTAAACAGAAGCAAGCCCAGAAACATGCAGCAGGGGAAAATAACCGTCAGCTCCCTTTGGTGGAGCAGAGAGGGCACAGGGAGGGAGGATGAGGGCAGCCGGTTGAGAACTGAGCACAGCCTTGGGTCCCAAAGCACATTTCATGGGTCCCACAGAGTATTTTACAGACCCCACAGCCTGTAAATTCAATGTGCGGCCCTGAGAGCAGCCCCACCATCCCTGCCACCCTCCTGGCACAGTGCGGTTGGCTTTTGATGATGTCACTCAGACGATGCTCTATCGGAAAGGGTGGGAGGCACGAAGAACCAGGATGAGCATCGCTAGCCAGTTTTCCCCTAGATTTATTAGATGAACACAAGAAAAGTTATGGATACAACTACAAAGGAGCGTGGGGAGGGAGATGCTGCTGCACCATCTGCTGTCACACTCCTCTGACACTGCCCCAGCCTCAGCACTGGTCGGGGGGGGTAGCATTAAGCGTGGCAGTGTTCACATAAATACATTATAGAATTGTAATTACACATTAGTGATGAAACCATGGAAAAACCCAGGAGATCTGAGTAGGCTCCCCAGGGTTAATCCGGGAGGGAAATGAGTCCAAGAGGTTGTGGCTCTGCTGCTTTCTGATGGGAAGCACCAGCCTTAGGCAGCTGAACTCACTGATGATGGGCAGAAAGATAGGAGTAGTTTGGTCTGGGATACATCCTTCCTGCCAGCCATGGGTGCTACAGCCCTGCAGAGTGACCACTGTGGGCATGGGGCAGCACCTGCCAGTCCCCTCCACCCCATGGATCAATGAATTATTCACCTCCAGGCAGATGGAAAGCAGCCGAGCACCTCCTGGAACCGCAGTGCTGCTGGTGGTGCTCAGCACTGGGAACACATGGGGATCTTCTCATGCTGCTCCATCCAACATCAACCACATGTTGGAGCTGCGGAGAGGAATGGCCAAGCCAAAAGAGATTGTGCAAACAGACTTTTCTCGAGACTTGGGTTTTGCATGAATTCACGTGTCCCAGATCTGCTCCTGAAGACACACACGTGTCTCCGGAGCTTGTCTTGAAGGAGACGTGCCGGAGAGGAGACACACATGCTGAGGGAGCTGCAAAATGCCCTGCAGAAATGCCTGCACCTGTTTCCATAACATAAGGAATAATATTTCATTCCTTTTGCAGAACAGCACATTTCCTCATCAAGCAGTGATGGAAATTAATGGAAATTCATGCCAGGATATGGGCAAGAAGCTGGTGGGACCAGAGATGCCTTCCAAAGGCATTGATGTTGTGTTAGGGGTGGGTCAGCCATGGTGGGAGGTAGGTGCCATCCAGGAAAGATGAATTCCTTGCTCTCCACCTCAGCACTTTTCCCACATCTTGTCCTCATCACGGCGGGGAAACACAGCTGAGCTCTGTGTTTATCTCGGAGGTCTGAAGCTCCCAGTTCACTGTGTGCTCCTTGCCCACCGCATAAACATTCTGCCATTTTTTGGCACATCTCAGGTGTTTTTTCCTTTTCCCTCATAAACATAAACAGGAGCGGGTGTAGGTCACCACTGATTATTTTACGTGACATCTTGATCCACGTTCCTCCTGCACCACTCCCTCTGGCAGCTGGGCCGGCAAGGATTACTAGGAGGCAGCTTAGGACACCACTGGCACATCCCACATGCCACTGGCTGCCCCAACACCCATCCCCATCCTTGGGGGATGGCTCCTGACAAATAAAGCTTTCACACCACACTCCTGCAGCAACTGGCAGCATAGTCCCACAGTGCCAGGGCTGCATGCACGGGTGGCAGTCACTTGCACCAGGCCACATGCCTTGTCAACACTCAGAAGCCCCAAATCCACAGACCAGCTGCCACAAGTTACATGGGAAAAAACATAGCTGCAGAGAGAGGAAAGACCTGAGGGGTTGAAGCCAGTCTGGGGCAAGCAGGCAGCTCTGGTTAGGGGTCGTTGCTGGATCTCCCCATGGCTTGAGGGAGATGCAGTAACATTTATTTGCAAAGATGGTCCTGCCTCTGCAGCTCCGTGCTACCACTGGTATCCAAACCAATCCCTCTGGCTTTGTCCCACATCCTCACATCCCCACAGCAACCTCATTTGACCCCTGCTAGAGCCAGTGCAGGGGCAGAGGTGAGCAGGCAGCGCAGAGAATGGTGCCCAGCTGAGCCGTACCCCAGTGCCTATGAAAGGGAGGAACAACATGGGCAACGCTGGGTGGGCACCGTGTTTGTCCCAGACCACGTAAAGCCAAAAAAGCATCCCCAAAACTCATTGCCTGTTTGCTGTATCTCCACCTTGAACTGTCGGCAGCATCTATTTCAGATCCAGGCCCCAGGTGAACCCCTGACAGTGACGGTGCTGTGCCAGGATGCGGTGTCCACACTGGGACGTGGTACCCACTCCGTGCCCTGCCCCGCCACGCCGTGGCACCGCTGCCAGCCCCGGCGGCTGCTGCTTCGCCGCAGGTTTTTGTTTACCATCACCTTATTAAGGGATTATTCAGGCTGCGGTTTCCTCGCGCGTCCGATCTGTTTGTGCTCGCGGTCCGTGGCTCGCTGCCATCCCCTAAGCTACACGCCGGGCTATATAAGCGACCCCGCCGCCTGGGCGGCAGGGAGGTTCGCACACAGCCCGGCTCGGCTCGGCGCAGGGGAGTTTCGGTAAGCTGCAACTCTCTCTTCTTCCCAACCGCCTGCAAATCCCTGAACCCGCAGCTGACAAGCCTTCGCCTCGCCCCCGGATCTCGGCTCGACTGGCGGCTCTGTGGCGAGAGGACGGGACTCTCCTTAATTGGGGTTTTTATGGTTTTTTAGGTAAGAGAAAAAACGCAACCCAACCCTGCTAAATTTTTCCCCTCCGTGGCCAACAGCGGTTATATAATTCTGCTATGTTATTAAAGCGGCGTAATTAACAGAGGCTGTGATTGAAGGTGAGGTGGAAATTAATTAATGGGTAGATGAAAGCACGGAGGCTGAAAAACATTGATGCGGTCTCCTGCTTTCCGCTTCTCCCTTCCCCATCCCAGCTAATGCGTTTGGGGCAGGGTTACGGGGACAGCGGGAGCGGGGATTCGGACTGGGACACTGCTTTGCTCACACAGGGCTTTTGATCTCCCGCGGCTCTGTCCCGCACCGGCTCCCTTAGCTCCCTGCCGGGGGGGGGGAACGCAGGCAATTCCAAACCTTCCCCGCCGCCAAGATCCAGCCGCTTGAACCCCCCCTTTCCCAGCATCGCCTGTCCCGGGGACAGAGGGACGTATCCCATCCCAAACCCAGCGCTGAACAAGTCCCAGTCAGCTCCAAAAATAGGTGCCGAGTGGGAAACAGGGTTAATTTTTTCCTGGTTATTGTCTGGCTGCGAGTTCACGGCCCCACCGTAAGCCCACAAAACACCTCTCATGTGTTGCTTGTTATTTTTGCTTGACTGGGATTTGCTGAGCCATAATCAAAGTATTTCTTAGTCCCACATTCCCCAGTCTCAGAGGGGATGGTTAGTACCACTTACGAATAACAGGGTGTTCTTACTGCTGGCTGCCCTTCGTCAGGCACATTTTATGGGGAAACTGAGGCACTGAAAGGCTGAGTCAACATTTCCTCTCCCCTGGTTCACTAATTTTGGATGCATAAAATAAAGCACCAGCTGATGTCACTTGGGATAACACCAGCTCCATGGGTACCTTCAGAAATTAAATACTCAAATTCTTGATGCCACAGGGCAAAGGGAGTCACTGAAAACAAGGTCTAAAGTGACTGAGCTGGGGAAGAGTGACACAAAGCCTCAGTCCCACATCTCTGCCTGCAGGAAAAGGAAAATATTGAGCTACTTGCTCATACTTGCAGCAAAGACTTGGCTTGTGCACGGGGTTTTCCACTTTCAGAGGTGCTTAGGAGCCGTTCCCTTCCCCATGTTCTGAGATGTACTGGGATAAGATGCTATCCTCGCGCTACACCCAGTTTGCAGACAGAGGGATGGAGACATGGAGATGTCCCTGCTCCTGCAGGGAGCAGAGTGGGGCATCAGGGGGCCTGTGGTGCTGTGTGGGCTGTGAGAGATCCCTGTAGAAGTATTTAAGCTGTTCCAAGGCATGTTAAGGAGATGTCATTACAAAGCAGCGCTCTGCAGAATAGATTTGGGCTCAAGATGTGACAGTGAGAAGCAGAGGGGATGTGAGCACAGATGTGGAGCCCCTGCTGCTCCTCCCTGGGGGGAAAAATGAGGAGCTGCTGGGGTTGGGTGGGTGGGCATGGTTTATAAGCTGCCTCATGGCATGCTTTGAACCGATTCAGCTTGGGAGAAGCTTCCCAAAAGCAGCAGGACCTGGCTGAGCCTCAACACGGCTGGACTTGTCTCTGCAGGACTGGGGAAGGCGTGGGACGGCTGCGGAAACTCTAAGAAGCCCCTGGTCACCCCTGGAGACCACAATGGTCACTGTGAAAGGCTGGATCCTCCTCCTCCTCCTCCTGGGAGCCACATCCATTCTAGGTGAAGGTTGAACGTTCCTATTGCGGTCCCCGCGCTGTCCCTGCCAGCGCAGGCGCGTCCATGGCACTGCTGAGCCAGCAGACACAGCCTGACATCCATGCGGGGTCCGGGTCTGGGTCAGAGCGGCATTTGCCCGGCCAAACAACTTCCAGAAGAGGACTGGCTCCCATCCAGCCCCCAGAGCATGTCTGTGAGTCAGCCAGGCTCAGCCAGCCTCTGGTTGACCAGGCATGAGCTCACCAGCCCATTGGCAATGCTGGGACCATCCCTGCCTGCCATCCCCAAGACCCCACGTTGTCCAGTCCTCACCCATGGGAGCTGGGCACAGGGGAGAGCTGGTGCTGGGGCTTTGCTCCCCAGTTTAAAGAGGACTGGTCCCAGCAAGCACCCCAGGAACCAGCCACAACCACCAGCTCCCTTCAGACATGCAGGTGGCCAGCAAGCGCAGAAACCAGTCCATGTCCCATCGCAACATCCAACCTCATCCACCTCAGGTTTGTTTCTCCCTGAGCAGGGAGAGGCAGGATATATTTTATCACTCCAGCTATAGAAAGATGAATTGATCTGAGCTGTTCCAACATAGGAAGTACAAAAAATTTTCCTTCAGTGATAAGGGAAATAGAAAGTTTTTATCATGCCTGAGCTGCAGTGATGCTTTACTCAGCATCTCCTGCACTGCATCCTGTGGGACCTCTAACCAGCCACAACCCAAAGGGAAAGCAGTAATACTGAGCATAAGGATGCCCAGTCCTTTGAATCTAATTAGTATGTTTTATCCTTTGTATTCATCTGATTTATTCTTTCATTTATCAACCCTTAGGACAAAGGATTCTGAAACCAACCCTCAACAGGGTCCAGATAGGACAGAAAACCTTCAGCCCACTGGTAATGCTCAGCTTGGAGAGTAAGTTAATTCCCATCTTGGGTGCATTTCCCTTGCTGGGACAATTTTCCCAACAATTTACAACCAACCAATCTTATTTGAGTAGATGAGGACATTTAGGGTTAGAATCATTCTATGATTCTGTGATTTAAGCAATGGAATAAATGTTAATCATCTGCAACCTCCTGTAGGGTTTTGGCTATCGCTGACACGCTGTTGGCTCCTCTCCTGGAAAAGGGAAGGTCAACGTGTGACCACAGCCCCAACTCCTGTGGGAGGCATGCGGGGCTGGGAGGGTGAGAAGAGCCCAGGGATGGGCCAGCACATGCTCTGACCTGCCTTTCCCCTGCCCAGCCTGTCCCCATGCCCAGGGCAGTTTGTGACACCATTCCTTTAGAAGTAAAGCCTGTGGGGCCTTAATGACCTGCAGAGCCCCCTCTGCTCATTAATTCCTAGGAGATGCCTCAACCACTCAATCTTTACTGCCCAGTGCTTGCAGTTTAAATTCCATCAGGCACTGAAAGGGCTGGACATGCTGATGCCATGTCTGAAGGATTCATGTCCCAGCCTTTTGTCTGGCTCCCAGCAGCTCTCTTAGCCATTGGGAAGAATCCAAGCACCAAAACCCTGGACTCCCAGAGGTCCCCTTCACTTGCTGAGAGTTATTTTTAGGAAAACTACCAGGAGAATTGTTTTCCCCTCGAAGTGGATGACAGGGCAGTGATGCTGAGGCTGGCTCCATGGCTGGAAAACCCTGCCCAAATCACCCCCAGTGTCCTCTGCCCGCAGGTACGAGGAGCAGCTCTCGCCGGGGAGAGCCGACCTTCACCTACGTCAGACGCAGTAGGTTCCTGCCGGCGGTGCCATGGGGTATCCCTGTCCCTGCCTCCCCACATCCCTGCCACAGCTCTATGCCTCAGCTTCTCCCTCTTCTTCCACTTTCTGCTTTCTCTGCTGTTGAGGTGCTACGCAGAGCCATATAATGCTTTTCCTCCACTGCACTCCCTTCTTCATATCCTATTATCAACAGCCCTGCAGATTAAAGCAGCTGATCCCAAATGAGCTTAGGATCTTGCTGAGACCCAACTTTAATCTGCTGCATATTAAATTTTTCCTAGGGGAGAGCACAAATGGCCATTTATCCATGGGATGGGACTATGTTTCCAAGCCTACCTCCTCCTGCATCCCTCAAATTGCTAAATAAGGTCGTGGATGTGCTACTGGGGGTGCTGAACTGGAGGTGCTGATGTGCCAACACATTAAAAACTTGCCCATCTAAGCCAAGCATTCACTCTAAACCAGACATGCTGCTCCCATGGCTGCTCTCATTTAAAGGGTCTTTTACACCCACATGCTTTGTTTTTGGCCATCACTATAGGAACAGTCCAGCCCTGTGCCTGTCTGCCTTTCTAGGAAATAACCCAACCTGCTTTATTACAAATTAGGTGGAAGGGTAGATACAGGAGATGACACAGCACACATCTCCAAGAAACCCCATTTTTAGAAACTTTAGTCACAAGCTCATCCTTGCAAACATTATTAGAACATTGTCATTTAAAAACAAGCCCAAACCACAGACTTGGAGTGGATCTCATCCATTCAAAGTAGCTTAAATTAATAACATCTAGTAGCCCCGTTAAAGAAATCCCTTTAAAAATCTAACCCCATATTAAAGTCTCAAATGTCTTTTGCAAACTCTCTCTGTGTTTTACCAATCAGCTGATCCCTGACGTGCTCAGGCTGCTCAGTAGCATCTTACGCTTCTTACTGTGTTTGCACACAGTAAAAGCGGTGCTCACAACAGGACACACGCTGGCCCTATAGAAAACACATGTTGAAGTTTGGTTAAAGACATTCAACATGGTCATACCAAAAATTTTACCCTTTTTTTTCCCCCTATTTAACCACATTTGAAACACAGGCGAGTGTTGCCCTTCAGACACCATTGAAATGACAATGTGTGTTTGATTTCCTTTAAGCCAAAGTTATTCAACACTAAGCATGAGCTGCCTGCACTTTGCTCCCCTCGAGTTTATCTTAATCATCCTGAATTCAGTAGCCTGCGGGGAATTAAGTCAGAAGCCTTCAGACGCCTTCTCATGCTTTATTTCTCAGCTCCCTGAAATGCTTTGAGTTTGTTTAATCCATGTGGTGCATAATATCCAAATGTATAGTCTGAGCTATATAGAAGCTGCTAAGAAAACAACTGCCCAGTTTTGGGGCAGCTGTGCGTGCAATGTGCGTCTCAGTAACACACCGCTGATGTTATTCAAGGTCCACTGGTGCAAGATTCAAAAAGGTTTTTGTCTCCATGGTCGAAATGGAGCGAGTGCTCAGCAAAGTGTGGCCAAACCGGGGTGCAGAAGCGTACCAGATCCTGCCTAGCTGAGCGCCTCTGGGGCGTGCACTGTAATGAAGCAACTGAGGAAGGGCGGCTCTGCATTGGACATGTTTGCTCAGGTGCTCCTATAACCTCACTTACGGGCAGGGGAGGATGTCCTGGTCTCACCACCACGAAGGCGTTGTGCTCCCTTCACTGTCATTTTACCATCTTTCTCTCCTTTGCCAGAATTCTGTGATTCCCAAGGAAGCCTGGAGAACAGAGCACAGGGAGTTTATAGCCAAATAGCAAGATAAGAGGGATCCAGATATGGGGAATCATCAGGGACTCACAAAGATCTTGTCAATATAGAAAAACATCCCATTAATCTCATTATAACAGCAGCTCTCAGGGCAGAGTTAGCAGTTGCAGGCAGATGCTTCCACGCAATCTCCAGGAAGGAGAAGTGTTGGGAATATCAAATTGCCACAGCCCCTGCTGAACGGGCTTGTAATCAATTATGTTATTCTTATAATCCCCTTTTAACAAATAATTCTGAAAACAGTCGATATTTTCTGCAGGACACTTGTTTCAGGTTTTCTCTGATTTCTTACATTTATTTCCAGCTTTGAAAAAAATTATCAGGTAGTTGCTGTACAGGGATGGCCTGTGATTATAAAAGGAATGGCCTGAGCTTTAGGAAGAGACAGATTATTATTTAGGACTAATCACTATAGGTAATGCATATGTTTCAGAATCACTGGGAGACCAATTGTTAAACCCATTGGGTAATGCTCACTTGGCAATTACCCCACAACCTGCCCAAGCCAGGATACCATTGAATAAGGGGAGACAGCTTTTGGTATAGACTACAGTCACGACTTTTGGGCATGAATTGGTAACAGAAACCTAGAAAGTTTAAGGTATTTGGATTTTTAAGTTTGCCAGGGTTGAGCTAAGAGTTCACAGTGCTGAGCTGGATTCAAATTTCCCCGAAATTCAGCCCTTTGGGGAAGGTAAATAACAGTTCCTAGCTGTAATTATATCCACGTGGCTGCTTTCTACTAGTTGTCAGGTTCAGAATGACATCGTCCCTGTGTTTCTAATGCACAGCTGTGGATAATCAGGAAAAATATGTTTTGGATACAATTTATTCCTTACACAGTATCTGCCTTATTGCATCTAAATTAAAAGCAGACACGAGACCATGCTGTGAGCATTGTGGGGCTGTTTTTTGACCTGCCTGCCTCTCCTCCAGGCTGCAACATCACCTGCCCCATGGGCCGTGTCAACGCTGACTGTGATTCCTGCATGTGTGAGGATGCCACTCTGCACGGGAAGGTGTCTCTCGAGGATGGGTCGCCTGCTGACGATGCCCGGGTCTACCTGCAAGCCAAGAAACTCAAGCTGCTGACAATGGCCGATAACAGAGGCATGTTTAGGATCCCAGGGATTTGTCCTGATGGTAAAAACACCCTTAAAATAAAGAAAGCCAAATACGCAACAGCGACTGTCACCGTGCCCGAGAGCACCCGGAGAAACCTGGCGATCCAAGTGCAGCTGCACCGATCAGGTAGCCCTAAAGAAGGGGGGATGGAGGAGGCTTTATGCAGTAATCAGAAATAAATTGTGATTTTAGGAGGGGAAGAGTAACAAGATGACCTTTTCCTTGTCCTGCAGGCAAACCCTATATTTTCAGGAGCCCTGAGGACAAAGCCAGGAGAGTGGGACAGAGTGTGTCGTTCTGCTGCGATGCCCGCGGGAGCCCAGCCCCTGACCGCTACCTCTGGTAAGGAACTCGAGTTTGATCTGCCAAAGGTCTTAGCTGTTCCATGGTTTCCAGTTTTGCCTCCTTACTGTCTCCATAAGGGTGGGGTTTTAGGTATAAACCAGCTGAATACGCTGAGAACTGATTGCTGCAAGTGATGGCTTCCTTAAGACGTGCAGACCTGGCACAGCAATGTCATTTGCTGAGGGATTCACTGAAAAACACACCAAAAAAGAGAGTTTAAAAACCTCAGCAGAAAGACTGGCAGCTCTGCCCGCCTGCCAGCTGCCCAGCAGCCACATGTCAGTACTGCCAGGGCAAGGAGAATAATTTTTAGGTGATGCCACATAACCAACCTAAAACCAGGGAAACTGAGGCAGAAGGTCTGGCAAAATCCATGTGGCACGATGCAGGATTAGGCCATCGCTCTGCTTTAGCCAGGCCGTCAGACGCTGTCCCCTTAACTCTTCCTGGCAGGTACCACAATGGCTCACTGCTGGATCCCTCCTTGTACAAATATAAAAACAACCTTATTTTGAAGAACCTGAACAGAGAACAGTCAGGAGAGTATTTCTGCAAGGCCAGCAGCGCCGGGGGGTCGGCCAAGTCCCAAGTTGCCAAGCTGGATGTCATAGGTAAGAGAAAATGTGCCTGATGCTCTCCAAGCAGCTGGGGAGGCATTGGTGTGCAGGAACCAGAAACTGTGATACATGTGGGAAAGAGAAGTCAAGGAAAAATACTTGAGTTTGTTTCATGCATCCATTTGCAGACAAGCTTGTGTGAGCTGGTCATGAACAAGATGCTCTCTACAAACCGGAGCTCTGGACTGCAGATGACTTGCCAAGCTCAATCTGCTGCTTTCAGTTGGTTTCTCACTGTACTTGCTGCCTGATATGGGAATATTTCTGTTTGTTTAGGGGTCTTTTAAAACTTTAAGACACATTTTATTCTGGCCACAGTCAAAAAGCCAGGCAGCAGCAGTTGGGATGCCCCCTGCAAACAGCTCTTAATCAGGGACCTAAAGCTAAAGCTGAGCTACCTGCTTCACTAAAACCAGGCCAGATGAATTCAGCTAACCAGAATCCTGCAAAAACCTCACTCTTATTAGGAGAAATGTTTAGCTCAAAGGGTTTCAGACCATATAACAATGTCTGTACAATAATTTCATGCTGCTCATTAAGAAATCCTATTCAACAGGAAGAGAAGAGGCACCCTGTGATCCCCAGCCCCAAAGCCACCTCATCCGACTTCCTCACGACTGCTTCCAAAAATCAACAGACTCCTTCTACTATGATGTGGGCAAGTGCCCAGCAAAGACCTGTGTGGGGAAGCTGGATAAGGGACTCCGGTGTAAGGACAATGTCTCCTACTGCTGTGGGGTATCCAAAATGGAAACCAGGGACATATCCTGCAACGGGTACACGCTCCCCACTAAAGTCATCGTGGAATGTGGCTGCAAAAAATGCACTGAGACCAAAATAATGGTTCGAGGCAGAGCCACAGCAGCGGATAATGGAGAGCCACTGAGGTTTGGCCACATCTACATGGGGAACAAGAGAGTGAGTATGACTGGCTACAAGGGAACCTTCTCCGTCCATGTCCCAGCAGATATGGAGAGACTGGTTTTAACTTTTGTGGATCGGCTGCAGAAGTTTGTGAACACAACAAAAGTTCTGCCCTTCAAGGAAAACGGAGGTGCTGTGTTTCATGACATCAAGCTACTAAGAAAGAAACCTCCCGTTACGCTGGAATCCGCTGAAACCAACGTGATCTCTTTGGGAGAAATGGAAGAAGATGACCCAATTGCTGAATTAGAAATTCCTCCCAACGCATTTTATAGGAAAAATGGAGAGGCCTACAGAGGCAAAGTGAAAGCCAGCGTGACGTTTCTGGACCCAAGAAACATCTCCACAGCCCCTGTGACACAAAGTGACCTGAACTTTGTAGACGAGGAAGGAGATGTATTTCCGCTCCGCACATATGGCATGTTTTCTGTGGACTTCACTGATGAACGGGGCACCGAGTCCCTTAATGCAGAAGATGTGAAGGTTCATTTGGATGCCGCTCAGGTCAAGATGTCAGAGCACCTGCAAGAGATGAAGCTTTGGTCCCTGAACCCAGAGACAGGGTTGTGGGAGGAAGAAGGGGACTTCAACATTGAGAAAAGCAGACGGCGCAAAAGGGAGGAGAGAACTTTTTTGGTTGGGAACATGGAGATCAAAGAAAGGCGGCTTTTTAACCTGGATGTCCCAGAGAGCAGACGGTGCTACGTCAAAGTCCGAGCCTACAGAAGTGAGAGATTCCTGCAAAGTGAGCAGATCCAAGGGGTTGTGATTTCTATTATAAATATGGAGCCAGAACCAGGGTTCTCCTCCAACCCCAGAGCGTGGGGCCGTTTTGACAGTGTAGTCACTGGTCCCAATGGTGCTTGTGTGCCCGCCTTCTGCGACGAGCAAAACCCTGAGGCCTATGGAGCTTATATCTTGGCAAGCATGGGGGGCGAAGAGCTTGAAGCTGTGCCCTCTGCTCCCAAACTCAACCCTGCTGCTATTGGGGTCCCACAGCCGTACCTCAACAAGCTCAACTACAGGAGGACAGACCACGAGGACTCCAACACTAAGAAAACAGCATTCAGCATTAACATGGCCAAGCCAAGCCCCAATTCCCCAGAAGAGAACAATGGGCCTATTTATGCCTATGAAAACCTTAGTGAATGTGAGGAAGCTCCTCACAGTGCTGCGCACTTCAGGTTTTACAGGATAGAGGGAGACCGGTATGACTTCAACACCGTTCCCTTCAGTGAAGATGACCTCATGAGCTGGACCGACGACTACCTGGCGTGGTGGCCCAAGCCCATGGAATTCAGGGCCTGCTACATTAAAGTGAAAATAAACGGACCCCAAGAGGTGAATGTAAGGTCTCGTAACATGGGTGGGACGCACCCGCGCACCATTGGCAGGCTCTATGGGATCAGGGATGTCCGCAGCACCCGCGACCCCCAGCAGCGGGATGTGTCGGCAGCCTGTGTGGAGTTCAAGTGCAGTGGAATGCTCTTTGATCAAGACCGTGTGGACCGCACGCTCGTCAAGGTGGTGCCACAGGGCAGCTGCCGCCGAGTGAGTGTCAACAGCATGCTCCACGAGTACCTGGTGAACCACCTGCCCATGGCCACCAACAATGACACCAGTGAATACACCATGCTGGCGCCTCTTGACCCGCTGGGACACAACTACGGCATCTACACTGTCACCGACCAAGACCCAAGGATCGCCAAGGAAATCGCCCTGGGCAGGTGTTTCGACGGCTCATCTGATGGTACCTCCAGAACCATGAAGAGCGATGTGGGCGTTGGGTTGACTTTCACCTGTTCGGAGAGGAGCGCAATGGAGCAAAGCATCTTCCAGTCTCAGAGGAACTCGGGCCAGCAGTCCATGCTGGTTCAGCCAGGGCAGAGCCCCGCGTACCGGAGGCCGCCGGCAAGCCGCCGAAACAACCAAGCCAGGATCCCCATGAGAGGTCAACGTCCCGTCTCCTAGAGCTGTAGAGAAGCATTGGTAAAGTCACTCACGCTCAATTAAATACGATTTGAAAGTAACATCAACCTGCTAATAACCTAATTGAAAGCTGGTAGGTGTCATTATTTGTGAGACATAATTAAGGTGCCACTTTTTTTTCCCCCACCAGAAAGACATCAGGCAAAAATTGGGGGCCAGCAGCGGTAGTGAGTTCATGTCTTATTAAATGCATCCATAAAAATCTTCTTTCTGCCTGACATTAAACAGCTTCACATGATAGCCTAAAGGGAAGACTAAACACATGATTCAATTAAGTCATGTACATAAAACATTCTTCTGTTCTGCAGCTGCAGACTTTGCCAACCCAAGTACCTGTACAGTAGTTGGTAACATGAAAAGGAATAAACTGATTTCCTCATACTGAATTCAACTGCAAGGTTTCGTACTTGAAATGTAAGTATTTTATTTATTTCTAGCTTGTTTTAGAATGACTGTATTCAAGCTAAACTACCGGCAGCTGCGTTTCTAAGAACTCATATGCTCAATAGCACAGAGAAGCGATATGGATTTGTAGGCTCCATGTGGATAAAGCTAGAGTTTTCTCTTGCTTCTTGCATTATTTGACAAGAAAATCCATGCTCTACGATAGGGTAGGTTAATAAAAAAAGTAATTTTGTAACTCTGACAACGCTGTGTCACTTCTGTGTTTGAAATACCCAAGTAAATAAACCACATGTAGAGCAGAGCAAGGAATAACCTGCAGGATTTCACCTTTCTGTTTGGAAACAGGTCACAGCTTTATCAATGTGAGACTGATCCCAGGTATGGGTGAGGGGTTTGGTGGGTGCCTGGTGTTCCCCCCGGTCCAGTGTTTGGCCATGGCATGCTGTAGTCAGGGAATCTGTGCCCAGCTTGAGATGTGGAGAGTCAGCGACAGTGCTGGGAGAAGCAGAGCAGCAGGTCTGGGCAGAGATGAATTAAAGAACAAAACAAGATGGAGGGAAGAGAGGGCTGGGAACCTGTGCTTTAAGGATTATAGGAAACCAGGCAGTATAGAGCAGGGCTGGGTGAAGGGACAGGGAGAACACAGGCTTCCCTCACACTCAGCAGCGGGACACTGCTGGGCAAGAAGCTGCTCTTAGCTGAAGACACAGCAGGGGTCAGGCAGTGATCCCTCTCCAAGTGACCTATTCCATTTCCCTCACTACTTCTAGAGCAACAAGGACCTCACCAGCACAGAAGACATCCTGTGTTTGTTTACTCCCAAACACTGGCAATAAATTTTTAGGATGCAGACAAGCCAGCAAGCCTCCAACACCGAAATTCCCACTGAGAGAGATCACAAACAGGTGGGCAGTGCTACTGGGTGCAAACTGGAATTCAAACATGTTTCCCTCTCCTCCCAGTCCCCTCCAATGGATATGAAGCCAGTTCTAGGTCTATGCTGTCACACCTAGGGGATGGGGAATCTTTCAATAGCATTTAGCAAGCTTTAGAACAAGTTCACAGGTCTGACACAGGGCAGCCTGAAATATGCATAAACAGGTAAAAAAAAAAATAATAATCCAGGTTTTTAGGCAAATTGACCATTATCAAAGAGAAGCAGAAAAGGAAGAGCTGTGGAATACTCTGGCACATCCTCTTCATACCAGTCAATTTAGACTCCGTGTATTTTCTTTTGTGTCTAGTCTGCTGCAAGGGCTTGGCTCGAGTCGGAGCCAAGGCAGCCAGTGGGGAGCATTAGCTTGGACCTTCCCACAGAGCTCTTGGCTTGCACAGAGAAATGTCTCTTCCCTCTGCTCCCCTCCTCCTCTGCAGACAGACAGCCAAATCCCAAACTTAAGTTTCATCACTTTGAGGGTGAAGTAACACAAATTACTTCTACAGACCAACCCAGGAGATAAATGGATGAAAGCAGGCTCAGGAGATGATCCCTGTGCCGCATGTGGGCTCGCCAGTCAAACACAGCAGAGTACAGGGCTCTTCCTCCTGGGGAGAGACGTCTGTTTAACAGCACTGAAATGGTCACAGCCCTACAGCCCGGAACAGCCAGGAGCTCTCCAAGTTTCCCCAGACTGTCCCCCTCTGCAGCTTAGCACTGACTTGGAGGAGCAAACTAATCTGCGCACTCACAGAGTCCCTGAGCTCCCTGAGGCTGCTGGCAGACTGTGTTGGACACAGAGCAAGGCAGAGGTTTCAAACACGGGTGCTCAAGCACTACCACCAGAAAACAACCTTGGTCCCACAAGCACAACTCAGTGCTAACACTTCACCATCATTCCAAATACAATAAGCAAGTTTATACAGGGGAAAAGCTGCACCAGGTCCTGGCGTCCCCCACTCACACAGGTTTTATGCTACAGTTCAATGTCAGTTCTGACTTCTCCAGCTTGTGTTTATGGTCAGTGTATGGCGATGTCCTTTCTGCAACCTGAAACCTAACCCACACTCCCACATATCAAAGGAGAGGATCAGCTGGAGGAATGCAGGGAGGCTGGGACTCAGCTCCTCCCTCGGCCTTAGCCTTTGGACCACCAACCTTGAGGAACAGGCTGAAGCAGGAGACCTGGCTCCTAAACAGCAGCAGGTTTGTGGCTGATGGTAAAGCATCTTCCATTAAGGTCACTTAGTTTCCAACCCTCAGATAAATCCAGTGACCTATCCCTCCATCCTGTTTCTAAAAAAGGGAAACTATTGCTTCCCAGAAGCTACCAGGATGTCAGCAGTTAGGATAAACAAAAGGCGAGATGTTCTTGTCTAGCCTCAACTTTCAAAATTATTTGGGGGTTTTGCATGTAACTTTATAAAAAAACTCAAGTATTCCTCTGATTAGTCACTTACATTTTTTGTAATTTATTCAGAGAACAGGAATAAAAAGGTTTCCTAGGAAGCAGGGGAAGTGGAAAGCTCACAGAACATGAAACAGATGCATCTAACTGCGAGTCACCAGCATCCTAGGAAATATCACTCCCTCTAACACTTGTTTGAAATTCACAATGAAATCATCCCTATCCAACACCAGGGCCCTTCTGGTGCCCAAACATTTTGCAGTTCTGCCAGTAATTTGGCCTCAGTGATGTTAAACTGAGCCGTAGTGGAGGCTGGGTCTGTGAATACCTCTGCTGCTTTCCCTCTGTCCCCTGAGAGGAGAACAGCTGTTTTATTTTGCTAGGATCCCCTTCCAATGGCCAGGGTGGCTGTACTCAACTTCAGCAGCAGCACTGGGGATTGAATCACCGTGACTTGTGTTCCAGAGTCAACCCTGACATGCTATTCCACACTTCATCAGTGAAAGCCCCATTTTTGTTTTGTCTGTTCTGCAAAAATAATCAGATTTTCATTACCTACTGAGTCAAATCCCAACAGAGACAGGTGAAAGCAAAGTTTCCAAAGAAATATTTTGGCTAACAGCTGCCTGTGGAACACCAATTCCCTTTAAAGCCTCTCCACCACGCCAAAAATAGCATGCCAAAGATTTCCTCCATAAAAAAATAATCTTACCTTCTTTTGCACAACTGGGGTAAAGTTGTGCATATTCAGAGCTAAGATATAAACTGTTAAGCGACACAGAACTGTCCAATCTTTTATAACCTCCTGTGTAGAAAGCAAGAGAAGCCTTAAAGCAAACTACAGAGATCAAAAGATTAAGTTACAAGTACACAGGTACCCTGGCTGCAATATGGTTTAGACATTACTTGCTATTAAACAACTCACTGAAGACATTCTGTACCAGATTTTCACCATCTTCTGTCCAGCTGACCTGGGGTTTTGCCCAAAAGAGATGCAGCGAGCTCCATCTACAGGGATCCTGGGCACATGCCACCTCGAACTTCCCAAAAACACAGGGAAACTCCTCCCTGTTGCTTTATGCTTTAGTGAGAACTGGAATTGCTGCCTGCCAGCAATGACTGACAGCAATAGGTCTCAAACGAGGCTCCATCTAAAACTGACAAAAAAAATATACACAAATAAATTAAAGAACTTTTAAAGAATTTTCCTCAAGTCATTCGTAGGAACAAAGTGGTTGATATAAGAGTTTGGTTATCTAAAAACTTTTAATCTCGACTTTTGTGCCTGAACTTTTGACACTGTATTCTTTCTGTGGGAGTCACACCTCCCTGTTCGTTTTGCTCATTTTCCAGCGCCCAGGGACATCAGAAAAGTTGGGTCCTAAAATACTAAAATTGTTGAGTCCCAGTTAACTAAAATACTTCTCGTAAATCCAAAATTCTTTATCATTAGTGCTTAAAATTATCTCTAAATTGTGGTGGTGGGGTTTTGGGTGGGATTTTATTTTGGTAGACTAATTTCTCTGCTAATTCAGCTTCTGATACAATCCATGCCTGAGGCCAGAGCCCCATCATGCAGCTGATTAGTGTCAAAAACCTGTCTGTGGGAAAAGGGAAAAAACATTCTTATCCTCAGCAAATATTGAATATTTGAATTCCAATGATGCCTATGAATGTTCTTTAAAAACATCTGATGAAAAATTCCCAGAAGCTCCAGCAGGGAAAACACAAGGCCAGCAGCCATGCAGTTATGACCAGTGATGGAGTAAAATGCAGAAAACTCACAAAACCACCACTTTCCCCAAAACCACAAAAAACTCACTCTCACACCCACCTTTCTACTGGCATAAGGCAATAACTAACCTGTCACAGACTGATCTAAACAGACTAAAAGCAAAATGACTCCACAACCTTCACTTGCAAGGAGTGGGTAGGAGCAAAACACAAAAATACATCATTTGCTCGGAAATTAACTTGCCAGATTTAGATCTTCTGCAGCACAAACTGCACTGAGTCTGCAGCCAGAGGCAACAGGAATTCTCCACAGCAGACTGACTTCCACCTTGCTGCTGTTTCCAGTTTTTGACAATGATTCATAGGCTTGGATTTCTTGGAGGACTGTGTGTTTTGGAAAACCTGTCAGAAGCAGATTAATGTCGGACCAATGGCAATTAAAGAAAAATACAGCAGCATCTGTTTTAACAGATGCTTCTTCAGAAACATTTTAATCCTTGTGATGTAACACATTCTTCCAGATTTTTTGCTTTTACTTCAGTAGAACTCAGAAAAAAACAGGAAAAACTTGAGCAAATAACATCTGAGCAGCTCCTAAGATGTGGCCAGTCTTCATTTTGCCATTATCCTCATAGTGCTACCTCACTTCTAAGAAAAGAAAGTTTAAGAGAGTCACCAATTTTGGAGCTCTTCCCATGCAATACTCTTATATATGTCATTAACCAAAGGTTGAGGAAAAGACTGGATTAGATTAACTCCTCATCATGGAGAAAGTATCACAGTAGAATGTAAACTTTCTAGATGGATGGCACACAAATATTAAATGGGATGTATCCTAAGACATGAAAACAGAAAGGAGAAGGAAGAAAATTATCACGGGCAAGAAAAGATTCTCTAGACCTTCACAGTTAAGTTATTAATCTCCATGTGGGGATACAAAGGGAGTTTTAGGGTCCACAAGAAAATCAAACTAGACAGTCTAAGTCTCAGTGAGCACTAAACTCTTAATTAGAGAAGCACTGGACTTTGATATTATCAGATCAAAGTAACTGTGCCAAACTTATCCCTGAGGAAGATTATAACAGAAGTCCTCAAAGAGAAATTGAAAACATTGTATAAAAATAAATTTATTTCTCAACAGTGGAAATGGGGAACCTTCAGCATTCAGAGACTCTCTTCCTTGATGGGGAAAGAGAAAGAGTATCATCAGGAACCCACGATGAAAATATGCAGATGACAGTAGGATCAAACACTTTGGGAGGAAACCCCTTAATTAAGCTGAATGTTATGGGTGGGCTTTGAAGTATTTTATATTTCTATTAACTTACAGACATTTTAAAATACATCTATTGTTTTATATCCCGTGCCAACAGTCCCCTCTCTTTCAGAGTCTTTTTTTGCCGTGCTAAGTTTGAGTGTTTGAAATCTGCATTCCTCATGAACTGTCCGTGGATTCTGTTGGAACCAAGAGTGCATATATCCGTTGTAGAAGTCAACTGCTGTAAGCTTCTTCTTTAATATGACTGTTTTGATTCCAACCCAGCCTTCCTATAAATAAAAACAAATAAAAATGGCATAAGTTTCTTCCATGTTTTAAAATTATCTTTAGCTCTCATTGGCTGGCTTACAGAATACATTTTATTTAATGTCATCAGGTTTACAAGTCAAAATTCATGCTTGCAAGTGCAAAGCCCGTTAGTGGAAATTAAAAGTTTAAGGTAACAAATAAAAAGTCTTGTGATAATCTAAACTAGTACAGAGAATAACAACAGACAATTAAAATAAAAGTTATGCAACACACAAACACTAAAAACCTCATCTTTGGGGCAGTGAATATAAAACAAACGGGAAAAGCCTACCTTGCATCGAACTATCAGTGTTTGGGACACTTTATGGAACAGCAGTGAACCAGGAACAGCTTCACAGTCATTTAGTATTTGATCTAAAAACAAAGCAAGATCATCTTGCATTTTTATGCCAATGAGCACAGAGAAAGTTTGAAACAATTCTGTCTCTTTGAAGCATGATAACAATCTTATGTCAATATTTTGCTCAAAAATATTTTATTGTATTCTGTGTTTTATTATAACCAAATGAGCAGGAAGAATCAGAACAGTCACCCTCTGGCACTGCATCTGATCCATGAACACTCACTAACTGTTTGCTCTGGCACATCCCTCAGCCCACATGGTGCTCGGATTCCTGCAGAAAATGGTTATAAAATTTAACTTAACAGATTAATTTAAAAGTAAATACCAGCAAAACCAGGGATATTATCCACTTCCACAAAATCCAGAAGTTTAACAGTAGTGCCCTTCCAGAGTGTCTGCAAAGGAAACTGGAAACAGAAGCAGATGACACAGTGAGAACATATTCACAATTTCCAGGCAACTGTCTAGTGTTTTTTTTTTCTTATGCAAAATACCTGTGATAATAACATTAGGGGAAAATTTATATATATGTCTAGATAGGAGACTGTCCTTGTTCTTCCTCATCTCTAACCATTAGCATATGCAGTACCAAGTTAAGTAATTAGCTACAACAGCCCTTTCACTGTAGCTGTTTGCACTGTTTACTCTCATGCAGAAACGCCACTGTAGTGTTTTAAACTCTCTCAAACACATCAGGGGAAATCCCAGAGCTAAGGGAACAATATAAAATTACTGAGCTGATTTCACACTTGGCATCAAGTTCACAATTAATTCCACCTCCAGTGCTAAACTACCAGGATTTTAAAACACATGCTAAAATTACAGAGGCTAAAATAACTAAACTTGAGGTTCAGTCATCAGTTAAAACATCTACACCAATGTCAGCCATGCTAGAGGTCAGAAAAGGGTTCAAAAAAATCCATTGTCTTACCATACTTCCTATTGCACGATGCAGTTGAATTATTTGTTTAGCTGTTTGCTCCTCCCATTTTATACAACTCTTTGCTATAGAGATTTTAGGAGCTAAGGAGGGGAAAAAGAAATCAGAAGATTTAGTAGTTTGTTTTGCATCTTTTTGCAAAAACAAACAGCTGTGCTACTTTATCCTATTTTAAACCTCAGTTTATCCTGACCAATGGCAGGTTTACCATCCAGCCACGGGTACCTCAGACAACAACTGGAGAAAAGGTTTTGTAAAAACCTCAGTTTGGATTATTTATATTTTAATCTCAGTTGTTCTCCTATTTACCCATTGCACTGCAAACTGACAATATGCTTACAAACACAGCTGTAACCCTTTTGTCTGCAGTACAACCATGAAGAGTAACAAACTCAGATTTTGTGACATCACCACTGATTTTGATATTGTACAAGGCACTCTGAAAAAATAAACGTAATGTAGTTAAGCCTGGAAATTTCTGAAGCATTTTTAAGACAGAGAAGGCAGTGAAGAGACCATACTGAGAAAGGAATCTAAACAAAAATACAACCCAGCACAGCAGGAAACTTAGTTTTCCAGCTGATAAAAAAAAAATGAACAAGTCACATTAAATAGTATGTATACCTACCGAATGTTACTCCGTCTTTTGGCTGCTCTTTTTTGTTTTTTAAGCTTTCAGGCAAGTTTTTCAAAACTGCCAACAGCTGCAAAATAAATTTTGAACAGGGTATTAGCCAAGCCAAGTTTAAGTAATAATAAACAAAGTAAAACTCAGTTTTTCAATAGTGAAACTTTCTTGTGATCTTTTAGAAAACTGGGTAAGTATATAAGAAGTATATAAGACTTGCGTTGTACACACAGATACGCTAAAGGCATCCTTCCCACTGAATTACAATTAAAAAAACACAAGTATTTCTTAATGGATTATATCCTCTCAGATATTTATTCCAGAACAGGACAGAAGCTGATTATTAAGATGAAAAAGTAGATATTCACTTCAATGAAAGAAGAACCTGCACTGTTTCCATACACAGCACCAAGTTTCAGATCATTTTCCTTTTAAAGTTGCAGTTAACTCAGAACAAGATTGATAAGAATTCTGTTTGCACATGTTCAAAGCAAGGTACTAATTAGAAGTGACAGAGTTGGCAGGACTTTACCATGTTTGCACCCATCTTTGCTAACATCCCTTCCAGCTCCTGTGCTGTACAGTGGGGAGGAACAGCAACCTCTTCTTGCTTAATAATTGGACCTACATCAAACCTGCAAGGAAGAAAACACATCAGTTTACTGGAGGAGCTGAAACTCAATCAGCAGTTCAAACCCCTACATTCGGTACATTAACTCAGTTACTAATTACCCTTTTTGCCCCTCTGAAAGTATTTTCCACATGTCATTTCACATTATCAAATAATGTTTAGTTCACAAGACAACACAGGGAAGAGAGTATCAGATCTATCTCAGCAAAAAGATTCACCTCAGCAAGCTGAGGCTGATATGAACACACAATCTACAGTTCAGAACAGGGGATCTCAGAAGAAACAACCTGAACTACTCAGAGGAAATTTTTTTTTTGCACTTTTCTAAGATCTATTATCAGACAAGCACATAAGAAAGAAAAGGTAACTAAGATAATGTGTTTCCACAAGCCCTTTAAGCCAGAGTTTGGGCTGAAACTAAACCATATAAACTGTCTCATGCCTAGACAGGCAATTGCTTGTCCTCTGTTCACTTGCAGATGGTTACAGGTGACTCTGAAGTCTGAAAACCAGATCTTTTATGTCCTGTCATACCAAGACTATGCTCTGTCTGCTCCCTGTAACAATGCTAAGAATTAGAGAACAGGCCTGGAGTGAGAATTACACACTCACTAAAATGCTCTATTTGTGACAAATCTTATATGGTCAGATGAACATTTTTATGTGTTTCTAATTTTAATATCAAACACACATATTAAATAATAGTCATTATATAGGCTGATTTAATTATTTCAGTGGTGATGATTTAAAGTCCTGAGAGGCAACAACAGCAGCAAGTTGCTTGGAAAGCACATCAAACCTACCTTTTTGGTCTTATTTCCATAATTGTCACCCCAGTCACCTTATCACCATGAAGCACAGTGTGGACTATGGGTGCAGGACCACGCCATCGTGGGAGACAGCTGGGATGGATGTTCAGAATACCACTAAAATGAAATAATTCAAAGTTAGAATAGGAACAGTACTTGGAGCACACATAAATGAGTGTGCAACACACACGACAGTAAAACTACTTTCAGAATTATCTGCTCAGACCATCTGAAGTGTTACTGGCTTAAATATACACCTAGAGGAAAATTCACACTCTATAAACTTCAGTTTCTCAGCAAAAACAGAAAGAGAGATGAGAGGAATAAAGGTAAACACATTCTGCTGAACATTTGCATAAATTTGCATCAATGTGCTAAAAGACAATGAACCTCACATCCCAGGTATGTCGACCTCACCTGCTACAAGTCACAGGTGCTGACTCAAAAACCAGAGTACAGTGACAGATGTCCTGTCCACTCACTTACTACGGGAACTGCAGAATCAGGTCCTCTCTCAGGAGGCGTCCGAATGATGCCACCACCCCCACATCAAACTGCCCCGCGGGCCCCGTGTGCGGCCACTCGTGCACAGGCAGCTGGAGCTCCCGGGCACAGCTCCTCACGGGCAGGTCCCCGGGCAGGCGGGATGGCAGGGTCACCACCTCCAGCCGGGACACGAGCGGGTCCTCTCTGGGCTCCCTGGGGGGACAAGGAGTTGAAGGCCTTGTGATGGTAGAGCAAGGGAGAGGCGAGGGCTGGGTCATCTCCACCCCTCGCTGTGCCCCTGTGCCCTTCCACAGCACCTGCCCCTCCACCTCCCATCCCCTCCCTGGTCTCCCTTCCCTGACCCTGCCCTCAGCCCCCTCACCACCCTTGAACACCAGACCTCCTAACAACCCCCACAGTCTCTGTGATCCTGGTCCATGGACTGACTAATATCGCCGCGGTCCCTGTCCCACCCTCAGGCTTCTTCCCCTCCTCTTCCCTACCACTCTCTGCCCAACCCACGGTCCCGACTCTCCTCATTCCCCAGTGACCCCCGAGCCCCATCACCGGCCTCATCTCCCATCCCTCAGTGCTCAGCCCTCCCTCACCCTCCACAGCCCCTCAGGCTCCGCGCCCCTCAGAGCCCGACTCCCCCTGAGGCCCCTCTCGCGGCCCCGTGTCCCCTCAGGCCTGTCCTCCCCCAGGGCCGTCCTCCTTGTCGCGGCGGTACCTGGCGGCCCGCAGCGCTCGCAGGACGGTGACGGCGAAGCGGTCGGTGCCGAAGAACAGGACCCGCCATGGCGGCCCCTCGCGCCAGGCGCGCAGCAGCCGGACCCGCATCGCGGGGCTCCCCGCGCGCCGCGATGACGCGCCGGGACCCGCCCCGGGGCGGGGCCGCCCCTCAGCGCTGAGGGGCCGCGGGCAGCGGCGTGAACGGTGCAATTATAGAGTATCCCGAGCTGCGAGGGAAGCAACGGGGTCATCGGGTCCCACTCCTGGCCCTGCGTAGGACACTGCAGCAATCCCACCATGTTGTCCAAACGCTTCTTGAACTCGGGCTCGGTGCTGTGAGCTCTGCCCTGGGGAGCCTCTTGCAGTGCCCGGCCACCCTTTGGGTGAAAACCCTCTTCCTGATATCCAGCCTAAACACCTCCCGACTCAGCCTCATGCCGTTCCCTCGGGTCCTGTTACTCTTCACGAGGGTGAACAGATCGGTACCTGCCTCTGCGCTGCCCCTCGTGAGGGTGCTGGAGACCCCCATGAGGTCGCCCCTCAGCCTCCTCCAGGCTGAACAAGCCAAATGGCCTCAGCCACGGCTTCCCCTCCAGACCCTTCAGCATCCTTGTGGCTCTCCTTTGGATGCTCTCCAATAGCTTATTTGTTTTTTTGATTTTCTGGTGCCCAAAACTGCCCCCAGGACTCGAGGTGAGGCCGTACCAGCGCAGAGCAGGGCGAGACAAATCGTCTCACTCCACCAGCGATGCTGTGCCTGATGCCCCCCAGGACATGGTTGGCCCTCCTGGCTGCCTGGCACTGCTGATTCATGGCCAACTGGCCACTGACCAGGACCCGCAGGTCTCTTCCCACAGCTGCTCTCCAGCCTCTCATTCCCCAGTCTATACATACAGCCAGGATTGCCCTGTCTCAGGTGCAGAATTGGGCACTTGCCCTTGTCAAACCTCATCCTGTAGAATCGTAGAATCATAGAATGTTATGGGGTTGGAGTGGATCTCATTAATGCATATAAATATCTCAAAGGTGGGTGCCAGCTGGTCTCAGACTCCTTTCGATAGTGCCCAGTGACAAGACAAGGAGCAATGGCCATAAACAAAAACACAACGAGTTCCACCTCAACACGAGGAAGAACTTCTTTATGTTGAGGGTGGCAGAGTACTGGAATGGGCTGCCCAGGAAGGGCATGGAGTCTCACTCTCTGCAGACATCCCGAACACACCTGGACATGTTCCTGTGTCACCTACTCTGGGTGACCCTGCCTTGGCAGGGAAGTAGGACTGGATGATGTCAAGAAGTCCCTTCCAACCCCAACATGTCTGTGGTTCTGTGATCGTGTTGTGGGGTGGTGGGGCTGTCAGGGCAGCCCTCGGGGTCTGTGCAGCTCTGACAGCTCCAGCCTCCCAGAGTCGATGCTCCCAAGCGGTGTCACTGTGGCCGCAGCCCTGTAACCCTGACCATGAATTGTCTGCGCTGCCTCAGTTCAGAGATAACGTGGAAAAACATTGTGGGCAGAAAGGGGCGTTGACCCTGCAGCCACTGCTCTGACAGTGTTTGAAAAGCTGATTTCATTGTCTGCCTCCATGGACAGCTTCATTTTAGCAGTGACAATAACTCAAAGAATGTTTTCTTGTAAACTATGGGGTCAGAATCACCACTTAAAGAACTGTCTTCTCCCATAACATAAGTATGAAAATATTTTATCATTCTGCTAAGAACATTCTTTCCTCGCATGGGAAGATGGTTTATTTGTGTAGCTTTTAATGTAAATCACATACACAGATTCCCTTGCGCATCTAAATCACAGTTTATCCTACAGTCTTTGCCACTAGGAATTGCTGCAGCAGGGAGTGTGAGAATCTGGAAACATTTCCTATATGCCAGCAAAAACATGTAAATTACTTGGAAAAGGAATAGTAGAATTTTATGTTGGATACACAAGGGAAGAATCAAAAAGGAAAATGAAATTTTGTGCCACACTAAGCAATGCTGTGCATATTCGTTCCCTTTTTCATGTCTGTATGCCCATTGTTATGGTTTTCTTCTCTCAAACATTGAAGATGCCACTATTTTCAGTGGTAGAAACACAGGAAAACTAATGAGAGAGGGCTGTTACATGTTAGAAAAAAAATGAGCCAGGCCATCCTAACGGAGGTTCTTCCGTTCCTGCACACTGAGAAAAGGAGAATATGGTACCAAATACAGAGGTAATTTCCTAATCAATATGTAAAAATCAATTGCTCAAAAGAATTTATAATTTTCTATTACTTTGGAAATCCCATAAAAATCCTCAGCTCAGTTGTGTCCTCAGCACCATGTGTGAAGCTTCACCTGCTGCTCCCCCAGGACTTAAACTGTGGAGATGGATTCTCACTTCTGGCAGTAGTTAAGGCTCCTGCAAATACTGTAACTTCATGCTGAACTTTTGCCAGACTTACACATGAAGTAATTAATGTTACATTTGTAGTGAGTTTGTGAGGTGGACTTAAATTCTCCCAAGTACACTTTCTCCCAAGTGATTCATCCTCGGCTCTGATACTACTGCACAGTTCAAACAGATTATGCCTGTTATTCAGTATTATGCCTTGGACACAGTGTACGTGTATTTTAACTGAAGATTTATCGTGATATAAATTTTTTTCAGAATGAAAGCAATTATCTGATTGTTTCACCAAAAAAAAAAAAACCAAAACTGGCTTTTCTGCTGCATTTGAACTCTGTTTTTGTACATGGAAAAAAAAAACAACCCTGCATGTTTAGTTATTCTGTAACCAGGCATTTCAGGTCAAAGACACTGAAGGGATCAAAAAAGATAAGGAAAATTAAAACACCGAGGTCAGACAAGCTCTTCCCAAGAGCAGTGAAGACAAATACGAGGAGGAAGCAGAACACAAATCAACATCTTATCTCCACTTTCCTTCCTGGCCAAGACACTGAAAGTGTCTCCAAGAAGTAAAAAGATATTCCCCATTAACCAGTGCCAGTGTTGTCAGGGGAGACACAAAATCAAACACTCACAGCCTTGCTGAAGAGGTTTCTCCTGAAACCATTCACGGTTCTCTGGAAAAGGAGAGGATTACTGGGCACAAGAACCAACTCCAACCAGTGGGAAACTGTTTTTATTTCCATGTACATCACGCTGAGTCCAGCTCAGCCACTTACCTGCATCCTGATGCTATTTTTGGGGGGTTATTATGGGTGGAACAGGAGCTGCTGTGCTGGTGCACTGAGGCTCATCCCTGATCCACACCACTCCACCCCAGGGACTAAGTGGAGGCCTTCCATGGCTTCACCACTGCCTGGGGGACACTGGGCTTGCAAGGGCTGCAGGAGGGATGTGGGGGTCTCCCATATGGGAGGAGCTGTTGGACACCTTTCCTACAAACAGCCCAAGGCAAGACTGGAGCCAGGTGGTCACTGTGGAACTGCAGAGGTTCCTGTGATGTCCCAGGAGCCACAGGTACTCTGTGTCCTCTGATCAGGCTTCTCCACCTGGTTTTGGTTAGGAAAATGTGGATTATACCATCATACCCAGCTTCCACACAGCACTTGGGGAAATGATTTTTTTGTAATTAAAACATAGAGACATAAATCAAGCCATGTAGAAAATTGGGATGAAAAGGAACCTTCTGGGGCTTTGCAGTCACCATCCACCCATTACAGTCACCTCTTCACCATGGGCAGCATCTCTACCCTTCTACTCTGAGATTGCTCTGGGACCAGGTGTCTTCTCTGCACCTTTCCCAAAGCCAGAGGATTTGGTTGTGCAGCTTGTGAGACCTCTTGCTGACCTGTTCCTGTACCCCTTCCCTGGCACTGCAAAGATCACAAGGGCACTGGAAAAGCCTTCCCTACTCTGATGGCACTTTTTAAATGATCCTCCTTGAAATGAAGAGGAAAGAGAGCGCAATTTGCAGTGTGGGGGGATGTCCCAGCTGGAACTGCCTCCCCCAGCAAGAGCAGCTCTTGTTTCCTGGAGGATGCATTTCTGAGCTCCCATCTGATCGCTGCCAGGCTGAGGCTGAGCAGTGAAACATCTGTTTGGGAGTACACATGTCTGCTGGACGAGATTTCACAGGGGCAGCCAGGGAAGCTCTGATGCGGATGTGAGATAGGATTCAAAGGATTAATTGCACTGGAACAAGCAATGCCAAAGATCTCAGAATCATAAAATGGTTTGGGTTGGAAGGGACCTTAAAGATCATCTCATTCCAAACCCTTGCCAGGGGCAGAGACATCTTTCCCTAGACGTGGTTGCTCCAAGCCCCATCTGACCTGACCTTGAACACTTTATTTCAAGGAAAACACTGAGAACAGGACAAATATAAAGACACTGTGCCCATCTCCAGTGCTAGCTTTGTGCCCCAAGCACATCACTGAGAGGCATCTTGCATAGTTTGCAGTGTGCAGCTCCATCCATGAACCAGGGAGGAGGAATCCTCCTTTCTCAACGTGGCTGCCACAAAAAGCAGCACATCAGCCTGCAGAGCCTCTTAGCAGACTATTGACTTATGTTGCCAGTACCTGTGAAACAGGGATGGCAGAATCTCTGGTAGGTGCTTCACGCTTTGCCTGCAAAGTTGATTGCTCTGGTAAGATACTCTGAGAGCCTTAGAATAACCATTCACTAAAAAAAAAAAAAGGGATAATATCTGCTTTATCAGGACGTGCTTCCTGTATGCGATGAGGACAGAGGCAGGCGGAGTGAAGATTATCTTTAACTCCAGGGTAACTTATTACTGAGTGTCATTCTGCTCAGTGTGCTCTTTTAATACTGATTGTGCCAATAGCTTCAGCAAATAGACTGGAAGTTCCTACAGTTCATTCTTTGGGAAAAGGTCATTCACCTCACACTGTAAATGGTCCCACTAAAGAGGTGTGTTTTCTTCAGGGGTCGGAGTGTACCTCACCTGTTGGACTGGCCTTCACACATGACTCAGGAGCAGAATGAATCACAGCTCGTAGCACATCCAGAGCAGGAGGACAGGGAACCTTGTCACTGCATTGCCACAGTGACATTACCACTGATGGGAGCTCCGAGGAGACGTCTTGGGATGACAGGGCTGAAAGAAGAAATGTAGCTTCCTCCCTGCTGGGAACTGCCTGTTTCTGGTGAGTTAGTGGAGATTAATGGGCATTCCTGCTGCACCAGCTGCTGGGTTAATTTATAGCTATCTGTAAAGAAAGCTTTATTTATTTATTTATTCCAGCTAGAAAGCTCAAATTCTTGGAAATTTTAAGTGAAAGCTGTTTAAGGAGAGACTGGATAGCAAGTGAGAAGCAGGCTGCATATAACTCCTGCATATAAAAGCCTGGGAAGCAGTCAAAGGAAAATTTATAATATAACTCAAATTTGCTCTTTAACTTTTGACTTCACAATGGTTAACAAAGAGGACAGACTGCCTTCTTGCTTTAATATTTTAAATATTAAATATTTTTTCTTGTGTTCTGTAATGGAACTCAGTGCTTAATGTACTTCTCTAAACCAACCCATCCATTTGCATCTCCGTGATTTGCCATTGTATATCCTCTATGAATCCCAAAGACAGAGCATCCCACTTTAATACTGCATTTGGAATAACTGACGCTTTTTAATGCCATCAGTTAAGATAAGATAATCACCAGAGAGAGTCTGGATGACAAGAGGAGACTGTTTTTAGAAAGACCAATATGTTCTAAATGCATTGTCCCATATTGTGTAGTGAGTATTGAGCAGGGAGTCCAGAGGGACATTATCATCTTAACAGAAGCTGTACTTGATGGTCTTTCCAGAAGATTATTCCCCATCTTTACTTATATCAATATAGCATAAAATGCACCAGCTCTCTCTCATTTGAGCTTCCTGTGTTGTACCTGAGCTGGGAAGGAACCTCAGAAGGGTCTTGGATGTCTCCAGAGGAATAGAAGACCAAAGTCTGCAGCTTGGAGTTGCAAAGACCTGAATCCAAGGGCTCATCCCCATCCATCAGCAGCCAGAGTCACTGCTGAGATGTGCAGGCAGGGCAGCGATAGAGAAGAACATCCCCCACGCTCTCCCAGCTTGTCTGGTGGAGCAGTGCTCACCCACACTGGGGTGTGGGCAGCAGGATGGAGCAGCTGTGTGGGGGAGGCTGGAGGAGATGGCTTTAAAAATCTCTCTTTCAAACTGGAAGATCCAAACTCATCGGAATTGTGAGACTCACTGTTTCCTTGATGGGGAAACTGGTGTTGCAGGCATAGTTCTGGATTGTGCTCAAGCTCTCCTCTGGGGTAGATGGACTGTCCTGAGAACACTGTTTTGGAGCTTTGATGAATGAAACTAGTTTGGTTAGTGTGATGTACAGGTAAAAGATTGGTAAAATAACAGGAGTTTCCTTTAAAATATTTTACCTAAATTTCCTGTTAATGCACAATAAATATCTGTTCTGCTGCTGTGTTGTACCTGAGAAGTTCTGGCCTCCCACCTCTGGGGAGACTTGGCAGTTGGTCACTACTTTATGAAGTAGTGAAGTACTTTCAGCAGTTTTCCAGCATCCCTGCTGTGCATGGACACCAGGAGGTGGCCCACAAGTTATGAAACACCTTAGGAGAAAATCAGCACCATGCTTGTCAAATATTTCTGTTCGAGCAAATGATTAGTCAGAAGCCTTGCACAGCAAGATTTAACACATTCAAGTGCCACTTCTTATTAGGGTGTAGCCGAGTTGTAACTTATTTTCACTGGCACTAAGACTTTATTTCCTCCTTTGTGAGGGGTGATCCATGTGAACAAGCTAAAGGTTACCTGAACAGGAAGGTAATTGGCACACCTCGCTGCAGGGAGCAGGTTTACCCACATTTTCCCAAATACAAAGTGGACCATGTACATACTTGAGAGTCCCCTCCTCAAAGAATTGCTAGCAGGTGGTTTTCTGGCAGCAGGGAGCAAGCCTGCATGCCTGGTTGGCTATAAAATGTGAACTTTGAATTGTGAAGACATTGAGAATGGGGGCTAAATAGTAGCAATCATTAGGTCTATAACCGAGGGGACAAATGCTTCCCCGAGGAGTCAGCAGCAGCGTTGTTGACACGCCTGGCGCGGTGGAACGTGGCCATGAGCAATTTCCAGGGAACAGTTTCAGACAGCTCCAGGCAGGCCACACGACGAAGGCAGGTGAAAGTTGAGAGTATCAGACTGTCGTAAAAGTATTCATATAATAATTAATGGCCTGTGGGGCCAGAGTGCCTGAGGGACGCACGTGTGTTGTGGTGTCGTTGACCTGCCAGTGGGTGATGGTTCAGGTGAGGCCAGTGAGCCGTGGGCTGGGGAGAGCCACCTAAACATCTCACCAACTCACAGTGGACATCCAGGAACCCCTGCTCAGGGCTGGTCCCTCCAAAGGAGGCTTAAGAAATAATTTGGACCAGCAGCCATAAAAGCTGGATTGATGCCATTGGCAAATGAGGGACTAAAGGTCAAGTAGAAGCTTTCTGCTTCCCTGAGGGATGGGAGACACCCTAATCTCAATGGCAAGCTGGCCTTGCCTCGTCTTGGAGCTCAGCCCTCTGCTTCCTTGTCTCCACACCCTTATTCTGACATTCATGGATTGGCAGCAGGTAGGCACTGTCCAAAGTATGTGTTCTCTATGGATCGTGTCAGGGGAGCAAGGAGGGAAGCTTAGAGAGTTTGTTGAGGGGCTGGCTCACAGCAGCTGAGCTCACAGCTCGTGGGGTCACCTCGGCAAGGGGCCCAACCCCAGGCAGCAGACCCTGTGCCACACCCACTCCCTGTCACCTCAGTGGCTCCCAGATTTCTGCACCCTGTCCTGGCAGCTCAGACTCACGTTCACAGAAGAAAACACGCCACAGCTGCAGGGGTGCATGAGGTCCCCTCTCTGGATACAGAGCTGGAGCAGAGAGGGGAATCAGGTTATCCCTCAACTCCTTAGTTTCTTTGTCTCTTTCCCAGGCATCTGCACCACTGAAGAAACACTGGTGAAGGTGTGATCCATTCCAGCTGCATATACAAATATGGAGATCTTCTGGATAATACCATTTTTCCTGCTGCAAGGTAGAGTCTTGACTTAGAGGATAATGGTGTGAGTGAAGTAGGTCACATGTGCAAAGACCTTAACTTTCTGGAAATATGGTTTCTTCTCTCTCTGGGACCATTTTCCTCAGTATACACCAGCAGCAGCCTGGCTCAGCCATGGGAAAAGTTGTCCCCAGTTCCAGAACTGGGTGTCATTCTCATTTGCACTCTGTGTGTGTGTGTGTCCTGTGCTTTGGGGTTGGCCGCACTCATATGTTGTTTTTTTTGCAGACACTGAAGCTTTTCTGATAAAAAATGCTAAATTCAACCTGTGTTTACAAGCCAGTCCGATAAACAGGAATTTATTACTGGAGAACTGTAATCCAGAGTCAGATTTCCAGGACTGGTCTTGGCAAGGCAACTCTTTGGTGAATCATGGCACGCAGAGCTGCCTCTCCGTGTCGGGGGCTGACAGAGTGCAGACAAGTCTCTGTGCCAGCACAGGCTACACGAGCTGGGACTGCTCCAACTCTCTGCTCTCGCCTCTGGGCACCAGCCAGAGTTACCTGGTGGCAAGCAGGAAAGGAGTCACTCTCAGTGACACGAGAGGCCTCAAGGCCCAGTGGCAGGATGCTGCAGACAGGAGCGTGTGCGAGGAGAAAACTGGTGAGTGCTGCTCACCCAGGGACCAGCGGTAGAGACACCTGCACTGCTGGGGAATGTGAACAGGCCCTGTCAGCATCCTGGGGTCTTTCCAACCCTGGTGCTCCACCATAATGAGGTCTGCAGCCAAAAATGCTCTCCACTTCTCAGTGCGTGATGAGGTCAGGCTGTGCCCTCAGGGCTGCATTCTGCCTGCTTGGAGAGACGGGCTGGGCAACCCTGGGAGCGAAGGGGAAGGTCATCTCCTGTCTGAAGGGCTGCAGCGAGTGACTGTTGCATCTTTCTGCTCTCTCCTCCCCAGCCAAGGTGTGGCATGACAGGTACTTCCCAGCTGCCCTGACCAGCCCACAGGTGCATGAGCACACAGCAGGCAATGCCACCCTTCCACTGGGCATGGACCAGCAACAGCTGGAGGAGCTGCTCTGGTTCTTCCGCAGAGAAGACCGTAAGTGCCATTGGTGTTCCTGGGTTGAGACACAGCCCTTGGCTGTTAACTCTCCTGCCTAACAGAGATGCCTGAGGGAATTACCCGAGGAGGGGATTTACCCTGGACACACAAAGCCTCAGTCTCACCTCTGGTGAGAAGAAGCAGGCCATGGGTGAAGACAGGCAGGAGGCTTTGCCGAGATAATGTCTCCTCCCAGAGAGGGATTCATCCTCTCTCCAGGCAGAGCCTGCCAAGAGAGCAAAGGTCTGGGGTGACCAGTGATTTTGGCAGGGTGGAGGGAGCAGATTGATATGAGGAGGTCAGTGCCACGAGGATCAACGTCAAAGCCACAAAAATCAAGGACGGAGTCAAGGATGGATCATCCTGGGTGTCCTCAGGAAATGCCTGGCTGTGCTCTGTGGGTCACTTTGTGCTGTACCTGCTAATGCTGCCTCTCTGCTTTCCCCAGCCTCAACATGGAATTACTCCGTCCTTGCGCTGTCCCTCGCAACCTTCATTTTGGGTCTTGCTCTCCTGACTATTAACATTGTGCGAAACAGGTGAGATGGGAAAATCTGGGGACTTTTGGTGTGTGATGATGTGCTGACCGCCCCCCCCAGGCAGACAGACACAGGGGTTTGGCAGGACAGGACAAGCCCTGATTGATAGGAAGAAAAGCAAAGACAAACTCCCTTTGAACGGTATTTTCTTATAAAATCATACCTGATCCCTGCTCTCCCAATGATGTACCACTTGAAACAAGACACTTCCCTTCTCCAGACCGTAGATCCTCAGCAGTGAAGGGTCTGCACAGCTCTGTCCAGCCTAACAGGGCTGCTGGGAGGGACATGACCATAACTGTGTGGTGCGAGATGCCCTCCCATAAGTGCAGAGGCTCTGGAGCAGGACTCCCAGCCTTTCCCCATCAGCATTCCACACTGTTCCCCTGTTGCTGCACAACAACCCTGCAGCTGAGGAGCAACTCGCTGTTTGCTACAGCACGAAAACTTACCTCTGGGTCAGAGCTGTCACCTTCAGAGGAGAGAAGAGCTAATGCTCTGAGCCTGCCAAGCTCTCCCTCTAGTGCTGGCTGGGCGCTGCTCCTGGCATCAGGACCACTGTGCTTTCCAAGTGGGAATCCCACAGCTGTGTGTGCTCCAGCACTTCAGAACACTTACCTGACATGGTGCAGCTGGTGGGGTTTGCCATGGTGTGTTCCAGGGACACGGTGCAAACTGAGGGCTGTGACCATCAGCAGGGTACTTGCCCCCAGAAGTGGGCTGGGCTTGCTGCTTCACTCCACATGGCCCTGTTGTGCCTTCCCTGCAGGAAAAGGAAGATCTTCATGAGCAGAAACCCAGAGCAAACCCCACTGCAGGCTGAACTGGATGCCAAGAAAGCCCTGATACCTGCGCAGGAATACAGGCCAGCTGAGCCACAAAAACAGGAGCCAGTGCCCCAGGACCAGAGACCAGGGGAAGTGGTGGTCCAGTGGAAGGACGGGACCGTCACGTCCCTGTACGCAGATTTGCCTGAGGAGGCCATATAGCAGCAGCTGAAGTCAGACCATGTAGGCCCTGAGGAAGGTACTGGAATATCTCATTTTGTAGAGATGGAAGTTTAAAAATGCAGTTTAGCCTGGGGAAAGAAAAGACAAAAAGAAGAAAGCAGCAGAGTTGCACCCAGAGGAGAGGCCCTGGCCTCAAGGCAACCCCTGCCTCTCCAGCTCAGCTCTTGCCTGGCTGATGTTCCCCTGCAGGTTTTGGCTGCCTCCAGCCTTCCCTCTGGCACCAGCTTCACCCCTTCCCTCAAGTGCTGCAAACAGCTGGGAGCTAAGCCAGGGCAGGAGGTAGGAGGTGAGAGGTGGAAGGCTTGTCCTGCAGTCAGCCACTTCCCATCAAGAAAACAGCCACACTGAAGCTGAGGCACTTTTATTATTTTCAGAAATCATCTTTATTAAAATACTTTCCAAAGTGGTGGATCAAAATCCCATGTTGAATCTCTCTCTGCCAGTAAGGTCATATATATATATACATATATATATGGATATATGTACAAATATACACATGGGTATTTTACTCTGCAGAGTAACTGCAACTCCAGGGAGAAGCAAAACATTTAACCTGATAGAGCACCTGAAACCAAACACCCAGCCCTTGGCCCTGGCTCGGGCACAGGCAGAGCCTGGTGTGCTCCAGGATTACTTTCATGCCCTTCACTGGGCACACGTAGAAGCCATGAAATAATTTAGGACATTTTTGGAAATACATCAGTCTTTTAAACAAAGGCTTTTCAGACCATGTCCTCATCAGTGAAGCATCTCCTTGCAAAGCCTTTGGAAAGGGACACTACAGTGTAAAAGGTTGATTAAAAAAGCAGCAGTTTTGGTGTGACTTAGGTCGCTGTGTGGGAATCAGTTTCAGGCCACCTGAGGCCTTCAGTCAGCTGAAACAGTATCTGCACCTTTTTTATTTGGATTTAAAATAAAATAAAAATTCCTCCTACTTATTGCTCAGTCAGGGACCCGTGGGATGAACGAGATGGGTTCCTCCATGCTGGATTAATGATTAATTGTCCCCTCCTGGGCTCCTGTCGCTGTGTGCCAGGTGCCCAAGCTGGCTGGGGGCCCTGGGGATGGCCCTTGCCCTCCCAGTGGTGCCCATGGCTCTGGCTCCTCCAGGAGCTGCTGAATCCTCATTGAAAACCGAGCTGGCCCCGGTGCCAGTGGCAGGACAGGGTGCAAACACCACAGCAGTGCTGGGCAGAGGCAGGCAGAGTGATGCAACATGTTGGACTCTCAACACCCTCCTGCTTGCCAAGTTGCCACCACTGGCTCTGCACTGGCACAGAGGCCAGGGCCAACACCTGCCAGCAGCTGCTGCGGTGCCCATGAGTCCATCACGGAAGGTCTCAGCCCTTGCAGAGCCAGGGGGATGGGTGAGGGTCTCTCACCTCCCTCTCCACAGCCCACAGGGACGCGTCCTAAAATATCTTGAAACCTTTCAACAAGGTGAGCGTGGGAGCCTTCCTCTTGCTCTGAGCCCGCGAGGACTTGACGGTGACCAGCTTGGCCTGGGCCACCGAGGGGATCTCCTTGTAGTTGACGGTAGAGAGGGTGTTGAAGGTGCAGGTGGCCAAGCCGTGGTGGGTGGGCAGGGCCAGGGCTGCGGCCACCGGCGGGCAGGGCCGGTCCTCGGTGATGAGGAGCGGCCGGGTGGGTGGGTTCCACTCTGCCTGACGCCGCACTGCCCGCACGGCCTCGTGGAAGACATGCTGCACCCCCATGAAGTCCTGGCACGCCGACACCTCGTGGAAGAGGCACCCGAACCTGCTGGCCAGGGACGTCCCTTCGGCTGAGGGCACCTGCCTGGCGAGAGTGGAGGGGAATGGCTGCAGGATCCCCTGGGGCACTGCAGCCTCCTGAAAAGGGTACAGGCAGCAGACCCTGCATCCCATGCCTGCTTCCCGTGGGCACCAGGGTAGCACCCACTTGTCACCCTCTGAGACAAGCAGGGTACGCGAGTCCAAAAGAGTTTTGCCTTTCCCGAAATCCCATAGTAATGAGCTGTGTGGGTCCCTGGGGAATCACACAGATTGCTGTGCCAAGAATGTGTGCCAGGGAAACAGGAGTGGGTGTGATGGCAGTGCACTGGGAAGTGGGGAGGAGACCCCTCTGTGGGGAGACATCTCCATGCTGGGAACACAGGGGGTTCAGCGACACATGTGACTCAGGGACCTGAGGGACCACAGAGCGGCACAAAAGGCCAGAAAAACACATCGGGCACATCCAGTCCAGGACTAGAGGGCTCCAGAAAAAGGAAAGGCGTGTCCAGAGGGGCTCCTCTGGCTCAAGCCCTGCCAGGGGTGCTGACACTGTCTCACCACACAGCCGAAAAACATCCCGCTGAAAATACCAACAGGCTCAAAATAAACACATCATTCCCTGGGCAGGAGAGCAGGAACCTCGGAGATGTGGGAGGACATGGCAAATACTAAAGGTGTGGAAATACCCTTAAAAAAAAAATCAGATTTGGGTTTTGCATCCCAGCTGGAGGATGAGAGGATCTGTGAGCTCTGTCCCACTGGGGACAGCCCCATACCTGTACTGGTCCATGTCCAGCTTGTTTCCCAGCAGGAGCACGGGGCAGCGGCGCTGGCAGCCCCGCGCGTGCAGGGCGAGCACCTCGAGGTAGCGCTGGCAGCCCTCAAAACTCCTCCTGTCGTCGATGCTGTAGACGACCAGGAAGGCGCTGGCCCAGCACAGGTAGCGCTCGCAGTTCCCAGGACCATCCTGGGGGTGAGAGGAGCGGCTGAGCCGTGGTCCAGCCATGATACAGACGTGATCCAGCCACGATCCAGATGGATCACGCCAGCAATACCCCAGTGCCTCACCTGGTCAGCCGTGTCCATCACCTTCAGCAGCACAGGCTGCTGGTCCACCAGCTCCTCCGAGGTGTAGGTGTCCTCTGCAAGGAGAAGGGTGGTTGTGGGGATGAGCTGGGATGCCCCATCTTCTCCAAAGCCAAGCAAAGCCCTGGATGCTTGGGATGCTGTGGAACAATCTCAGCCCTGATGAGGAGCATCCTCCACCAATGCCTCCCACTTTGTTCCTTCCTGAGACAATGTGATTTTGGGAGACTGGTGGTGATGCTGCTGGGCAAGCCCAGCTAGGAGCACTCGTTTCCCCCTGCGTGCCACAAGCGTGGGCTCCAGCAGGAAAAGGAGAGGGAAGAAGGAGCCCAGCACAACAGGCGCCCAGGGCTCACCCCTTATCTAAAAGCCTCAGCCTGAAGAGATAAAGCGAGATGGGGGCTTGACATGAGGCCGTTTCCCAATAAATCAGGCAAGAGGAATGGCCCTTTCTTTTGGAAGCAGGGCAGGCAGGGAGAGCCATTGAGCCATTCCCCCGGGAGAAAGATGCTTTCCCTGGGCCAGCTCCTAATGGATGTGTTTCGGAAAGGTTTTGACGTGGGAAGATGAAAACACATTCCCAAAAATATCCGAGGAGGAAAGGATTTATCCTTCTTTCCTAAGAGTCACTGAATTATTAGGGGCCGGAGTTGGTTCTTGGACAAGGTCCATATCTCCCTAACGTCCCCGACAAATCATTTATGGTTCTTCCCTGTGACCTGGAGTCAGGCCCAGAAAAATAGTTATTAATTACTCAAATGAGTGGAAAAAAAAATGCCCAGAACTGCTTGCTGCAAAACTTGGCCCCCAGGGTCACTCACTCTGCACCCCCCTCATTCCCCCAGCCCTTGCCTTGCCTGACACCCCTGGGGTGAGCAGGAGGCACCAGAAGCTCCCCAAGGAGCCCCAAGAATTCAGCTTTTGGTTTCTTCAGGGCAATGCGAGGAGCCAACACTCCCCCGTGGGACGTGCCCACAGAGAGAGAGAGGGCGCTGCTTTCACCTCTGTTTTTACAAGTGGGTTTGGGTCAAATCCAGCCCTTCTTGTTGTTTTTCATATAATTTTGAGTAGGTTGGGGTTTTTCCCCCCTAAATGCCATATTTGTGGGAAACATGGGAGATGGGAAGGGTACTCCATGGGACGACAAAGAGTCTTACCCAAGTTGGGATCATATTCGCTGATGAACCTCTTCGTTAGAAACTTCACGGTCAGGGCTGCAGGGGGTGAAAGAGGCAGGTGAGGAAGGTGTCCCCCAATGGCACTGCCGGCCCCGCAGCCCCCCCTGTGCCCGGCCGTCCCCGTGGTGGTGGGTGCCTGTCTCACCTGACTTGCCGGCCCCTCGGCACCCCAGGATGGCCACATTGCACTCGGGGAGGGGGCTCTGGGGCGGCCGCTCGCCGCTGGCTCGGGGTTTGCCGAACATCGAGGACATCCTCGGTCCTGCGGGAGAGAGCGGGGGGGACATGGGGCACCCGCTGCCGTGCCGGGTAGGTACCTTCTCACTGCCTGGCTCGTGGGGTGCCCCAGCCTGAGCAAAAGGGGGCTCAGCAGCACGAGGGAGGAAAATCCCCTCTTCTCCATCCGCATCCTGGAGCCAGGGTGGCCGGCATCCCCATCCTACGCTGGCGGCCAGCACCCCGCTGAAATACAGGGACTACCCTCCAGCCCTCCGCCCACCCTTCACACCCCAGAAAGAGAAGAGAAACGCAGCCTCCCACCTCAAAAGCCAGGGCCGGAGGGGACGCGGGGCTGGCCGGGGGCGATGGCGGGTCCGGGGGAGCAGCGGCCCCTGCACGGCCGGGGCTGCGATGAATGAGGCGGGAGGAGGCGAGCGCGGCTCCCCCGCTCGGGCTCCGGCCAAACTCCTTGTAAGGAAAGCGGCCCCGCCGCGGGGCTGGACACGCTGCCCCGGCCACCCCGAGGACGGTCCCCCCGGCAGGGCACTCCGGCCCCCCGAGCTGCCGGGGCTTCGGGCAGGGACCCCCGGGCCACCGCACCGTGTCCCGGCACCTTGGTGTGTCCCGGCATCTTCCTAAGCCCCCAACACTCCGCCGTGTCCCCAGCTCCTCGATGCGTCCCCAGCAAGCCCAAGCCTGGTCCCGCTGCCCTGGCCGAGGCCAGTGCACTCATCACACCTCCGGCAGGCAGAAGCAGCACCCCGGAGCGATGCTGCCTGTCCAGCCATCCTGCCCACCACCTGCCCGGCTCCTTCGGATGCAGTTAAGCACAGGCACCTTCTGCTGCCAGCAGAGGCTTTGCAGGGGGGAAAAAAGTACCCTTTTCCCACCCAAAAGACTCGATCCCAAGGGGAAAAGGGAGCCCGGGGAGTACTCACCAGTGCCCGCACCAATCCATCAGCCACCACCCAGTGTCTCTGAGCCTGAGTAGGTGGCAGAGGCTGAAGTCAGCGTTGTCATGGCGATCAAGAGCCATTTGGGATGGGGCTTTGTGCCCGGGACTGCAGGATACAGCCCCTGGGCCGGCCCTGAGGGGCTTCTGGGGGGGGGGCCATATCCGAGGCTGGGGGGCGAGGGCTGCTCCGTGTCCATGCAGGGCTGCTGCGCCATTGGGAATATTGCCCATTAATGCAGGCAGGATATTTTTAAACCCTACCAAAATAGTCTGGGAGTGTAGAAGTCCCTGCAAGACCCAGGGATGGGGAGGATGGGGATCACCGGGATCAGTCCCCTGCAGGCAGCAGAGCCCCTCTGGGGACCCCCAGCTCCCAGACCCCCTTTAGACACAGGTGGAAGAGACTTAAAAGCAATCGGAGCTAAATGTGGTATTTTAGGCTGGGTATCCATGAGGATCAATGACAGCAGCACGAGTGCAAAGCTCTTTCCTTCTCCCCTAAACTGAGATTTTTGGGGAACCTGCTGGTGCCATGACCCTGGGGCAGTGGCTTTGCCCTGAGAGTTCCTGGGTGCTGGGATGAGGGGCTAAGGAGGGAAGAAAAAATAGACCTTCAACAGTGTTGGGCTTCTCAGGTTAAATTATTCACCAAAACTAAAGACCAGGTGCAGGTGGTGCTGGGGAGACCTGGGAAGCAGCCCCTCAGGTGAGCCCTCTTGTTGGCCCTCTCCTCGGCACCCCATGGCAGAGGTGAAATGGGATTTCTAGCCAGGAAAAGGTGTGAATGGCACACAAATGAGCAATGTGCCACAAATGACACTTTTCTTCACTGCCAACCTCTATGTCAGTCACAGGGGTTTATCTCTGCCCACAGACGAGCATCACAGGGAGTAGGTGAGCCCTGAGGCCCGAGGGGAGTTTTTTGCTGAAAAAGGGTCACTGCACTTCATTTTCCTCACCATGAGATCCCCACGTGAAGCACAGCCTGGCTTATGGCTCCTTGTGCCTGGGCTGAATGTTGCCTTGGTTGCTGATGCCTCCTGCCTGGGGAGGGTCACAAAGGAAGGTCTCTCCCTGCCTGTGGCAGGCAAGGCCTTTCCCACAGCCAGGCTGGATGGCAGCAAGGTTTGCTGATGTTGTTTACCTCCCTGTGGCCGTAAACTCCACTTTTTAAGGGAAAATAAAACAGAATACTGTGATAATGTGTTCTTCCCAGCTGTGCAGATATGTTGCCCTCCCTGGGATGGGGAACTGTCTCTTTAGGGCATTGGAACGAGGATGCCCAAATGTGGAGAGAGCAAAACCCGTTTTCCCAGGAGTGGATGGGCACACTCCATGGGATAATCTGGGCACCTCTGCCATGCCCAGGCCTGGTCGGTGATGCCGGAGCCCTGCCTGAGTTTGGGTGGGCAGCTGAGCCTGGCGGATGCCTTTGAAGGGCCCCGGTCACGAGCTCAGCTATCTTTAGACCAAGGTATTTATGTTACAAGGCCGCCGGGCAGCACAGCAAAGGAATCAAAGGGTGAAGGAGGCAGGAGGGGGCTGTGCTGGGGCACAGCACAGAGGGGCATTGGCTGCTCCCCCACCCCCAAGAACCGCTGACCCCTGGGCGAGGATGACCCCAGAGGAGGAAGGCTCCCGGGCAGGGCCCCCAGAGCGGGTGCGTATCCGGGTGGAGGAGCAGTTGTTCTGTGTGGAGAAGACCCTGCTGGTGGAGAGCAGTGAGTACTTCCGTGCCCTCTTCCGCTCGGGCATGAGGGAGAGCACGCAGGAGGAGATCGGGCTGGGGGAGCTGAGCGCGGCCGGGTTCCTCGCCATGCTGCGGGTGCTGGAGGGTGAGAGGCCCATCCTTGGCAGCGAGGAGACCCTCCAGGCAGTGGAGTGTGCTGCCTTCCTGCAGGTGAAGCCCTTGGCCAAGTACTTGATCCACTCCATCAACTCCGACAACTGCATCCTGCTGTACCAAGCCGCTGCCATATTCGGCCTCCTGGATCTCTTCCACTGTGCTGCTCTCTATATCAGGGACAGCTACGCTGAGCTGGAGGAGTATCTGGACTGCCTCTCTGATGACCTGCTGGCCTATGTGGAAGCCCTCCTGCCCAGCACCTTTGTGGCAGTGGGAGCCCACACGCCCACTTTCGAGTTCTTGGAGGACCTGTCCAGGACCATCTGCTACCTGGACGAGGAGACCAACACGTGGAGGACCCTCTCCTGCCTGCCGCTGAGCGCCAGCACATTCCTAGCCGGCATGGCAACCATGGATAATAAGATCTACATCGTGGGTGGCGTCTACGGGGCCAACAAGCAGGTGGTGGAGAGCAGCTTCTGCTATGATGCTGATGCCAATGCCTGGAGCGAGTTCCCCAGCCCTCACCAGCTGCGCTACGATGTCAGGCTGGTGGGCCACGAGGGCTTCCTCTACGCCATCGGGGGGGAGTATGAGAAGATCTCACTCAAGTCCGTGGAGAGGTACGATGTGGCCTCCAGCACCTGGACATTTGTCTCCGACCTGCCGCAGCCCAGCACGGCGGCGCCCTGTGCCCAAGCCCTGGGGCAGATCTTTGTTTGCCTGTGGCAGCCACTGGACACCACTGTCATCTACGAGTATGAGACCCAGCGGGACGAGTGGCTTCCTGTCACCGAGCTCAAGCGGCACCAGAGCTACGGGCACTGCATGGTGGCCCACCGTGACAACCTCTATGTCATGCGCAATGGCCCCTACGATGACTTCTTGCGCTGTGTCATCGACTGCTTCAACCTGACATCGCGGCAGTGGACGGCCCTGCCTGGGCAGTTCCTGAACAGCAAGGGAGCCCTGTTCACTGCTGTTGTCAGGGGGGACACCATCTACACCGTCAACAAGATGCTGACACTCCTCTACTCCGTGGAAGAGGAGACTTGGAAACAAAAGAAGGAGCGGGCAGGTTTCCCGCGCAGTGGCTCCCTGCAGACCTTCCTCCTGCGGCTGCCGAGACGTGACCATGACATCGCGACGTAGGTGGTCCCCATCCCATGTCAGGATGCTCTCCTTGCACATGGCTCTGCACTTGCTGCTCCCCTGGGCTCCTCTCCTCCTCCATGGAGCTGTGCTCAGGTCCAGGGATGCCTCATGTTGGACCTTGGAGGTGACACTAGACCCTGCCAGAGGGGAAGGGACTGTAGGCAGTTGCTGCTGCCCCTGCCTGCTCTGCACGGGTGCAAAGCCAGACATGGGCTCATGAGCCAACTGTGTGAGCGGCTTCGTGGCTTCTGCAGAGGACAGGTACCAGAGAGGTGCAAACAGGGGGTTTATTTATTCTGAGTACACTCTGAAGGTGTGCAGGACTCCACCTCCTCTTTTCCCTGATGGGGAATCATTCATTCTATCCCAGAATTAAAAGGAAAGCTATAGAAAAGCTTCTCATACTGAGTTTTCATTACTCTTGGGTTTGGTTTCCCCCCCTCTCCTTCTGAAGGATAATACCTCCTAACAGAGATCCACGTCAGGACTCACTCCTGCCCCTGAATGCTTTTTCAGCTGCAGCTCCATTTCAGAGCCGTATGTGGGAGTGTGGTTCCCACACAGCCCTGTGCTCCCCTGGGATATCTCCATGGCCACAACAGGGTCCTGGGAGGAGGAGGGGAGATGGGGGGTAAAGGAAAGCAGCTCCTGGGCATTGGTGCTTAATGCACTGAGGGTTTTCTGGGACCTGGAAACCATCCATTATCCCCCCAAGCCCTAGCGCAGACCCAAAGGGGTGGCAAGTGCCGGCTCTTGTCAGAGGCTTGTTTGAACCAAGACAGGGTCTTTTGAGGACGTGGCAAAACTTGGAAGTACAGAGGGTACAAAAAGGGAGGGAGCACTACCATTGCATGGTGATGCCAGGCTTGCAGAGCTCCAAAGTCAGAGGAGCTGTTCCCATGAGATCCCACTGCCTGGAGTGGAAGGTTGCTGACCCTCAGCACCAGCTCTGGGGATGGCTGGAGAGCACAGAGCTCCCCTCTGCAACCACAGCGCTGGGGGACCAGGGCAGCAGCAAACCCAGACTGTGGTCAGCTGGTCTCCTGTCAGTGGGTCAGGCTTTGGGCTGCCTGTGCTGTCCCGGCTGGGATGGAGCGGAAGGGAATACCAGCCAGGATGCCTCAAATACCTCCGTGCTGACCCTCGCCAAGTTCTCAGCATTTTCAAAACAGTTCCCTCATTTGAGAATAAACCCACTCAATGCAACCACAAACCAAAACAAAGCAGAAAACCCCAACTTGCAACCATGGCCAGATGGATGTGCCTTGTCCTCATTTGTTCCCCGCCACTGGGCCAGGCTACCACTCCACTGTCACCTGTGATGGGACCACAGCCCTTGGAGGTGCAGGTCTGGCAGGGGCACAGGGGAGGCAGAGGTCACCGAGGGACCTCCCCCACCTCTGCACCATGGGCAGCATGAGAGGAATTGTGTTGGTGTCCCCGGGAGGATGTTACAGGAACCCATCGTGTCAAATCCTCACTCCCCTCCCAGATAAAGCCAATTAACATTTCAGGTTGTCTTCTCCTAACTGAAAGCAGCATATGGAAACATGCTGCTTTAAAACCATTTCAGGTTGAACAAACAGCTTAAACCTCCATTAAAATAAAGTTAAAATAATTCTGTTAGTAAAATATTTATGTTGGGCTCCTGTGGCCAACCCTGGACTGCTGAACTTGGCAGGCTCTCCCCTTCCCTCCAGATCCAACACCAAGTGATAGAACCTCCTCCCCACCTCCACTCGCTGGCTTTTTGATAGTTCAGGGGTTTACAAAGATATTTGTAGACAAAATGCAAAAGATTTTAAGTGCAGCGCTTGGGGGAAAGCGCAGGTCTTGGCAGGCTGTTGAGTATGGCACGTATAACCCAAGAGAGGAGTCATTTTTGCATCCATCAATCCAGACCGTGATACAGAGAGTAACACAAGATAATTTTAGGTGCAAAGGGAGCACAAAAGATACAGCTCTTACCTCCGCAAGAAAAGATGAGCCAGGGTCAAGGAGGCTCCTCTAAGGAGGGTGAGAGGCTGCTCAGCCTTTGGGGGCACGACGCTGCCAATGTGCTTCCCTCCACCAGAATTCAGCCCTCGACGTTTCGCGCCGCTGGCACCGGCTCAGCACCTTTATCTCCCCCTCTCCATCCTCAGGGGTTCATTCCGCCAAAGATCACAGTTCCGGGCGACACGATCGTCCTAATCACAGTTTAACCTTTTTCAAGTTTCTTTTTTAAGGTGACATCATCTTGGCAAGAGGGGACATAAAGAAAAGCTGTCTGTAGAATGGACTTGCCTTATAAGGGCCGCATCAAAAATAAAAGCTTGTATAACCAAGGGAAAGCTGGAGCAAAAACAGGGCTGGGAGCTCCAGGAAGAGCCTGTGAGCTCCTTGGGGTATCTCCCTTGGTCACACAAGGTACCACATTTTCTGTTTCAATGCCATTAAAGAAGGGCAGGAATAAAGCTTCCTTGGGAATGGATGGGTCAAGTCCCCCAAAACTTGGATGCCAAGTTTCCTTGCACATCCAGGCAAGAATGAAGGCAGCCATGGAGAGATGTACCTTCCTGCTGGTGTCTGGCATCCACCTGGAGATCCAGGGAAAAGGGACACAGTGTTTTACCTCAATGGCAGTATGTTAGACTGAGAGATTGTTTGGAAGGATACAATGGAAAAATGGTACTAATGCAACTAACGAAGGATTTTCTCTGCTGGGTTGTGCCAGTTGGCATCCTGACAGGAAAAGACACAAACACATTGCAGAAGAACCCCCCCAAGCATCTTTACTCAAAGAAATTACATCTGTATCTAATTCACAGGAAAATAACATACTTTATGTGAAAACACTGTCCACTGTTCCACTGCCAAGCCAAGACACACATCCCATTCTCTGTCCTTCAGTTACATACAGAAATTCCCCCGAGTATCCAGATGTTCCCAATGCTGACTTTCATGCTTAACTTCATTTGGAGCCACTGTCTTCACAGTTTAGGGAAGCATCCCCTGAATTTTCCTGATTTGGGCAGAGCATGAGGGCAGTGAGCAGTTCCCCGTCTCTCTGTTCCGATTTCAGGAAGTTCCCTGAGGACAAACCCTTACCTCCACCATTTTGCATTCAACCTCATGTATTTCAGAGCAAGGGCAGCCTGTTTTCTTTCCTTACCCTCACAGAACTGTGTATTTTTCTCACATTTCTGGTTTAAAAGGAGAAGCTAATGTGATCAAACTTGATTTCAATTACAATATTCAACCACGACTAAGTCATCTGAGACTCTTACCAAGCCAGGACCAACACATGTTCCTTCAGATTTTAGGAAAACAATTTCTTCTGATGATTTATATAATCTCTTAAGAATCCACATTTGATTGTAGCTGAAAACATGACACCCATCACCCCAGGTGGAGGGAGAACACTGTGGTTTGGGTTTTGCAAAAATCTAAGCTGAAGGCGGTTTGGATCTTATTTCATCTAATCTGAACAGCTGAGATGATCAGGGTGGGGACGTGTGGGTGAGGAGATAAATATTCCTCCTATGAAGTCGGTGCCTGAATGATAAACACTCTTATGATGGATGTCCATAAAATGAGATGAGACATCAAGGAAGAGCTGTGAAGGTCTGTGACTGGTTGTTTCCAGGGGTGGGGATGGAGCAGCAGAACCACCCGAGTGCTTCTGGTCCAGTCTGGAGAGGGGAAGCTGTGATGGGTCCAGGGTGCTGCTCAGTGGGTTTTCATCACGAGCTCTTCCAGCGCCCTCTCCCTCTGATTCCCACAAAGCAAAAGAACTTCTTTGATTTCATTTTGCTGGAAACCCATATCGTTAAACTGAGCCAAGAGATGCAAGAATTCAGCCGCCTGGAGGAAGAAGGAAGAAAGGGGAATGATGTTATCATGGATGGATCCATCGTGGGATTGCAGCAGAAGCAGTGCTGTGGGACAAGGCTGCAGCCAGACGCCCTGGCTGGGTTGTGTCACCGCCAAAGGGCACCACAACAGCAGCCCGAGGACACACATACCCCTGGTAGCATTTCAACTTCTTAAATAAGAAATATTTAATATTAAAGTCAGCCTCCAGCTTCACTTATTCCTTATAAAGTTTGCATCAATTCCATGCAGTGTTTGCATTATAAAGAGAGCAGGGAGATGCAGTGAGCACAAGCTGGAATTCATTTGTCCTGCTTCCCTCCTTGCTCAGGCTGGGCCCCAGTGCCATGACATCACCCAGAGCCGTATCCTCAATAAATAAACCTTCCCTGACACCGAGACCTGGGCAGCCCCTGCTGTCACTGCCTAACGAGCAATACTATGGGCCGTTGGCATCCCAGCAAACACTGTCAGCCCAGACTCCAAGCAGTTCCACCTCTCCAGGCTCTTCATTACCCAGGAGGAGACTGATGATGGAGACCAATGCCCAGTGTGTCACCACAGTTTTTCTCCCTGGAGGGGAGCTGGGAGAGAGGGAGCAAGAGCAGGTGTTGGTGGGCTTGGGATGGGATTCCCTGCACAGTGGGTGAACGAGCATTGTGCTGCACAACGGGGTGAGAGGATGGATGGAAAAGGGGATTGAGCAGGTGTCCTTTCCCAGAGGGTCCTTATGGGGGTCCCGCTGGTGGCAAGGCAGTGGGTCTGACCCCCATGAGGGGCAGTGGAAGTGGAGGGAAGGGTATAGCCCGCTGGAAAAGCGAGCCCGGAGGACACAGCACAAAGGGCTGGGTTGTGCCATCCCACTCTGACCTTTTTCTCTGAGTACTGGAACATTTCCATGGCCTCCTCCACCTGCCCTTCCTCGTAGCCCTGCTTCAGCAGCCGGTCACAGGCACCCAGGTAGCTCAGGAACTGCAGAGGAAGACAACCAGGTTAATCCAGCCTTGCTGGCACAGAGAGTGAGGGCAAACAGGACCATCTTGACACCAACCAGGGATACACCATGGGGAGTACATCAGCAACACCATCTTGCTGTTTCCCATCTGATGCTCAGCCGGGGTGGTCTGTCTGTCCACGATTCCCAGTGGGAGATGACAACATCTTGGTCCCTCTCACCCTCCCAGGGTGGGAATGGGAACAAGGCAGAGGGAGGATGAGGAGCAAACCAAACATCTGAACCTCTGAGATACAGAGCAGTGGCCTCCAAGCTGTGGGTGAGGCAGAGCCTGTCCCGGTGGGATGTCCACCCTCAGCCAACCCCACATCCCTTTGATGCTCCGGGGTTCAGGCACCCCTGGGTTTGCTCCAGGGTCCGAGCGCAAAACCTACCCCAGGGGAGACCCGTGTGCTGCCATTACTGAAAGTAAACAGTTATTTTTGGCTTTCCTCGTTGTTCTTGGAGTGCTGACAGCACAATTCCCAGCAGCATCTTTTAAATACCGCGAGAATCACTCACTGTCCAAAAACATATGGGACAGACAATGATAAATGAGCTATACAATAGCAGGGGGAATAAAAACATCCCACGGGTCTCCCCAGAGCTGTGCCATCTTCATCCAAGGAGAAACTGATTCATATCTTCCCCAGATCCACCAGTGCACAGACCTCCACCCTCCCCAGCACCACCCTAGCCAAGGGGAAGGACTCAGTAAAAGACCACAAAACACATGAAAAAGGCAAAAAAGTCCCTCAAATGTTGAGCTGATCTAGTTTGGCTGAACAGCAGAGTAAGGATTTTTAGAAATGTCAGCCTTAAGGAGCAGCTCAGTAACTCAGGGAGGAGACAGTCACTGGTCATTGGCATTCCTAACCTGATTTTATTTTCCTCGTTACCTGACCAATGACAACCCCAACTCATTGCTGTACTTTCTTGCTCTGTTGTGGTAGGAATAGCTGCTCACTCACGGCACAACACAGACAGTCCTGGCAGCCTGGTCAAGCCCAGCATGAAATCGGTGCCATTGTCAACTCAATGGTTTTTATAATTTTCTTCTCAAGAAGAAGTTTTTTAACACTGTTGCCCTGTGCCTACAGCTGCCTGGGGAGATGAGTGCTGAGCAGCTGCAGCCTCTGTCATGTCTCAGCTCACAGGTACATCGAGGGCTCCATGGATCGAGGATGCATTTTGAATTGATCAATGATCATTGAGCAAAATGCAATGCTGCATTTTTGGTTGAGCCCTTGGCCATAACATGATGAACCTCTGGCATGTTGGGGTAACTAACCCTGCTTGAGCCTTTCAGAAAAGTTCTTCTGCCAAAACTCAGAAGGGATCGCCTCTTTAAGGCCACAAACTTGCCTTCTCTACCAAGGTGGGCTTTGCCAGTTTTGAGTTGACACTGCAAAGAAGTTGAACAATTTTTGTCTACCATCTGGTACTACAATCAATCCTCAGAGTTGAAGTTGTTGTCATCACACACTGAAACCCTGCATGACACAGCAAGCAATGAAGAGCACCCACAGCTCTTCTTTTAACTTCAGTTGGAACATATTTTGCAGGAAAGTTTAGCCTAATTTGGTAGTTTTGTACTTGTAAGAGATGCACAAAAGGTCAGGCTTTACATTTTATCTTGGCTGCATTGGGCATAAATGGGAAAGATAGAATCTGCTGGTGAAGCAGGCACAGGATATAAGGCAGATCTTGTATTTTGGTGCAGGAATCTCTTCTCCAAGGGAATGGGAGTCCCAGTGTTTATACAGAAGGGAGCAGGCTGTACCCACTTCCATCCTTAAAAAGATGCACTGTCTCTTCATTTTGAAGCCAAAGACACCCTCTCACGGCTCTGTGCAAAGAATGTGGGCTGGGCTCTGTCCATCTCCCTCTGCCTGGATGAAACCTCCATGAATTGAGGACACAATCTTCCCTTCCCACCTCGGCTCTCCTGAAACACCAGCGAGGTCTGGGGGGGCTGGTCCAGCTGGGGTGACTCAGGAGGGAGCTGGGAGCTGCAGGATGACTCAGGCACAGAGCAGCTTCGTGCGCCGACCAGGCGGGTGGGAGCTGGCCCACGCAGCACAGGCAGCTCCCAGGGGAATGGGAAGGAGACTGGCACCCGGCACAGGCTGCTTGGCACTGTGCCTGCTCATGCCTCTGCCAGGATCTGCTCCTGCTCTCTGGCATGACAGCTTCATGGACATCCCTCTTGATGAGTTTCAATTAAGCCCCTTCTCTCTCTGCAAGAGTTACTTGGGTAATTTAGCCCTAAAATCCTCTGCTGGGATGAACAGGTCCAGTCCCAAGCTTGCCAAGGGAGTCAGAGCCAGCAGCATCCCTCATGTCATGGATGCTCCAAGGCCCCCTTGGACCATTGTGGGATTCATCTGCACAAGCAGAGACCTCAGGAATGGGGACGCAGCACTGCAGGCAAGGATGTACTCAGACACCAGGGGTAGGAAGAGTCTGTATGTTAAATGTTTTCAATAAATTCCAGGTTATTATAGAGGGTTCCTGAGGAAAAAAGTTCTGGGACCCCCTTGCAATGGATTCTCTGCTTGCTGCAAGACAGGAAAGTTGTGTTTTGGAGAGAGCCCAGTCAAATCTTTGAGGTATTCGTACAGTCCTGCTCTGACAGGATAAACCATGGTAATCATCACACAAATCCAACAGCTGGGAAAAAATGATGTGCAAAAAGTTTCCATGTATGGGGGCAAAATTTGTACCTCAGAAGGACATGAAGCTCCACACAACAGATTGAACAGATAACGAAACCAGCCGTGATTACATGCTGAAAAGCTGAGGGCAACTCATTGCTATTTTATTACTGCAAAAGTCTGATCTCATGGAAAAGCCTGTTAGCTGTGGTCTGACAACAAAGTGGGAGAGCCAAGGCAATCAGAAATCCACCCCAAACAAGACAGCCATCCCTTTCTCCAGGAAAATCAAGTTTTCCTTTACCCAAGGTTTCCGGCGGTGCCGCGCCAGCTCCACCAACCTGACTTAAGCTTTGCCTTCCCGTCTTCTGGAGGGTGAGGATGGCTTTGTGCGTGGGGTAGCCCAGGGCTATGACGGGCTCGATGAGGTCTCGCTCCTCTTGGCTCAGAGCAGAAAGCAGGTCAGCCGAGGAATCCGGCTGAGATCTGAGGGAGCTGAGGGGTCTCCCAGGCGTGCAGGCAGGGGGGAGGCAGGTGTAGGGGCTGAGAGACTGCAAGGAAAAAACAGAAGAGGGTCTTATTGCTTCAGCTCATGGGATGATGTCAAACACTCAGGCTGAAGCAACGCTTTCGAACACCGGCAGTTACCTTGCTGTCTCCAGAAGAGGAAAATTCCTATACATGGAACATCCAACGGGCATCAAAGGAGACTGGATTTAATTAAATCCAGGCTCAGCTATAGATACAGATCAGATCAAAGAGTGCTCAGGCTGGGTGATGTACAAATACACACAGGCATTTAATCTTTCCTTAATTACCCCATGTCTAGTACAACTGCCTATAAATAACCTGGTCATTCATGTGTCCAATGGTTTTAATTGTAGGTTTTCAGTAATTCATCTCCTAAAATCTCTCAAGTAGCTGGATGAGATGTGATTTCTTAAAAAACATGGTGCAATTCAGATTCAAGGTGACAGAGTGATATTTACTCCATCCTGTCACATCCCTCTTTCACCAATGATTTGTATTTTTAGTAGGACTATGAAGTCCAAAGTTTCCTAGAAAAGACATGATGGCTGTAAAGGAGCATTTCCCTATAAACCTCACCTATATCTGTAAGAGGGGGGTAATAGAGAGAAAAGAGGGGAAAACCCCTGTTATTTCACTCTTTTTTTTTTTTTTAGTGTTTCAATTGATAATCAAATAAGACCCCGCTTGTTGGGAAAAACAGGGGTGTTTTGATTTGGACAGAGCAAGTAAACATGCACAACCTCAGAGGAAAAAAGAAACCCTGCCTTCACTTCTTATGAAAACTCATCAGTAATTTTTCATGGGTCCAGTGTTCCTGAAGTCCCGTTTTGAATCCATTTTGCTGCCCAGTCTCCGGCAAATGAGACCAATTCAACACCCTCCACCTCCCTCCTCTCTCAGCACCAAGCAAAGGCAGCAGCTCACCGGCACTGTGGGTTTGTGCCGCTTGATGGGTGGGATTGGTGCAGGTGTGGCAGGAGGAGTTGGCACCAAGGTCCCCAGCTGGGACACGTCCTGGGCTGGCCCGTACTTGACACTGCGGTTGGTGCCGGGACACTGTGGGAGCAGCCGTGGCACTGGGATCCCCCTGCCCCCCGTGGCAGCTCTGTTCAAAGGATGCACCAGAGCAGCCAGCTTCCTCCTGGCTGCCTCCAGCTCATTCTTCATGTTGTTAAATATCACCATGGATCTTCTCTGCTTGCTGGGGTCCGGGCTGGCTGGGCTGTGGACATTGTTCTCTGGTGAGGGCTCCAACAAGCAAGGTGATGTCTTTGGTCGGGTCTGGTAAAAGCTGAGACGTGAAGCCATGCTTCTCCCAGAGCTTCTCCTCCTGGAGAGGAGCTTTTCATCCTTGTCATTCTCCTCCAGGGAGGTCGAGGAGTACTCATCGTCCGAGCAGTCGCCCTCCTCCGAGTGCCAGGTCTCGCTCTCGGTGTCATGCCCGTAGGAGGTGTCGGCGGCGCTCATGCTGATGGAGCGCCGCACTGCCACGTCCCGAGCCCGGCCCCCGTAGCTGTCAGCAGGGTCCACCAGCAGCAGCCAGCACGGCGGGGCCGTGGGGACGACCTCGGAGGTGACCCGGTGTCGGCAGGTTTGCTGCTGAGAGGCCACCTCGACCCAGTACAGCACTTTCCTTTCCAGGGAGAAGTCGTGCTGTGGAAGAGCGAGAGGCAGTTGGTGAGGACACCTGAAACCAGACCACGTGGCACTGAGCAAACCATGCGCTTTGCGAGGCAGCTTAAGGGCTGCAGCCTTCCCATATCAGATCCTACTTCCCTGAGCATCAGGGCTGGCTGCAGGATTGGGCCGTGCCAGCCTCATCCCTACAGGGAATCCCCAAATTTACACTTGAAAAAAGTCCCTCTATAAAGTTATTACTATTGTGAGTTGTACCTACAATTCTTCTGAGAAGTGTTTTATACTTAGAGGTGGTTTTGTGTCACTTTGGCTGTTGTGGAAGGTGGGAGGGTGCAGACAGGGGATGTGGGCATCCTAATTTTAGGCAGCTGCAGAGAGGCACTGCATCCAGCCACAGGCTGCCCCCAGGGTGGTGGCAGAGTTTGTTTGTGGCTCTCATTAGTGGCACTTCAGGCACAGGGGCTCTGGACCCACCAAGGAGGGTGATGCCACCTCAGGCAGTGGCAGGACCAGCCATGGGAGTCTTTTGTGGCGCCAGGGGCTCGGCTGGTCCCCAAACAGAGTTGTCATTTCCACATAGTCTGTCTTAAAATATAAGCTTGTTTGTGACTGAAATCTGAGGATTTTCCTGGAACAAACAAGCCTTGCCTGTCCCAGAGCTCTCCAAACAAGGTCTCCTCTGGATGGGCAGGCAAGTACATTCACAGCCCAGGAATGCTGTTTTTACTGCTCCTGCCACTTGGGTCATCTGTGGACCCAAACCAGCCTCCCTAAGGAAAACACCCCCACGTCCCTCCAGAAGGATCAGCCTGAAGCAACAGCATAATCTTGCTTGGCCTTGGCGGGGAGCATCAATGCATCCCAACTAGGGAGAAACACGGGATACTTTATATACATATATATATAAATATTTATATATATATATAAATATATGTATATATATATGTAAAAATTTACATACATATATAAATTATGCATATGCTGTCAGTACAGGTAATATTGCCTGCTTATATCTGTTAAATTTATTGATATTTAATAAATATTATTAATAAATGAGACAGTGATAATTCCAAAGTAGAAGACAACCCCAGAGCAGAAGTTTGTCCTCCCATCCCGGAAAGACCCAAGCCTCCTGCTTGGACAGGATTTTTAAAAAGCAATCCCAAAACAACCCCTTCCTCACTTCCACATATCACAAATCATCCTCTCCTCCCAGTACTGCTGCAAACCAGTCAAGTAAGAGGAGATCAATTAGGATGTGCCCCTTCTCTCCTAAGAAAAGGAAAGCACCACTGACATCCCTCTGAGCATCCCCCAGCAGTGATCTGGGTGTGGACTCACCATGGTGCTCATGAGGATGTCGGTGCAGTCGGGGACCTCGATGTCCGGAGCGGTGATTAAGGGGATTTCTCCCCCTGAGTCCCCATCGAGGCTCAGGGCCATCCGGAAGGGAACTTCATCCAGGTAGCTCATCACTCCTGCCTGATTTCTTGCTGCTGGAGCAAGGGAGGAAACAGAACTGTAAAAGGTAGGACTAGCACCTCTCAAGTTGGGTGGAAGGAGAGGAAGATGAGCTTTTTCAAGAGCCAGCCAAGTAAAAACCACTGTGTGCATTGCCCAGATAGGTAAAATCTTATTTACTGACACTGGGAAGATTTGTCTGAACTAACCTTTGCTATTCTCAGCTTGAGCCAGCAGGACCTGACCAAGCTTACAGCTTTCTTTGGCAGAGATCCTGAGCATTTTTCTTCTCCACTTCCACCTCCATGCATGCCCTGCTACTTTCCATCCCTCCTGCCTCTCCCTCCCTCTGCTGCCCTTTGCATGATCCCTTCCCCAAGCTGGGGACACACTGAGCACTTTTTCCAGTTACAGAGGGAGAAACCACAGCCAAGGAGGACACCTTGCAGGTCTCCTCTCCCTGTGTAACCTGACAGAGCTCATGCACACAGCCACGTGCTGCTAAGCCATGACACGGAGCATCCCAAGGGAGGACATTCCCTCTGGCACCTCAGCAGCTTGTCAGGAGCCAGGCTGGGAGGCTGGTGCATGAGGCAAACCTAACAGTTAGGGGGATGTCAAACAAGCCATTTTAAGGCCAGATTAGCTTTTAGGAACCATCTACTCATTTTAAGTGTGGTGATGGTTTTAGAGCAGGACTGCAGAGAAGAGAAAAGTTTCTGATTAATTGGGAATGGTGGCATGGAAAATATTACTGCAACAGCGTCGCCATCAGCTCTCTGCAGATGTCTCAATTTAGTAAAAAGCCTCTACTGCTGCATGAAGCCTCGAGCTTCCCAGTGATGACAGCATGCAAAATTATTTCTTTTACAGATTATCAACTGCTAAGAGTTGGTGGCCAGTCTCCCCACGAGTCCTGGCACACACAGCCTGTGCCTGCTCATCCCAAAGTCCTCAGCAGTCATCCTCAGGACACACAGTAAATACTTGTGTGACACCCCATCCTCAGGATACACTGTAAATATGTGTGTGACATCCCTAAGTGCTTCTCCCAGTTATTTTTTTCCTTTTAAAACAGCTTTTTAGACAATGAGGATAAACACTCCACAAAAAAGGAAATATTCAGATGAATGTATACAAGGATGAAAAAACTGCATGTTTAATGCAAAAATAAGTCTATAAGGGGAAATGGGATTCAAAGTAGTTTCTTATGTTGGCAGAGGACTAAGAAATTGTTTCCAGACCACAAACAGACATGAGTGACACACACAATCACTCAGTGCAACTCAGCTGGTCATTATCAGAATGACAACAGGGTTGTCTCTCGCCTGCTTACGCCAGGAGCCTTTAATACCTCTGCCCAAGCAGAGCCCCTAACAAGCTTTGTGCTCCTGCACATGTCCTGCCACTAAGACATGACACAGGCAACGTGTGGGGAGCCCTCATGGAGCCAGACCATCTGCTCCAGCCTAAGAGGGCTCAGCCCAAGGGACAATCCACGTCAGCACAGACAAAGACAACACATGAAAAGACCTGCAGGCAAAACCACCTTTCCCAGCTTTCTGCAGCTCCAAGCACGGCCCCTGTGTGCAAGGCGGACAGACCCTCTCTGCAGCTTATGCTGTAGACTGGCTCTTCCCAAAATCTCTGTGTATAAGGTGCAAAGGAAAGTTGTGTCTCAACATCTGTCACCCAGAATGGCTTCACTTGGGTTCAAATGCCACTTTCAGGTATGAGGATGAAGAAAATATGAAGATGGTACCAGCTGTATTTCACTGCATAAATACTGTTCTCTAAGAAAGGCACCCACAAGTGTTAATTCCCAGTTTAGAAAACAAGAAGTCCTTTGGGGTGGGTGTGATGACAAGAAAACTGCTACTAGACAAGAATAAAAGATGGTCAGTCCTAAACACCAACTCACACCAGAAGGCAACTCCTAGAAGGTCTCTGAGCTTGTACCCCACACCAGCCCTGCCCACTTTCACATCACAGACACTGGCCAGTGCACAAACCAGCTCACATCAGGAAGAGGATGTGCCTTAACATGAGAAACCTGAACTGCAGCGGGACCAGTGGAGGAATAGGATGCAAAGGAGCCTTGGAAACACATAGCCAACCCCTGTCTTCTTCTGGACTATAGTAATTTTTTAAAACTTAAAGACAGTAGGAAATACTATACTTAGACAAATCTGACTCTTCAACATGAAGACAACAACTTTTAAGAATACTCTGTCTCCACGTATTTTATGAGTTGAGATTTTAAACATTCCTATCTTCCCCACTAAAGATATAAAACATTTTAATGCACACATTGCTAGACAAGAACAAATACACAAAACAAACCACAGAAAGTTTGAGGGATGGAAATATACCTAAAGGTAGATCATCCCCTGGCATTTTCAAGCCCTGTGTTTATCAATAAGATGAAGTTATCCTTACCGTCAGATGAACTCATGGAGCTCTCCTCGCAGGGCAGGGAGAACAGGGCTGCTGCTCCACTGCCTGCTTATCTACTGCTCAGCTCTTTAAATTCCTGCAGTGTCAGACAAGCAGCTGACTTGGACAGTTTTAAGATAATCGTAGCTTAAGTGGTTGGCCTGTCCCTCAGACGCACTGACGGGATAAGGAGCCTAATTGTTTAAGCAGAGCATCCTCCGGTCACTAAGCTTCCTGAACTGGAAGTGTCAGAGTTGTATTGTTTTTATGCAATTGTTTTTATTTTTATATTTAAACTTGTGCATTTTCATCAGGAAAGACTCCCCAGGATCTGACTCAGCCTTGGGTCTGGAGTACTGAGATGCTGGAATTGACAGGGGGGATGTATGGAGGAGGAAATCAGAACTCCACCTCCAAAGGACTTCCTGGTAATCTGTATTTTGGGGTGCTGCAGGTGAGCAAGAACTGCAAACTTCTGCACTCACAGTAATTCTATTAAAAACTACTAGTTTGTGTGCTCTTACTAACAGAAACCAGTGCAAAGCTTCAGCCAATAAACTATTAACATATCACATAAGGCCCAAGGGTGGAATTTAGGCCATGACGTCGCCTCCTCCATGGATGACGCGCTGTTGTGACGCCAAGAGGAAAAGCACTGGGGAGATTAACTCGATTCCCACACACTGGGGCTAAGCAAGAATCAGGTCTGCAGCTCTGGAAAGGTGTCACGACCATCTGCATAGCCCAGCAAAGCCCCAAATCCATATGGCCCGTCACTGTCACAAGCAAACTGTCCAGAACATGGACGGCTTTGACATCAGATGCCTCTGTCACCTTGTAGGAGGGAGAAGTTCCTTCACACAAACCTTTTCCCAGCAATTCTCTCCATGTTGGAGTTGTATTTGATGCCAAGTACTCAAACAAATCTCTCCCTCGGAGTAAAAGTGCTTCAAACGAAAAAAAAAAATATCCATTTTGCTCTATTTATTCTGTACAAAAAAAACAACTTACAAAATAGAGCTGTGTTTTGTAATCAAATATTACAGACATGATGTGTCCTTATACAAAAATAGCTATATAGGCAAAACAATTACAGTAGGACAGACTTCAGATTTTATTGGGTTTTTTTCCAGCAGGCTTATTCATCAAATTTGTGTCTATTCACACGGTTGTCTGACCTATTTCACCACAGCTGGGAATTTTTTCCATGTTGTGGTACCAGTTTTAGTCCACAAAAGTAAAATGTCAACAGCTGCTCTAATCAACCTTGAAAAACCTTGTCTTTTTTGTACTTCAGAATTTGTTTAAACTTATAATAGGGTTGTTTCTACACCCAAAAATACAGGAACTATTTTGACAGTGATACTTGACATGCTTCATTTAAGAAGAATAATATGTTTACTAATGATGTGTATATATATATGTTTTAGTATTTCTTTATTTCTGGAGATTTCATCATCTTCTATAAAGATAAAAGCCACTAAAAATAGGATGTTAATACTGGCACAAATACCACTGTCAGCAATGTTCCTTTATTAAGACTGAGATTTAACAAAAACTTGCAGCGGGACTGTAATTCCACACCATGAGAGGCCTGGCAGCTCTGGGCTTGCTCAGATATCTCCCTGCACAGTCAGACAGCAAAAACAGTTCTTAAAACTTCTCTTCAAGACATTCCAGTAAAGACATTCCAGTACCTGGCTGCCGAAAGAGAGGATGAGACTTCCTCTTCGGGCCCTCTCATATTTAACACATGTAATTTTAATGAAACAATCCTCCAACGTTAACATAATTTATTACCAAATCATCTGACAGCAGTGGCCCAAGTGTCATTGGTGGGGAGACTGGGGAGAACCCATCCTGGAGGGATGCAGCTTCCTTCGGGGTGGTCAGCTGGCACCAAGTACTGATCCCATTCATGCCTTTAACAGAGAGAGTGTTGAGAGGACAGCTGGTAAGATTTATAATATACCCACAGAAGTGTTTTTCCACACTGATCGATACACAAACCACTATAAATTGTACTCTGAAACTTGTCTATCAAAAGACAAATGTAAAAATCGAATGTACTGCTGTTAAATGGAATAGTTATGCATGAAGTGCGCTCTGCCTCACACGAGCATCTGTTGGATATGACTCAAGCAAAAATCTTGAAAAAAACAGCACAATCTATTGCATAACCAAATTTGGAAGTTGGCAAACCAAAAGGGATGCTGATTTTACAATCTCAACAAACAGTATTTGTCATCTTTGACAAAAAAATAAAGACTTTGTTTGGCTTTACCTGATCTGGATAAGAGCTGCTACAGAATGCTCAGCTTGTAAGTAGTAGTCTCTGAAGGGTTGCAATAGATGGGCAAGTGGGAATTCAGCTGTGAAAACACAGAAACAGAAATTGTTCAATAATCCAGAAAAACCTTTGATTCTAGTGAGTCTTAGAAGCCCCAAATTTGCCAACTCATTTGCTAGTGCCCAGCTGTAACTTGAAATCAGGTCCCTATGTAATATATTAGGGACTATTTACATGTTACACATATCTTGGTCTGTACCAGAGCTGTCAGAGGAAAGCCAAGACTACCAAAACTTTTCCTGCCTCTATCCTCTAAAGAAAGGGAACATATGGACACTGAATCTATACAGATTACCTGAGTCACACCAAATCACCAGACTAAAGCATCTGTTGGGTGCTGAAAGTCTTCAATCTATTCTATTTAGCCTCACTTCAGATTAATCTACAACCTTCTCTTGCAAAACATTATGAAATAACCTTGAGATGTGCTGCAGTCTACACTGATCAGCTGAGCAGTTCCTCTTACACCACAGGTGTTAACAGCACACTATGTTTATTCCACCTTTTTCTCAGACCATAAATTACTCCAGTGGATTTCTTTCTCAACTAGTTCTGTGTCTACATTTCAAACCTCAGTGACTGTGAGATGGGGGTGTGGTGTGGAAAAACACTGTTAAGTATGGCACGCAGAATTTACCTGGATCCCCAAACAGCTTGGAATCCATTTCCAGTTTCTGCTGTAGTAGTTTTTCCCTTTCCTTCTTCTGTTTCTTTTCCATTTCCCTCTTTCTTTCCTCCTCCTGTTCTCCTTCCAGCATAACCCTTAATGCTCTCTCCTCAGCCTCATACAGCTCTGTGCGAGTTTTGAGCAACGTTTTCAGACTCTCCACCTGAGTTTCAAATGCTTCATCTGCTGAGGGGGGTGGACAAACACCTGAAGAGAAAGAGAAGTGATTTTAAGTTTTCAGATTCAGAAGGGGATTTGTTATCAGACTTGAGAGCAGAGCTGGCAAAATCTCAGAGAAACATGAGCTTAACCTTGTTAACAGCTGGAATTCTTATCAGAATAATTGTTCTATCGAGAGTGACCTTGGAAAAACAGGAACACAACCACTTGTGAATTCAGCATTTTACAGCTATTCTTGCAACTAAAATCCATTATAAAGACACAGCTTTTTGAAGCTGCACCTTGCTAGTCAGCACAGGGCACCCTCATCATCTTATTTCCTGGGTGTGCAATAAAAAAAGTTGGGTGAAAATCTTGTAATTAACCTTTTCTGGCAGCAGCCTCTTTTCTCAGTTTCCGAAGCTTTTCCAGCCCACGCAGGACATCCACCATCCTCTTGGTGTCTGCTTGTTTCTTCCGTACTTCAGACAAGACACTGTCAGCAGCAGCCTTAAGCTCTCGTTCCTGTGAGAGAAAAAAACAGACATGATGTGTGAAATATCCCTCGAGGACAAGAATCAAGTGGTATTTTCCAAGAGATGAGTGAAGCACTGGAGATCAGTCACTTCACAGCAACAGCTACAAGTCAACCATTCAGCCTTGCCTTTTTAAGAAAAACAGGCTAAACCACCACAGACTTCAGAAAACAAAAAAGAGTGCTGTGGGACTCATAAATTTGGACCAAATCACAGGATCATGGAATCTTTAGGGTTGGGAAAGACCTTTAAGATCAGCGAGTCCAACTGTCAAATCAGCACCACCACCATGCTCACCACTAAACCATGTCCTCAAGTGCCACATCCATGTTTTTGAACACTTCCAGGATGGTTAATGAACTCATAAAGCCTGATAGCCTTTAACCACATAAGTTTAGGGAAAACATTAACAATGAACAGAAACAATCCCAATTAAAGACCATTAACCTGCCACAGTCTGACCACAAACCCTTCCTCAGCAGCTGCTCTGGACCATCCCAGCAGCAGACCAGCAGAACAGGAGCTCTTTGGCCAAAAACCAACACAAAAACCAACCAAAGTGCCTACAGCACTTTCCAGGAAGACTAATTTGAGATGGGTTTTTTGCTTTGGAGACATTTTACTTCTGGATGAGACCCAAAAGCTTGCAAACAACAAGCTTTATGAAGGACGAAAGCAGCAGGCAAGGCTGATGGACACTGAAATGGTGCTGAGCACCACAGGGTAGCTGTGAGCAGAGTGGGCAGGCTGACACTTGGGACCAGAGAGGAAAACCTCCAGTAGTTCAGAAATAACTTAAACCTCAACTGTCAAGGGCTAGGACATGAGCATGGCAAAGCTGAGATGCCCACCAAGGCTCTCAAGGAAGAAGCAGGGCTGCAGACCTTGGAAAGGGCATGTCTCCAAGCAAGCTGAAGTCATGCAGCACCCCGGTGGCACCCACTGACCCGCGGGGCCCAAAGCCGGGTGTGGGGCAGGCACAGACCACTGTGACACCATTACTGGCTGGTCACCCCGCCCTGCAAACGGAGGGACACTCAGGAGCCCCCGGGGGAGGCAGGACCAGGCGCTCGGGGCCGTACCCGGTTCTTCTCCTCCACCTCCTGGATGCACTTGGCCCGCCACTGGTCGATCTTGGCCTCCCGCTCGGCGGCCCGGGCCGCCGCCTCCTCCTTGGCCGCCCTGGCCTCGAGCTTCCTCCGCTGAAGGCGCAGCCTCCTCTTCCTCGCCCTCTCTGCCTTCCTGCGCAGCGCCTCGCGGTATCCGGGCTCCCGCAGGGGCCGCACGACCTCCCGCAGCTCCCTCAGCGCCGCCTCCGCCTCCTCCCGCGCCCGGGCCCAGCCCGGCCCGTCGCCCTCGGCCTCGCTCCGCCGCAGGGCCCGACACAGCGCGGCCACCCCGGCCACCCGCCCCAGCGCGGCTACCGCCACGGCCCGGGCGCTGCTGGGGTTGGCGGCGGTGGGCGGCGGCGGCGGCGGCGGAGGGGGAGCGGCGCGCCGGCGGCCCAGGAACTGCGACAGCCAGAGCTCGTCCTGCTGCCGCTGCGCTGCCGCTTCCTCCTCGGCCCCGACCCGCGGCGGGGCCGCCGCCAAGTAGGGGCCGCCCGGCGGGAAGCGCGGCCCGGCCTCAACTGCAGGGCCGGCGGGCGGCGGCAGGAGGAAGGGCGGGGGCGCCGCCGGCCCCACCGGGAAGGGCGCGGGGCGGGCGGCGGGGCCGGGGAAGGGCGGCGGGAAGGGGCGGAAAGGCGGCGGGAGGCGGGCGGGGAACGGCGGGGGCTGCGCCATGATCCCCCTCAGCGCTCAGCGCGCCGCCATAACGCCGCCTCAGCGCGCTCCCCAGCCCGGCGCCGCAGCGCCGCCTGGCGGCCCGGAGGACCCGCCGCCGCCCGCCTCTCGCTCCGCCTAATTAAAAAAATTAACCTTCAAAAACTACCCCTAAAACTTCAGATATCTGGGGATGGCGTAAGGGATGACAACTCTCTCGCTGCTTGAATATTCGCTTTTATTCAAACGCCAGAGGTGAAGTACAAACTGTAGTTACACGGCATTTTTGTTTTCCTTAAAAACAGTTCTTGGGTTACAGAATTCCAAACAACTTTCAAAACTAAGTTGTTGAACAGTTTCACCTAAAATGTCGTGGGTTGTTTTTTTTTGTTTGTTTTTTTTTTTCAATCTGTTTAAAAAAGGATTTGAGTTAAAGGATTCAGAATTAAAAGCTGTTATATTTTTTCACTCTACAAAAAGGAAAGTGAGGATGCAGTTACAGATAGTTCACCACAAATTCCCATTTTGGGGGGACTAAGCTTCTAGAAATATCCTCAAATCCAAATGCAGCTTTTTCTGAACCATTAGTGGGTCATTTAACCTAAAAAACCCTGAAATCCTAAGGGAAGTATCTGTTGTACCTGGCTACAGCTGCATGTCACACTGCTGCTAGGGAAGAACACGAGCAGTACATAAAATTTACATGACAAAAATAGGGTCAATGGATTTTCAGTACCATTTCCTGTCCTAAACCATTCACTAGACTGAAAAGAAGGATGAAAGTTTTATTTAAATAGTGTGAGTCAAAATTTTAGGGAAACTCAAGTCCACGTTATCACCAAAGGACAAAACAAAGTTGTAAGTGACAATTTTAATTCCTGAAACAAATCAAAAACATACAGGTCCTTTAGTGTTTTTACAAAGACTTTCCTAAAGGATTGAATTCATTTTGGTGGAGAACAGAAGAGGGAGAATCTCTTTGCTGTGAGACTAAAAATCAAAGACAAACCCACAAGATGCAATACTAGCATTTGAGAATATAACTTAAAAAGCACTGTATCCTGTGAACAATCACTACTGATTACAGCAAAAATATTATACATTTACTTCTTTCATCTCTTAACATTATAAGATAGGTTGGGCAAATAGCTGGCACCAAAAAATTGATGCATGATAGTTCCAATACGTTAAACAAAATGTACTATATTAGAACATTAATATTTAAAAATTTATGGCGACTTCTCGTCCAAATTCAGATGGTTTTACTGCTTGTTCCGAGGAACCTCGTTGACCCCTCTGGAGAATTAGCAAATTACTGACTTCACCTTCTCTCACAGTATCCAAGGTGACTAAAGCTTAACTCCCAATGGAGATGTGAACAGTATTATTGGATATTCAAATTACTGTAACAAACCAGTGTCACATTTTAACAGAATCTCCCAGAAGTGTCATAAAGTGTGTCCCAGTTTTTCCAAAAGGGCTTCCTCCCCCACCAATGTAACAAGTCACTCCAGCACCCACTGAGTTTCAAACACCAGCAGGAATCTAACACTGACCTGAACAAACCCCTGTGAGCTGTACGAGGAGCTAAGATAGTTTACTCACCCTCTACTAATTATTAATTTTGATTTCCCATTTGTAGAGTAACATTATTGTAAAATCTAAGTATTGGCAGCACCTGCACTGCTGGTTTAGTTTCTGCCAAGAGCAGTGCAGGTGCTGCTGTATTTGCTATACATTTTAATTGAACAAGTGTAATATACAATTCATATTTGAGCATTATGCCATCCCAGTCCACACTGTCCATCAAATCAAGGTGATGCTGCAATAAGATACACGATCTGATTTAGCTGATAAAGTTCCTCATCACGTATCGTATCCGAGACAGATCCAATCCTTTAGGATCAGCCTGAATCCAGAGGCAATCATAAGGAAAGAACCCAGTGAGCTTTATGCAGGTGAGCATTCTGACAGTGTTTAATGGTTTGCAGCATCTGCTTGTCGGGGCCAGCCTTCCTCCTCCACGCCAGAGTCGTATTCCTCCTCGGATGAATCTTTAGTGGGAGCCCTGGAATTAAAACAAATGATCAGATACATTAGAAATTGAGGGAAAAACAGTTTCCAGAAGTTCTGGAAAAAGTTCTGACCTTCTGATCTGGAAACGGTGCTGTGCACATTTACAGTACCACCAGTACACAGTCTCATTAACTGAATTCAATTAACCTTCTGATTTTCAGTAAGTTGTTTGATTTAATCAATACATTTAATACTTCTGGTCCTCTACAAAATCACTTAAAGCATCAGTGTAACACTTTCCACTCCCACCATGCTCTGAGACACCAGGTGTGCTGAGCCAAGCTTCAGCACAGGCAGATAAGTACATGTACCTCAGAGGAGAAAGTCACTCAAAAAACATTCTCAGGGGTAGAAAGCAAGACAGAATTACTAGATTTGAGAACTGAAATTTAGGAACTAATTTTTTAACCTGTTTTTAACCTGACCCGTTCTCTCTCAACTCCATCTGCTGTTCACAAAAATTGTTTCCTTTTAATCCAGATTTGTCCAGTGCTTTCAGCATTCCACATCATTACCATAACATGATCTTTACAATATAAAATTGATTATTTTAACAAGAGTTCAGCAAATCAATAGATGTGCCTTTGTGGCTCTCCACTGCTGCACGAGTAATGCAGAAAACTGCAGTAGCCTGGAGCTTGTATCAAAAAACCACTTCAGTGGTAAAAACTAGGGGGAAGGAAACAGTTCTGTTTCAGAAATGTCAGTACAGTCACAATTAAATTTCAGGTTTTTACTGTTAGCTTATAATTTACTGCTATTTCTACAGGTATACACACATAAAAGCCTTAAAGTAACTTCATCTATGTTATTTTTAAATTTCTGTTTAAAAACTAAAGCATTACAAACCTAAGGCCTCTAGGACAGAATGGGCACTAATTCAGCTGTGTACAATATACAGAGCATTGGGTCTTTTTTAGGTTGTGTGCATGGATTTGTGTTGTCCCATAAGAATACCTGTCTAGTTGTATTACTGGTCTGTTCTGCTACTTCTGTCATGGTTTTACCTAATGTATCCTGGCTCTTTTTTGCCTTCTACAACATCTTTGTCAACTTCCACACAAACGATGTCAGAATTGGGCACTTCAAACATGGGCTCCAGCAGCAGCTTTTCCTACAAAGAAAATAGAGGGAAAAATATTTCTGTACACCCTCTTCTACATAACAATATGGTCACAAGTGATTTTCAGAGGTAAAGATTCTTCTTGGAAGAACTCTGAATATCCAATTTTAGAAAGACTTATTGTATCCATATAAGAGTTAGAGCTAAATGAAGTTTTGACTGAAAATTGGCACGCAACTCCAGGGAGCTTAATTTACTCTATGTAAGACTTAATTTACTCACCATTATAGATCGAAGACCTCTGGCACCAGTTTTTCTGTCCAGGGCCAGTCTGGCTATAGCCTTCAGTGCATCCTCAGTTACATTTAATTCACACTACAAAGAGAAAAATGGTAAGTTCAGTTAATTATTTCATTTATAACTCAGTCTGTTGAGTGCAAGCATTACTGGAAACACCACTGTATTTATAAACATGAATTCTGAAGAGTCATCAAATAAAGATTCCAACCTTATCCATGCTGAACAGAGCCTGGTACTGAGGGACCACAGCGTTCCGGGGCTCCGTGAGAATCCGTACGAGGGTTTTCTCATCCAGGCTGTGCAGAGGAACCACCACAGGCAAACGTCCCACAAATTCAGGAATCATGCCAAACTCTATGAGATCCCTGGCTTCCACATGGCGCAGCAGGCGATCCTTCTCCTCAATATCTTCCTGTGGATCCGACTCCCCACTTATGTTGGCAAGATCAGCCGCTGCTGCAGCCCTTCTGCCTTTCCCCATGTTAGATGGTGTCCCAAATCCTAGATACTGCAAAACAAACATGGTTCTGCTACAGAACTGCAATAACTGAGTTTTCTTGATGTATAATGGCCCATCTTCGCGAACGAAGATTTGGGGAAAGGTCTTTTACCTTTCCAGCCTGCGCAATGGATTTTTTAGGTGAGACACAGCCTGCGCTGAACTGAGCCCACCCTTTAATCCTAAGGTTCATCTGCCGGGGCCAAGCAAGCTTGGACAATGGCAGTGAGGTCCTCAGGACGTAGGTTTGTTTAGAGTGTCCTTCTCATAGATGGATGGCCTCACAGGGCTAACAACCTCCATCAGGCCAGGAGACCAGGACTTGAACCCGTGGACGCAGCAGTGAAAGTCCTGCACGCTAACCACTAGGCCACCAGGGGTCTCTTTCTTGATGTAAATAAATCACTTTCCATGTGTACTAAAAAATCTGCACTGACTGATGCCATTACATATTAATTCAAGCTCAAGAAATTACTTATAATAAAATTAGACCCCTTGCACACAGCTTCTTATAACATCGACCCTCAGTGAAGGATCAATACATGAGCCTAAGAGCAAGTTTTTCTTAAAATAAAGAAGGTTAGTGATGTGTCCTGGTCAGTTTACAAATATCAGTGACACTTCATAAGTGAAGCAAATGCAGGCAAATATGTTTATGTGAAAATCTACATTAACATGAATAATATTTCAGTCAAATTAGAAACAGGGTCCACATTTTTCCAGAAAGCTGCAGCCAGAACTCTGTCCCAAGACACCAATATACGAAAGAGTGAACTGCATGACCAGGTATTTTAAGATAATGACAGCGTTTTAGCACCATTAGCTCAAACAAACAAATTCAGTGTGTTTACAAATATAGCAAGACCTTTACAAGTCAGTACTGTGAGTGGTAATTAAGATGATGATCTTTCAGCTCAGGTACAGCCTGATGCACTCACTTTTTCATTCTTCCTCCTGCTGATAATTCTATCAAGACCATTAAAAGCACCAGAAGCTACAAAGAGGATGTTCGTTGTGTCCACCTGCACCGTTTCTCCGCGGAGTTTACGAGAATTCTTTTCTGGAACATTTACTATTGTGCCTTCAAGTAATTTTAACAAGCCCTAAGAAGGAGAGAAGAAATAAGCAATGAAAAATTCCTCTGTGTAGCATCATGTAAGAGGGCACACAACGCTGTGCTTACTTTCACAGGTGTACTTAGATTTTTTGCTCCCTTATGCCTTTACAGTAAGTGTCTAAAGAAACAAGTTTTCCATATGAGAATCCCAGTCAAGGACAAAAATCTTTCTTTAATGTGACTCCTATTGTGACATTATGAGCTGCACGTAGTGATGAGTTGCTCTAAGAGTTTTGTTAAAATGAGAAATGTTATCTGATCTTGCCTACATTATGCAACTTGCTGTCTGAATGCTGCCAAGATGTTTTTCAATTAAAGCATTTCAATGAAGCCACTCTCAGATTGCTTTTATTTTCTTGAATGACCAAAGTCAAGAGGAAAGATGAGGGATTCAAAGGTGATAACTAAGGAACTGAGGAACTATGACTATAAATACCCATGCTGTTTGACATATGACAGGATATGTCCACTCCATGGGCTGTTCACTTAAGAAGTAAAAATCACTCCAGGGAAGTATTTACCTGTTGAACACCTTCTCCTCCAACATCTCGTAACTGATGAATACCAGGGACACTGCCAATCTTATCTACTTCATCCAGAAAGACAATTCCTGCAGTTACAGAGAATGGATTTAAGGAAGACCCCACTTTTTAATAGGAGCAAGAATTTACAGGGAATAACAGCAGCAGACTGTTCTACTTCCCTACTGTAAACTGTAAAAACATAGGCATTTTGTCCAACTATGGACAAGGACAAAAGTACAAGATGGAATAAACCTGAGAAGAGCTCTAAGTCTGTCTGATTTAAAGTGTTAAAATTTAGGTACGTGCAAGAGGACTATAAATTACCGAAATACTGGTGGTCTTAAAAGTTCTGAGCACTTGGGTAAAATTAACACACAGTAAAAGTTTACCCTGCTGGGCTTTTTCTACGTTGTAGTTGGCATCTTGCAGGAGTTTTGCGATGACAGATTCAATGTCTTCCCCAACATAGCCAGCCTGGGTCAAGGTAGTACAATCACAGATAGCAAAGGGTACATCCAGGCATTTAGCCAGAGTCTGGGCCAGCAAGGTTTTACCTGGTAAAATAAAAACTGCATGTTACAACTGCCATTTATTTCTCGAGAGCACACAAATATTTGCAGAGGGACTTTTAACAGGGGCATGTAGTGATAGGGCAAGGGGGAATGGCCTTAAATTCAAAGAGGGTGGGTTTAGATGAGATATTAGGAAGAAACTCTTCCCTGTGAGGGTGGTGAGGCCCTGGCACAGGTTGCCCAGAGAAGCTGTGGCTGCCCCATCCTTGGAAGTGCTCAAGGCCAGGTTGGACGGGCTTGGAGCAACCTGGTCTAGTGGAAGGTGTCCCTGCCCATGGCATGAGGTAGAATGAGATGGGCTTTAAGGTCCCTTCCAACCCAAACCACTCTAGGATTTACCATAGGATCATCATTGCAGTTATCAGACATTCTGAACAATGCCAGCATGTTCATATATTCACATAAGAATACTTTCCAAGGCAGATAGTTTTCATAACTAGTGTTTTTTTACACTGGCAAGCTGTATTTCTGATTTTAGTTGAACAGTGCACATTTAAGGCAGCTTGAAATGCATACAGTGTCACAAATAAAACGCCACACAATATAAAAACCAGAACACATGTACTTGCAGAGTTTAAAGATTAAATAAATCAGTAGTCCTTTGCAGACACTCAGGGTGCAGTGCAAAGTCCAATTGCTCCTGCTTTGAAGTTGGGAAGAAACAGAATTAAAATATTATTTAGTGAATGTTCTCCCAAACAGTCTGCAAAATGCCATCACTTCAGCACAAACACTCCCACTTCTTACGAACACACAATATAATTTCTCTTTACAACCCCCTGCAGCTGATCTGTCCCAGAGGTGAAACAACTCTTTCTAACTGCAGCATCTCAGCTTGCCAGCAAAAGCAGAGAAACTATAAATGCATTCTATTCCAGCTTCGTCAAAGTGGCATCTTTTATTTGGTCAGTAAATACAGGCATTAAAAATAGAAAAAAAAAGAAAACCACACGACTACAGCTCCTTCCTTTTTAAGGCCACTTAGTGTGTTAACGTGGCACGAAAGCAGTGAAATCCCAGTTTGAAATTCACAGTTTCGTTTTTTTATACACCAAATTGGAATAATTACAGAAGAGGAAAATCACTCATTAAGAGCAAATTCCACAAAAAATGTGACACCTATAAAAACATGCAGCCGTGTACCTGATCCAGTTGGTCCAAGTAGCAAAATATTACTTTTTTCAAGTTTTATGTCGTCGTTGGGTGAATCTAGTACTTCTCCTCCCCGTTTTTCCTGAGGTATCTGCTGGTTCATTTGTTGCTGCATTGATGCTCCCAACGCATTCCCATGTGGACTGATTCCAGCAATCTGCAGCAGTTCTGAAGAGAACAATCACAGCACTGTTTGAGCACCAACAAGGTCTGTCATTACCTTAAATACACAATAACAGCTTGGTCTGTTCTGCAAATCTCTAATTCTCTATGTACAGATGTTTACAGATTGGACTGCAACAGAAATATGGCACAGTTATTACAAAAACATGAGTTCCAATCATGTTTTTGCACAAGCATGTATGAAAAGAATTTCTAATGGTACAGTAGATTACCTAAAAATACTCTTCTACATTTAAAGACAAGACAAAATTTTCAGTCCTTACAAATTAACTCATTTTAACTGTAATTTTTTATTTTTTTAACATATGAGAAGAAATAAACCCAAATTGTTGATCTCTATGATGAAAAGAGTACAAGAATTGGATTTTACCCAGCATTTCAAACTAGTAACTAGAGACTATTCTACAGTAACATCAAGAGGAGGTATTTCAGAGGAGGACATGAGGAGAGAGTTCACTTACTTGTAAATCTGTACTCATCCTCCCGTCTTCTGATTTCTAATTCTAAGAGAGAGGATGAAAACAGTAATAAAAAAATAAGTTTATAAAGGTTTATAAATTCTCCACCTCTTGCCCTCTTCTGAATACATCTCATCACTGTCTATGAGTGTATTTCTAGCAAGAAATCCCCACATGAACTAGTTGTTATTGCTGTCAAATAACCCAAAACCCAATTTGCATGTTTTTAAAATGACAGCAAGCTTTCTACTTCTTAAAACAGTAATGATCTGTTACCTCTGATTAGATTTTCACTTTAAAATCACCTATAGAAGGGAAAAAATGCAATAATATAATTTTGTTTGAAAAGGCTTCCTAAACTCTCCCATTTATATCTGAGTGTTACAATGTAAGGCTTTACATATTTCAAAGTACTATTTGTTATAAACATTCATTATCAGTCTCTCTGGGTATGCACAGTGTTATCTCCCTGTGGAGGGTCAGGAACTTCCTGGTGCCAGGTACACAACTGCTCTCCTAAAATCACCTGAACAGCGCTACTAATATTCCCTCCTCAGTTTAAAGTCTTATTTATGTAAATTTAACAAAATGAAAGATTTCTGTTTGCCTAACATGGTATTTTTTTTGCAAGACAGAACAAAACACCTTAAAAAAAAAAAACCAAGGCACACTTTGAGTCAGAGATGGTAACTTAATCCTACTTCTAAAAATAAATTAGATCAACATAGCTACACACTTACTCAGTAGGAAAAGTACTGCCAAGAGTAGCTCCATCTATACCTGCTAGATATGGAACAATACTATGGTGACCACTGGATGCTGCCAGCAGCAGCAGTTGAGGTTAGAAATCTAAGTACTCATCAATTTACCTATGCAAAATATCACCTTCCTGACCTGCATTGCTGCTTGCAGCTTAAGCAGCAGATTTACTGTTAAGCAGTAAATGAGATTAGAAAGAAAAATTTAGGAGGCTCGCTTTAGAAAGTTAAAGGAGAATACCTAATAATATGTATCAAAGAAAAGGGCTAAACATTTAATATAGTAGGCAATACTCCAGGCACCATAAACCTTCTGGATTACCATTTAAATACACCACAGAAGTTCACAGTGAAAATTAAATTTAACAAAAGTTCTTTTAGATCATTTCACTTACAGAACATCTAGTGTCAAGGTAAATCCTTCTCAGATTTATTAAGTTAGCGTCCTTAAATGATAAGTTTTATTTGACCCAAAAAATACCAAACATCATACAAACCTCTTGGAGTTAAAGAAGTCTGCTTTTCAACTTCTGCTTGCTGCCTCAGGTTAGCTGGGATATTATTGTAGATCCTCTTGTAATGATTATACACAGCAACTGAAAGCACCTTCTTGGCAAAACACTGACCAACAACGTATTTGTCGAGGTAGTTGTAAATCTGAAAAATAACTCAATCTTAGCAACACTTCTAAATCACCTTGCAGAGAAACAAAAAAATAGTATATTGTGCCAAAGAGGGACTTTGATCTAAACCAACCATTACAGACCTGAGAAATAGAAACTCAATATCTAAAAAACCAAAATATATTCCTGTGGATAGGTTTACTTAAAAAACATGGCTCTTACACAATCACATTGCATCTGTCAGTTCTGCCTTAATAATACTGTGTAGACACAGTCATTTTCCCCTGAATTTGTAAGAGGAACAGAAATTTCAAGAATACTTAATTTCTTAAAAGAGGCCTATCAAGGAGCTTCAGAGACCACGACAGTCCACCAGGAACTGAGAAACAGCAAAAGCTCCCTCACTAATCAGGAGAGGGAAACCAAATGACTTCAGATGGTCACAAGCTAAGCAGCCATAGCTCTCACCCAAAACCAGGCCAAATAAAAGGCTCTGCAGCTACAGAAGGAAGCTGCTAAAACGAGGATGTACAACGTGAGGCCGTAGCAGGAAATCAAAGATACTCTGGTTGGTGAGGGATGAGGTTACTCTCATGGCCCCAGAAGAAAATGAAGGTACTGGACTTCAGTCACAAGACAAAGGTAGAGGGAAACAAGCCCAAATACTTTTATTGGATCTACTTGTTCCCTTTATCAGTGCTCTGCTGGGTCACACAGCTCTCACAGGTTTAACCTTGAGCTAATCATCTTTATTGTTTGTTGCTCTGTCACAGCAGCCCTTTACACACCTGATGTGGGTTAAGTGAAGCATTTCACCCTGCTGGAATACAAAGGGACAAGAATTAAGAAGGAATTAAGAAGGTACCTTTTTCGGTGGGGGTGGTGGCTTCTGCTGGAATGCCAATTTCACAGCTTCTGCTGCTGACTCGGGCTCTTTGATGATGCTCTTTTTTGTGTCTGCCTCTGACAGTACAACAAAAAAGTGGTGACACTTCTCACACTTCACAAAACGGGTGGAAGCTGCAGAAAAAGTGAAACAAAATGGTGAGAGGAATTGCTTTGACAGCATTCAGTGAACTGCCCGAGTTTGTCACACAGGACAAACACCTGTAAGACAGCACAGCCACTCTGTGTACACACACTTCCCCTTCCTTCACCTTAGAAGATTTAAAAGCAATTACTGGCCTATGAAATTTGACACAGAGGGAATACGGTTTGCCCCAAAAAGTCACAACAGCAATCATAGACAGCAATCAAACAAGGGATTTAAAAGCAAAAATCTGTTTGATACTTCTCCAGTAGCACTACACTTGATAGGAAACTTCGCACCTCAGAGAGGCAAAATTAATGAGAGCTTTTTACAGAAATTGTTTCTAACTCTCAAACTAACAGCAAAAGAAACATTGTGGTTAGGGACAGACTAAGGTGAGGGGAAGCTAATCTAGAATATCAAAGACTGCTTTGGCAGCTCCTGGTCCTGCATCCCACTGGCTTTGGAACACTGTGAGTCAGGCTCGAGTCACCCAAGCTCAGGACAGAGAACGCAGTGGGGTCACACAAAGGGCTCATCCCACCCAGAGGCAGCTGTGGTATGCAACAGACCCTCAGGACTTGGATGTTCTGTAAGATCTTCTGCTTATTTATTTTTACTGTCAACAGTGGAACAAATTTCTTTCAAATTCCAAAAGCTAAACCCTCCTACCGCTCGCTGACTTTGTGAACTATGTCTCAAGAAATCATGTTACCTGCAAAGAGTGGTTTCAAAAGCCTGAAAACTAGAACCTGCACTGCTTCTCTTTTACTTTGGAAAAGCAAAGTTGAAATAATAAAAATAGTCAGCAGAGAAGAATAATAAAATACATTTGCAATTCAGATTAGGTCCTTTCTAACCATATTACTGTGCTATTAAATGCAAATCACATGCAATGGGACTGGTTTAAAGTAAATATATTTGTAAATACATTCAATTAAAAGCAAAGTAATGCAGCAAAACAACCACATGAAACATTTCAATGTCCAAACTTCTGAAATCATAAAAGGCTTTTAGAAAATGGTCTGAACACTGTAGCACCAGCTGATTATAATAACACCCTCTAGCAATAAACAAGCTGCTTATTTATAACTTGTTGTTGCCTCCACGGAGCTGGCATCAGCAAAAGAGGAGTGGGTGGGGTTTTTCTTACTATTAATCCCACCTTATACCTGGATAAGCAGGGACAATGGATTATTTTAAGAATGAAGCACCTAATACTGTGACCATCACAGCTTTATCAACTCTAGTCCAAAGAAAATTTGTGTAACAGCCTGAAAGTTCTCCTGGCAACCTTCCAAATGATTTATCTGCCTGGATGGAGAACCACTTGTGTGCAGCCACTCCTCTTAACGTAACTATTATTTAGCAACAATATTGTAGGAAAAAAAACAAACAACCCAGCCTTTCTCCCAGTGCTCACCCCAAACACCTGATATTCTTGATGGCAACAGAGCCACGAGGCTGTTGTGCTTCTTTATATAATGCTTTATTTAGGGTGGAATAGCCAGAGGAACAGTTGCTCCCTTTACAGACCCATAGGAATGGTTAAAAAGATGGAAAATAAAGAGTAGGCCGTAACAGCACTGCTGTGCATCTTTAAAACATCATCCACTAAAAAAACTGAGTATGCTTATCAATTATTTCAAGCAGCACAAAGGAAGGTTATTATAAACTTCCTAATTTTCAGCAAGATCAATAGAGTCTGTAGAGAAACTGATGTGTGGGGTGCCTTGGAGAGGAGACTCTGTTAATCAAACACATGAGACTGGGCAGTTTCTATCACCTACACAGCAGTCTGGGGAAAAAGCATCAATATGTGCTTTAACAGAACAAAAAAAATTTGAGGAATTGGCTCTGAAATGCAAGGACACCAACTTTAAGCGCTGTTATCTCCCTAAATCTGGGCATCCAAAATTGCAGGCAACTTTGCTAATCTTAAATACTGCCACGTTTTTATATTTTCTTTTAGCAAACACTTCAAAGCACAGCAAAGAACCTTCACATAAAATTACCTCCTTGTCATAAAGACGTCTGCAAATATTTACAGTGTGCCAAAATGCAAGTCAAGTGTTGTTTTCAAATCAGGCAACATTACCCCAGAGGCTGCATTTGCAGAGGGATTTCTAAAGTCTGTGTGAGCTGACCTTGCTGAAGAGAAAGGCTGGGTTTTTATAGCACAGGAAACCAGAACAACTGGAGGATTAATCTTAAACATACTCGTAGGGTTGAGATAATGGGCCACTATCAAACTGCTATAAGGTAAAAATCATCAGGAAAATGAAAGCAGGGGAACTAATTGCTTACTGATGTACAGTGGCAGGGAAGTCTTGCTTTGGAGGATGCAGTCCTGATGGCATCAGGTGGAGACAGTAAAAGCAGCATCTAAATAAAGCTTCTTATGCCAATCAGCTTTTCTGCTATTGGATTTCACTCTACATCTGAGCTCACGTCTTATTTCACTGATCACAAACTCCTTACAGACTTTCACAACCCAAAACAATACAGGAACTGCTGAGAAAGGAGGTCAAAGCAAAATGATTTTGTTGCTTGCATCACATTTTCCCTTCATTGGTAATTACTGGAAAACCATTGCCAAGCAATTCCCTGGGCAAGGTTTGCAGATACAAAGTGAAGCCCCATCAAAAACAAACTCCACTGGACGACCAGCCTGTCACACTGCCACTCAATGGCAATTAATTTGCTAATGAATGTGGCTTTTATTCAATATTTTGTCTCCCTACTTCTCTCAAAAATCTAATACTTATACTGAAACAAATGCTAATTGCATGTTTTCCTTTGGCTTTAGATATTTACTTAAGCCTCAGCAGATTGGTAATTCAAAGCAGAACTGAGCAAATTCGTAATTTTTTCCTGACTAAGCAACATCAAAAGCTTATCCAAAAAAATCAAGTTACAGTAGGTTTAATACAACCTGCAACCCAGTCATTTTGGGCAGAACAGGACAGATTTTTTTTTTCCTTATTCGTTTCTGGTTTATTTTTTTTCAAATAGTTTTTAAGATAATTAGAACATAGCTCTTCTGTTTTCCAGCTGCTTTATGCAGTTTGGCTGGGAAGCAGCATGCTCAAATGAACAGACTAAACCAGAAAAGACACAGGTCCTGAGAAAACTTCACCATGAGTCACAGGAATTTTGGAGAAAAGTGGGTTTTCAGTCCCAAGCTCTTTACAGAACCTGTGCCATCCTGATGCTGCAGTTCAAATGAATTTTAGATTGTATATATCAGACCTTTTCTCCCATAATGTTAGTATGAATAAATACTCTTCCTAAGAAAGTTTCAAGCATGCTTAAATATTCCCAGCAACACTGACAATACAATAAACCACATCTCTGCTTTCCAGGGATACACAGTGATGGTTCCAGGGCAATGCCTGAATGGTATTTCCAGACAAAAGCACAAACTCCAGCACCAAGGGCAACACACCAGGGAAGTGAGAGAGTTTCAAAATGACTCTGCCTGTTCATGAATCATAAGAAGGTAAATGAGCTCAAAAATCCTTCCACTGTTTCCAACCACACCTAGTCCAGGGAGAGACCAGCATATTGAACAGCAGACAGGATCATATTTCTAGTTCCATGGACTAGGCCCAGACTTTGCAGAGCACATTGTTGCCTATAGTTTCAAACAAACTAGGAAAAAACTTTGTTTCTGGGGAAAAAAAAAAAGAAACTGAGGCTTGATCCTTCAAGATAAATAAATACATTGTTGTTACTACAGAATTCCCTTGTGATTCATGACTTTAGATAATTTTAAATGAGTAGCAGCAAATAACAGCACATCCCCTCATTGTTTTCACCAGCTGTGATATGAACAACTGCTGAACACGTTTATGCTGACCTTGTCTTAAGCTTCTTAGTGCACAAGTCTGATTATGCCTTGGTACTTCCTCCTTGAGCCCCACCAGCTAACAATGGGTGTTTGCTTTCTGACAACTGTTTTCTAAGCTGGTCTCAGTAGTGCTGAAATAAGGTGAAATGTCTTCAAGCCTGATAGAACCTAAAGCATAACTGGCATTAATTTGGATTATACTTCCAAAAAAAGAGTAGCTATTGCTGCTGGAGAACAGGCATTTTGGATTTTCTAGTGGGCCTTCTGTTTGGAATGTACTATGGATCTGACTTTGCCACAGAAGACTGTTCTATTAAGCCATCTGTCAGATACTAATTCCTCTGCTGGATAAGCACTTTGGTTATAGTACATGCAGGATTAAAGTTTTATTATTTAGGAAAGAAAGGACAGACATTACAAACGTGCATATATACAAGTATATATTTATAGAATAGACAGAGACAACTACCAGTACTTCAAATGGTATTGTTTATGCATAAAATGCAGCAAACTATTTTAGAACTGCACATTCACAGCTACAATCTGAATTCCACCATAATATTCCCACACATCATAGGAATAACACAAATGTACCCACAGAGACAATAAATGATTACACCAACAGGGCCAAACTAAGCATAACAAGATTTCTGACATCATATAATTAGGTAGGATAAAACTCAGACTTACACACAAAGGTCTCCACGTGTGTGCACAAGTCACCACATTTCGGGCAGCGCAGCTGGTTCCCTCCTTTCCCAGAGTTTCCAGAGCTTGACTTTTTACTCCCACCCTCTCCAACAGATTTCTAAAAGAGATTTCCAGACAATTAGCCCCGAAACAATGGAGCTGGTACAGCAGGCATTTCACACAGTGCTTATGGAATCAAATAATCTGAATACTGCAATTGCTGAATGATGAAATAACTGTTGTCAGGATAGTTTAAAGGCTTTGAAAACTCAGAGGAACACGACATAAACACCTTGAAGTGTGCACACATCTGAATTTCCCAGGTCTGCCAGTTTTGGATGCCCACAGAAAAGGTATCCCATACCTACATCAGAACTGCTTGACTGGCACTAGAACAATAACAAGGTAAACTGTGCCAAGAATGTTTTAATAGTGTATTTCAATGTTTTAATGCCAGAGAAGAAAACAAATCTTATTTAGAGAGTAATTTTATTATCTCAACTGTGTTGATTCTAATGGTTTCTGAAGCCACAGCTCTTCTCACACCCTTGACAGGTGTAGCCATGCTACATCTGTGCTAAAACAAGCATCTCAAATTGCTTGGAAATATTGTATTTTTTACTTCTAAGGTAAAATCCTACTTGTCTTTCTGCATGTTACCCTGTTTAGTGGTGTTCAAGGTTATAATTTCTTAAAATCTATATCTGTTCTATGCCTTCATACTTTGTTTCTTGAAAGTTATGATATTTTAGGAAACAGCAAAGATCTCTCTTCCCTTTTCTAAGGTAGTTCCCCATTGTTTAAACCTTGCTTGCCTACTCATTTCTCCTCACAACCCTTTGCAAGAAAAAAATACTATTAAAATTTTTTTATCTTCTTTATTTGTTTTTTTGAATCTAAACCTTCAGAACACACCTGTGCCATCTGGACAATTCCTCAGGTATCACAACACACCATACTAAGGCAAAGTTATTGCCTGTGAACTCTCAAAATGTTATTTGCTGACTAAAGAGCAGTTTTATTCTCAGGTAATCATTTATCTGAAGAAGCTGTTTATTAACTATAATTATAGAGAACAACCAGGATGAAAACAGACTATAACTGACTAACAAGAATAGAGCTCATGTCCTCACAGAGTTGTCTTGCTTAACACAACTCCCAAATTGGTGCTAAAAAAATCACAGACATTTTAAAATGTACTTACTTTAAAAAGCCTACTTGGGAGTAGCAGGTTTTTGAAGGAGAATAATTCTGATGGCTACTCTTTCCTGAGACCTGAAACCTGTTGTGGATTTATAACATCCTATAAAGTTTTCAAGTGTCTCTTTACACTGGGTAAAAAGATTTATAAATCCGGGAAAAGCGTTGTGGGACGTTTATAAGGTTTCTCTGCTAAAAAATTCACAACACAATTTATCTTGTTGTAGCATTTTGAAGGACTGGAAATATCAAGAGCTGGCAAAAATGTCATGATAATTCTAAGTAAAAAATCAATTAAAAAAATTTAAGGAACATTTTACATAAACTATTGAAAAACTCAATTTGTGGAGATTACCTTGTTTCCATCTCCAGAACCATCTTTGCTCACACCATCCTTTGAAGCAAAATATGCTGGTGTTTCTGAAAAGTTCCTAAGAGGAATTCGTTTTAGGGAACAAGTTTCAAAAGTCCCAAGTTTTCCTAAAACAGGGATGCGCGTACGACCACACGTAATACCTGAAAAAGAAACACAGAAATTAAACATTAAAAAAATCCTCCAGTTCTAATCCCGATGCCACCCAATCCCAGAATGTATTTACATTAAATGCAGCTCAAAGGTTTTGGCAACACAACACTCACATTTCAATTATCCAAAATAAATTCTCTTCACCACCTTAATGTTCATCTCAATTAAAGTTGCCTGGATTGTCCAAAAATGACCCAAAAGTAATTTTAGGTTCTCTAATGTCAGACAATGGAGAGTCCCGTTGTGGCATGAAATAGGGAACATCCCAGTTATGAAACTGATCCTCAGAATGATAAACACAATCAACTCACAGCATTTATTGTGAAATAATTCAACCCCTGAAGTCAGACAGAGACCTTTGAAGTGTCTCCTTATTATGCAAAAATTGCCAAAAGGGTGTCTCAGACTCAGTGAACGCATGTCTGGATTTGGCTTTTGCTTGGGAACTCTCCTAAAAACTCGTTTCCAGGAATCTGAGGCACCACTTGACAACAAACTGGTCCCGAGGAAAACTGAGAGGCCGTGTCCTACTTGGCAAAGGTAAATCCAGCGTAATCTTAACTTTCAGCTCCTGAAAGACCTTACAGCCAACATGAAAAAACAAAAACCTCATTGAGAAACTAAACAGCCTTTTCCTCCTCTTGCAACACGGGCAGGATTGCATTTCATGGCTGTGACGTGTACCAACATATGTTGTGCTTGTGATTTCAACACCAACAACAGCCTGGAATCCATATCTCAGCTCTCTCATTTAAAGAGGCAAATTTTCGTTTGCTCTCTGCTTTTGATAAGGACTCTGTGCCTTACTGACAGCAGAGCTGTACAGCAACAATGATAATTACAGACCTGCTGATCACGTGGTTTTACTGTTACAGAGATGAGAGAATCCTATTGAAAACTCCAAAACTCTTCTAAAAAAATAATAAAAAGAATGGCAAGAAGAGTACAGTTAATTTGCTCTGAAAGAGGTAACAATGACAACAAAGAGGTGGAAACTTAGCTGGAAGAGGACACTTCAAAAAATTCACCTACTGTAAGAGGAAAATAAAGAAGACAACCTAAAGTTACCAGAAAAACTCTCACAGGCCTCTGAAAAGTCACAACCAAAACAGCAGCACCAAATGAGATTTAAAGCTGGTTTATTAACTTAGATACTGCTTAAGATTCCTGAACCTGAGGAGGACTTGCAGCTATTTTTAATGTGACTAAAAATGAATCTTTTAAAAATGTCTAATAGCATTACTGTAAACGTGAGGGAGGAACAACAATCAGTGTGCTTTCCCATCCTTAATTCCCCTTGCTGAGTGCCACTGCAACACGTTCCAGATTACACAGGATAAACCATGAAAACATCACAGAAACTTAAAAATATTGGCTCTCTTCCCCAAGCAGTTGTGTCTTTCAACTGAGTCTGCAGAGAACTCCAAAGGCTCCCTGTGCCAAGTGCACTTGTCAGTAAAGAATAAGCTTTGGAGAGTGTTTACAATGCAAGAGCTGTTCTTGTCTTGGAGGCTTATTCCTCATAGATGGTTCCTTTAGTGAGAGCTGGTTTAGAAATTGAGAAAAGACCCCTTAAAATAAAACAACCACCACCACCTCCCCTCCCCTGAACAAAACCTGAAGTCACCCAACTTTCCTGCAACACAGGGAGATTTGGCCTGTGGAGTAAGGATGAAGCACTAACACAGAAGTTCAAACAGCTTAAAAAGACCTGATTTTAATTCAGAGAGCTCCTGTGAGACAGAAAATGCACTGAGAACTGTATGGGATGAACTATGAAGCCATGTCCAGTGTCGAGTGCTGAGCTGGGAAGGCTAAACCAGGGGAAAAAAAAAATCATATTACTGCTACATCAGCTTGTGGCTGAAAAGCTGCGTCCCTGTGCTTGTTGTGAGGTCTGAGTGGTGTTTTTCTGACAAAATATCATTGTGTAATTACAGAACAAAGCAGAAAGAAAATTATCACAACTACTTTCTTGCATAAATAAGCCCAGAGGTAGATTTTCAGGAGAAATCAACATTCCAGCCTGGCAGCTTCCACTGAATGATCCAGATACTGGTAAATATTCCAATGTGTAACAGCTGCCAACATTCACTCACACACCTGGCAGTGGCTCAGGTGGGTTTTTTGGAGCAGTAAATTTAAAGGATGTGTCTCTAAAGTTGGAATCAATCCAGGGTGTTCGGATTAGTGCCTTAAGAAGTGACGGGAAGCTCCTTGACACCTTATTAACCTTTAATTGATACTTGACGAAATAAATACTGACTTTTGGGCCAACTTTCAGATATCTTGGAAGAATCTATTGCTCAAGAAAGCAAGGGGGAGACTGTGACAGAAGTGAAGGCTCGTCTGTCCCACACATTCTGAACACTCTCAAGTTTGTACCAACCAGCAACAGCAAATGAAGTGCCAATGCCTAAAATCTTTCTGACATAATAAAGCACCTGGCAGAAAACATAATTTATTACAAGAAATGCACCAAAATAAAACTTACTTATTTTTAAACAACTTCCAAGGAAAATTGATACATAGATAATTGTATTACTCTGTATCTGTGTTTTAGTCTCATCTGGTTTTTTTTGCATAACCCTCTTAAATCTTAGTTCTGACCAAAAAAATGCAAATTTAAAAAAATATAATTCTGAAGTGAAACCAGAACATTACTTGCTTTAAAGTTTATTTTTTGGTGGGTTTACATAAGGACAGGCTGGGGTTGAAAGTACTGTTTTAAACCTTCCAGCACAGGTGATGTCTTGAGTTGTAGAGTCAACTACAACGAGTTCACTCAACTCTCAAAGGCAACAAATCATCTCTGACTCATCCAGGACATTGCCAAGGGTCCAATAATTCAAAATATTGACGCAAATGTGGCCACAGTTTTGGGGGGGGGGTCTGCCTTTCACCCAAAGCATCCCATGGTTTGTCAACTCTCAGTACCCACAAGAACACCAGGAATAGGACAAAACCAGTAAAAAAGCAACAGCCTCCCACCACTTCAACAGAAAAAGGACAAAACCAATAAAAAAGCAACATCCTCCCACCACTTCAGCTTCCAGCAAGTGGTCTGCACAGTCTCTCTTCTACAAAGTTGGAAATAAACAATTACTTTCTGCTCATCGAAACCAAGTTCTCATGAGAAACATTTCAAGTCCAGGCTGCAAAAAAGGTAGGCTTTTAACCAATTAAGCTAATTAAGCGATTTTAAGCTAATTAAACTCCTTGACTCGCACCACGGGGTAACACACTCCACCCAACAGCTGCCGAGCATCACTTCTGTGGATAGAAACTCTATTCTAAAACGTATTTTCCCACAGCGAGGGCAAACCCCCAGGAGCTTCACATCGCACAACGCAGACATTTGCACCAGCAAACGATTAACAGGAGGGACTACGAGTCGCCCCGCGGTGCCGCCAGGGCGCGATAAGGGCAGCGGCGGGGCCGTGGCTGCCCCTCAGGGCCGCGGGGCCGGCGGGCCCGGGCCGGACGGGCGCGGCGCGGGCGGGTCGGGGTGGCGGGTGGGGGTTACCTCTGCGGGCGGAGGGCAGCGTGGAGCCGAGCAGGCGGGCGGCGGCGGCGCAGCTGTGGCAGGACATGGCGAGCGGCCGCGCTCCCCCCGCCGCCGACAAGGCCTCGCTGGCGGCGCCGCCCGCCCCGGTAACTCCCCCCCTCCCGCCTCCGTGACACGACCTAGCGCGTCACCGCGGGACTGCAGCTCCCAGCGGCCATCGCGCGCCGCGGTGGCCTGCAAGCAGCCGGCCTGCCGCGCGAAGCGTCATGGGAGGTGTAGTCCAGGCGGTGAGTGGGCGCGGGCGCGCCGCGGGGCGCCATGGGAGATGTAGTCTGCGAGCGACTGCCTCGGTCTGCCCGCGGCTCCCTCTATCGTCCCAAAACACCCATTATTTCAGGTGATTCCTGGCTTTTATTCTTCTTCCTATACACTACATGAGAGGAGTATTTCCCTTGGATCGCAGAAGTAATTTTTTAAAAAGCCTTTCGTGGAAATATCAAGCTGAGACGGAGGGTGGAAAACTTCAGGCAAAACGAAGCGATTTTAGGAGTGGATAGAAGATGATGCACCGTGTCGTGGGGTGATCTTCAAGCAGGGTATATAAATACGTATAAATATATATTGTCTAATGAAGCGTATCCTTTGGGCATGTCTCACGGAGAGCGCACCTTTAACCGGCAGGTCACTATAGCTCTGTTTCAGCTCACCTGTTTATCACATACCAATTAAACGGAGCTAATTGACCCCCACCCGGTCATTAAGAGGAATGACTCAGTATAACCTGTCAGAGAACAGGTTGCCCGGAGAAGCCGTGGCTGCCCCGTCCCTGGGAGCGTCCAAGGCCAGATCGGGGCAACCTGGGATAGCGTCAGGTGCCCCTGGGGGCGGAATGATTAACTTTTACAGTCCCCTCCCCCCCAAACACTGGTAATTACAGGGCGGGCACGTGACTCCCACCCCGGCAGCGATGGCGACGCGAGCGCCCTAGGCCCCGCCCCCGCCCCGCCCCCGGGAGTCACGTGGGGGCGCGGACGCAGCACCCGGAAGCGGCGGCCGGCGCGTGCCCCCGGCCGGGCGCGCGGGGCGCGGGGGGGGGGAAAATCCCGGTCCTCATCTTGCTCTTCATCTTCATCCTCATCCTCGTCCTGCTCCTCGTCCGGCATCCTTCACCGGGCCCTGCCAGCCCGTGAGCGGCCAGCACCGACCGGGCAAGGTGGGGGTCTGCCGCTGCCGCTGTGGAGACGGGCCTGCTGCCCTTGATTCTCATGGGGGCTCTGAGGAGCCGGGCGGGCCCTCAGGTGCCGCGGGCGTCTCTCATTGTTTGGGACGGTGTTGCTCCTTGAGGGGCTGTGCCGGGGGGGTCGCGGGGCTCTGCGGGGGTGGGGAATGTGTTTTAAGCTCTGGAGGGACCTCTGAGGGAGAGGGGAGGGTTGGGACTCGTCCCGTCAGCTCCGCCCTGGGGTTCATTTTCCGGGGGTCTCTCAGGGAAGGGGCCGCCTCAGCCGGTTCTGCAGGGGGGGAAGCCCGTGCTGAGTGGGCTGTTGTCTCCTTCCTCCTGCAAAGCTGGGGGGGGCCAAGTGTGGCTGAGATGGGGATGGAGCAGGGGCTGGGTGCAGGGGGGGTGGGAGTGTTGCTGGGGGAGAGGAGAAGGTGCTGCGTCCGTGCCCCAGTTACCCGTAAATCTTCTTTTTCGTTGCCTTTCTAAATCAGTAATGAACGGAACATGTCGCTGGTGTGGTGGGGTAACTCACAAGGAGAGCATTCCCAACTGCTTGTCATCCGTAGGTGATTCTTCCTGTAGAGGAGTTGTTTTTAGGAGATAAGAGTTCTTCGGGTTGTTTTGGTTTTCCTAAAAATGAAAATTGGGTCTTCAGAGCCCGGTCAGGTTCTTTGTGGTCTGAGTTACCTTTAGTGGCCAAGTTCCTGTTTTGAGTTCGTGGTTCAGCTTTTCTACAGCTGTAAAGCACGTGTTGTTGTTGACATGAGTGTTTGTGTGTGCAAATTTAATGCTGCATTTCTGTGCCAAAGGAAAAAAAAAACCCAAACAACATTTCAGTAACAGGGCATCAGCAAAAACTTCTTTAATCAAAGACAATCTGTTTCCTCTTTCCTGAAAAGAGGGGCAGCCCTTAGGAGTGGTGGGCATAAATGCACCTTTATAAGGAAGCTGGGGGAAATCAGCCCAGGTGTTATAGGCCAATGGTTCACTTCCACAAGTCATAACAGGTGAGCTGGGAAGCTCAAAATTTAGATTTCAGGTGGACTCTAAACTCCCTATGGTGTGAGGCAAGGTACAGGTGCAGGACGGAGTTCACCTGCATTGGAGCCTTTCCTTACCCAGTGTAATGACACAGCTTTGTGCTACCAGCCCACAAAAATCACCTTAATGGTACTGAAAGACTCAGGGGGCAGAAGCAGGGAGGTGATCACAACTGGGAGAGATTTGCCAAACCTTTCTGGCAGGCAGAATTATCAGTAGAAAGTCTCCCTCTCCGGCGCCTCTGTGTCCGTGCGGTCCCTGGCCGTGACTTTTGCTTCTTGGCCCTGTCAATATAACACTGCAAGATAATGTGTGTTTTAAGGCATTTCCTGTAATTTATGTCCGCCACAACTTTGTCACACTGTTGTTTGCTGAACAGCTTTTAGAAAGCCACTGGTGTGTGGTTATGGAGAGGAATTAGTCTGAACCACTGCTTCCTTTCTCCAGTGATCCGCTGTCCCCCAGTCCAGTAACTCATCCTTGCACCTGCTCCGCTTTGGAAATAGATATTTTTCACTTTTGCTGTATTTTTACCTGCTGCCAGACTGTGATAGAGAGCAAAATAATTAGAGCAAGCACCAAAATGAAACTACAAATTTGAAACAGCGGCCACACAGGTGAACTCCCCACCTGAAACCCTTGGACGTGAGAGGTGTAGCTCGTGCTCTGTGGAAGGTGTGTGTTGTCTTGCAATTCAGAAGGTACTTCCCTTTTTAAAATTCATGTTTTCTGCACCTGGAACGTGGCAAATGAAGACTGAAAGATGAGGAAATTGTAACTAACTGTTAATCCAGCTGTAACCCTGTAAACTGGTTAAGCTGCCCACCGGCAGCTCCCCTGCAGGGAGAAATGAATTGCAGTGACTCACAGAACACAACAAGGTCTTATTTTATGAAGAATTAAGAAACAAAACCTATTGATTTAGGCTTGGCAACTGTTAAGTAACAAGAGCAAAAGTTTCTTTGTTTTGTTATGCTCAGTGCTGTGTGTGAATGCATGAAAATAATCTCCTGAGGCAGTTGGCTTTCAGAGTGAAGCTATTGAGTCTCCAAGCTTCAAAACTGTTCGATGCCATTTGTTGGATAAATGGAAGCTAATGGTCTCTTTTAAGCTGCTTTTAAAAAAAGAGTTAAATCTTGGAGTTACCTCAGCATTTATTACTAATTAATGGAGTATTATAAGATGCTCATTATGTGTGCTTGGACATTCTGACTGGGGAGTGAATTAGTGGCATTCCTGTGTGGCCCCAACTCTGAATCAGTTTGTTCAAAATGTATTAATTGTGTTTCAAAGGTCTCTTCATTGGTAATTCCCGACAAGAGTCTGCTTCTGTGTAGATAGAGTTGAAATTTCAGGAATCTTCTGTAAATTAAGCCTCGGATCAGATGATGTTCCTGATGGGCTCTGGGACTCCTCTGGGTCAGTTGTACTTGGATGGAAGGATGTGATCTGAATACTGAGACATGAAATAATGTCTGTGGTGTGAGCTGCTGAGTGAATTGTATGAATATTTATTAGCTATAAATCTGGAGTGCTTTATCAATTTAAAACAAATCAAAAACCTGCTTTAAGGCTTTAAGCCACTTACAGCCTGCAACACAATTGAGTTGCTCTGCAGCTGTCCCAGGGGAATGCTGTTACAAACGCGTCATCATTTCACAGTTAGGCTGGTGCAGTAAGGCAGTCAGGTGACTGCCTCTTGGGGGAATAATTACATGGTTTGTGATGAAAACTCACCAAAAGTAAACTTGGTGTGAGTCAGAGGTAGTGCCATCAACTGATAAGAGCAAATCCCCCTGCAATGCTTTATATCCATGGCACAGCTTTCGAGTGCTGCCCATGGGAAAGCTGCTGTATTGATTTCTCACTTTCTCTTTTGCAGGCTGACCCAGACTGAGGTTTTTCTAAACATCATGGGAGAGATTAAAGTCTCTCCTGACTATAACTGGTTCAGAAGCACAGTTCCTCTTAAAAAGGTATGTACAGCTGGAATTGTCTTGTGGGTGAAGTCTCCTTGTTTTGTAGCAGGGGGAAGCCAAACTGTGTGGTTAATGCAGGGCAGCTGTGGCTATGCTACTGACCTGCTTTATCTCCTGAACTGCTGCCCCACATGTCATGTGAGTGCACGAAAGCACACCATTTTCACGTGTTTCTCAAAGGTCACTTCTGCAAGTGATGGGGAGCAGAGACTCCCAGCTGTGACCCACAGCAGCAGTACCTGCTGTCCTGATCCCAGCCATGCCTGAGGAGGAGACTCCAAGGAAATAGTGTGTGCTGGGGATCACACGTGGCCTCTCAGAGCTGCCTGTGTGCTCTGCACTGAGGCAGGGCACTGACCCTGTGCTGCCAGAGCCACCTCCACTGTCCCTACGCATCATCCTCAGGCCAAAGCAGCATCTAAAGGCAACTTCTCAGCAGTTGGACTTCACACAGGGTTACTGAGAGGGGGAAGATCCTTAACCATGGTGGAAAACCCCAAATGGTTTCTTCTGCTGTGTGTCCTTTAGATGTCTTTTGCTGAATCACACTGTCCAACGACTTTCTCCTCTCTCTTGGATTTCTCTGCTTCCTTTCACTGAGCCCCAGGGGAGAGTTGGAGGTGTGCAGTGCTCCAGCTCCCGCTCTGTACATCCCGAGGACAGAGAAGGCACAGGGTGCAGCACTAGGATGTGGCTCCTGACTGGGTCAGGCTCTCACATGTGCCTTTTGCAGGTCAGGCTTGCTGAGGCTGTGGTTACAGCCTGACCTGCAGCAGCAGCCCAGGCTCCTGCCAGACTGAAGGACAGTGCTGCCTTCCCCCCCAGCCTGCTCCTGCAAGCACAGTCTCTGATGGGGCCGTACATGCCGAGCAGAGTCAGTGGCCTGCTTAGCTTGAGGTGTTTTATAGTTTGGTTTTGGGCTAAGCTGACTTCCAGTTGGTTTGGTTCCCTAACCTGGATGGCAGTGTGGGCTGCAGGAACACCTTTAAGGAAAGGCTATAGGATTTTCATTCACTTTGCCAGTTTGTGTGTTCTGCAATTAAGAAAAATCTGTTGCTGTTGACTACACATGCTCTGTTTGTCCCTGGCTGTCCAGCTGTTTCTGGGCAGTACCAGACCTGCTGGGTCTGTTTGTGTCATGCTGTTGCCTTCAGGCAGTACCTCGCCAGGTCAGCAAAGCCAGGAGAAAGTGTTTCAGTGGGAAGAGGTGTAGGTGCTCTGAGGCTCTGTTTTGTGGGATGCAATATAGTGAGCTGGAGGTTGTGGTTACAACGGTGCTGCTGCCATGGGGATGTTGTGACACTGCAGCTCACTGCCAGCAGCCACTGCCTCCAGCTGCTGTGAGTGCTCAGGGTTTCATAACTGGGGACATGTGTAAACTGAAGCTGATGGTGCCCTGGTGACCTTCAGACCAGGGAGTGCCTCACCCTCATGAGTGATTCCGTCTGCTCAAAATCGAGAGATGCCACAGTGGTGAATGTGGGGTGTGAAGAAGATAGGAATAAACAAACCAGTCCTGGTTACTGGAGAGCAAAGGGAAAAAAAAAGCCCAGTTTGGAGATGTAATTAATATCTGAAGCTGTCTTTGGGAATACATTTGCATACATTATCCCCCCCAGAAGTGCAGGAAGGAATGACCAGCCTTGGTTACTGCTGTCACATCGACCTAAGGAAGCAGAGCCAGAGCGGTTTGTTGGAGAACAGGCTGAGATGTTTCTCCTGACAGACTCAGGAAATGCACAGCTCCATCACCCTTCCTGCCCTGGCCACATATAGGAAGTACAGCACAGAAAATAACATTTGTTAACTGAATCTCTGGCTTTGCCTGTGAATCTCCATTTACATACACTGCTCCCTCTCTTAGATAAGTCATTCCTAAAAGTCTTCAGCAAGGGACACCCTGGCCTTGCAAAACTCAGGGGAGCCACCCTGAACAGGTCCAACGTTACTGATGGGAGGACAGCTGAGAATGGCAAGGCCTGAAGCCCAGGAGTTGTGTTCAAAGGGTATTTTTTGGGGAGGTTGGGAGAGCTTTTATAGAAAGTTTATGTTTAAATGGTTTCAGTGATCTGGAAGCTCTGGTATGCAATCTTCCTTTTTTTTTATAGAGACTTTAGAAAACAACAGTATCATGTGATTCCTCATATGCCCCCAGAGCCTAAAATACTGGCTTCATTAGGAGCAGATTTGTTAGTCAAGCAAATCTGATTTGTGTTACACTGTTCTCTGATTGCTGAGAAGCTTAACTGCTGGGTTGGAAAAGTAAATTGTGCTTGTATATAACTGTTCAAAAAGCTGTAAAATCTTGATACAGAGGAGATGAATCCCACTGTGTGACATGGGCTTTCCCCAGAGGTTTGTGCTTGTTATCTGGTACAAGCCAAATGCTTCTGCTGGGTTGTGGAGTTGAAAGGAAATGTTAATAAACAAAACAGTTTGCTGGTAGAACAGGCCCTGTCAAAACAAGTCAGGCTTTAGCACTGCTAGAAAAGAAGACCCAATTCTTATACTTTTGAAGATATTGATGAATATGAGGAGCTGCTTATTAATGGTAGCACCTCATGTGAGAATAATCTGCCTCAGCCAGCCGTGTGTCCTGGGCACTCCAGATGCTCCTGAGATGATGCCAGATGATGGAAGTGTTTTTCCTCCTAGCTCAGCTTTGCAGTGCTGTCCTGGGAGCTGTGTGTGTCTCTGTTTCTGGCAGGCAACTCTAAGTGTTTCAGATCAATAACTGTGGTGTTAGCTGCTTAATTCAGCAGGCCTGCATGGATTCAGACCTGGAACGTCTTCTGTCCATGAATGCAAATGTTGATGATTGTTTAAAAAGCTGTCCCTGGGGCAGTGCTGGCTCTTCCAGCCTCCAGCTGCTGCTCTTGGTACCCTGAACTGGCCTCCTGGGTCTCTCCTGAGCATGGGAGTTCCTTTTCTGAGGTACAGTTCCTTGTCCAGCTTATCTCAGGGTGCACAAAGCATTTGTTCTGATGGTGCATGGCCACAATTCTGTTCCAGCTATGTCCACACAATGGTTGTCATTCCAGTTAGAAAACAAGCTTAGAGAAGAAAGCTATTGTGAGGAAGAATAAAAGATGGTCATGAGTATGATAACATTTACTAGATGATGGAAATTTCTAGAAGTAATCCTGGAAGCTGGCTGAAGAACCTCACTTGTCTTGTGTTTCTTGTCCCTCCTGTGCCTCTCTTTCCAGATAATAGTAGATGATGATGACAGTAAAGTCTGGTCACTGTATGATGCAGGACCGAGGAGCATTCGCTGCCCACTCATATTTCTCCCTCCTGTAAGTGGAACTGCAGATGTGTTTTTCCAGCAAATTTTGGCACTGACTGGATGGGGCTACAGAGTTATTGCTGTGAGTATCCTCAGTCCTGTGTCAGAGTTGGTGTGCTCATGCTTGTCGCTCTAATCATAAGTTGGATAGTGAACTTCTTAGTTTTGACTAAGGGAATCCACCAAAAACTTGCTAAGTTGCACTCTGGAGTAGGTAGCATGTGAATCCAGGCTGGAATCTGCTGTGTGTTCACAGCAGCATTTACCGAAAACCTTGTGCATGTGCACAATTAACTTCTCGGCCTATTTTTCCCCTTGTGTGTCCTGGACACAAGTCATTTTTGCCTCCAGCTGGATCTTTGTTAGTGCTGAGGCAAACACAGGAGTTAGCTCAAGGTTTCCATGTTTTCCTCGGGATCGTGGGTAACATGGTTCTTAGCCCATATAATACCTGCAAATGCTGTGTCACTCCTTCAAACCCAGCCTGCTCTTCTGTGGCTTCTCAGCTCCTGCGCTGAACTGAAATGGTTGATTTGTACAATATTAAACAGCCTGGTTTTAAGAGTCCTGCTGTGTCTCTTGCAGCAGTTAATGATTTCTGTAGCTGTTACATGCTACAAAATTATTGAAGAACAGTTACAGCCTCCCCTCCTACTAACTACAGGATGAGGCAATGCTGCACTTTCCCCAGCAAACTTGCTCTGCAGCACTTTGTGTGTTTTTGTGTAAGTGAGGGGGAGGTGTTTGCACCCCTGGGCTGTGGGGACCTTGCTGAGGAGCCTCATCCTGCAGGAGAGGCAGGTTGGTGTCCCGAAACCTCTAATGTGAGAACTGGTATGACTTTGAAGCAGATTGATCTGAAAACAGCTTTTCCTAACTTTGTATTATTTTAGTTGCAGTATCCAGTGTACTGGGATCACCTCGAGTTCTGTGATGGATTCAGGAAACTGTTAGACCACCTTCAGCTGGATAAAGTGAGTGCCTGGAGATGGGGAAGTGCATGTATCCTTGCAGTAAAAACCTGATGTTTGAAAGAGTCTTGTTTGAGAGCCAGTGTATAAAATAGGACACAAAAATGCAGGCTATAAATAAAGAGGCTGTGTTGCCATTTCACATTTGAAACTAGTTTATTTTTGAAGGTGAATACCCTTGGAAATTGTAACACTTGGCTTAATTCAACTGCTACTCTATGCTTATTAAAATGTATGGGTTGACTTCAGTTTTTCATGAGATCCCATGGAAGTTATCATTCCTAAGTCACATAGTACAGAACACCACAATCAAGTACCTTGGGTTGGAATAGCTATGGAGAACAAAGTGAAATGTTCGGAGTTTTTCTTAAGCTTGATGAACACAAAGAAATTTGCACTGTGATTCTGTGTGGAACATTTCCTTCTGTCAATATTTATCACATTTATGTCACTCATAAAACCAGAAGATGAATGGAATAGTGTTTCTTTCAAAAAATGGGTTATGGGGACAGGGTAAACTTGAATGACCTATTTTTGTAATCAGGCATTGTGGCTCAGAGGTCACATTTCACAAGTGTAACGTCATCTGTTTTTTGGGTTTTTTCCTTGTATTAGGTTCACCTTTTTGGAGCTTCTCTGGGAGGCTTTCTGGCTCAAAAATTTGCTGAATACACACACAAATCCCCCAGAGTTCAGTCTCTGATCTTGTGTAATGCCTTTAGTGACACTTCTATCTTCAATCAGACATGGACAGCAAACAGGTAAGGAAGACTGGGACAAGCAAGCAGACTTGTGGCATTAATTTTTTGCAATGAAATGTCCCACTGATTGGGTTGGACATGTGTCTAACCTCATTCAGCCTGGGTAAGGGAGGTATGGGATAGAATAGTTATGACTTTTAAAGCCATACCACAAGGGGAATGGAAATTTTCACAACTGAGAGTGTGGAATTAGACAAGTTGTTCTGTGATCCTCTGTGGATGTGTGGTCAGATTTAAAAACTCTGCCTGTTTTCTAACAAAAGAAGTTTAGGGCAAGAAAAGTGTTCCTCAGTGTGTTTAAAATACTCTTTTGCCATGTAAGGTTAAAAGCTTCCCAGAACATTTCAAGCACCAAACTGCCATGTTTTCCATCTCTCTGCTCTTAAAGCTTTTTCAGGATTTCATTTGAAGTTAAGGCACAAAGTCTGTGCAAGGAAAGGGAGCATTTACAACAAAACCTCTCAGTGCTGGAGTCCTTGGTTATTGAAGATTGTTACATCTTGTTTCTGTTCTAGCTTTTGGCTGATGCCTGCTTTTATGCTGAAAAAAATTGTCCTTGGGAACTTTGCATCTGGTCCTCTAGATCCTGAGATGGCAGATGGGATTGATTTCATGGTGGACAGGGTAGGTATCCGTGTGCTCCAATGGCTGTGGTGTCACTCTGTAGATTCACTGAGCAGGAGGGTGTAGGGATTTCTGTGCTTTCTTCATTCCCTGGCCCAGGAGGAGGAGTGAGGAATGGATCTTTAGCAGGTGCTGATTGTCACAGCCCCAGCAGTTTAACTGGGGTGGTGACTTTACCTTAGTTCTGCTTATTTATGTAGATCAAAAGAGAGGAAGTTAAGGAACTAAGATGAAAGAGGAGAAAGTACTGGGATACATCTGTAGGCCATTCCCTGGGGGCAGGAGCAACTAATGGAACATGCTCTAAGTGTTTGTCTCATGCAGACTAATACTGAGTTAGTTTTAAATGGATGAAGGTTATAATTCCATCTTCTCTTTGACTTTATTGTTCACATTACATTAACTTTCTGCAGTGAAATATGTTATTAAATCAGTGTTTCTCTCTCCTGCAAGCTGGAGAGCCTGGGGCAGAGCGAGCTCGCCTCAAGACTCACCCTCAACTGCCAGAACTCCTATGTAGAGCCTCACAAAATCCGAGACATCCCTGTAACCATTATGGATGTAAGTTCATGTCAACTAAATTTTTTTCTTAAGCACTGTTTCCTCCCCTTAACAGATGGGCTTGATATTCCATTAGCAAGTTAGTGAGCATTTGGCATGTAACTTTTTGTATTTAGGGAAGCCTTTTGCTGACTGGGCAACACTGTGACTCTTCTCTGCTACACTGAGTTGTATATTCAGTGCAGTAACTCAACCACATGTTCTAGTATTCCAACTTTGCCTTTCTCAGTGCCCAACAAATTTGCTTGTTTTCATTTCATTACACTGTTCCACAAAGAAGCTGAGAGGCACTTCTAGGAGCAACACAGAGCCAGTCTGATGTCTGATGTAACAACAAGATCTGAGATTCAGAGCTGACTGCTGGGACTTGTTCTGTAGGTGTTTGACCAAAGCGCACTTTCAACGGAAGCGAAAGAAGAAATGTATAAACTTTACCCCAATGCCAGGAGAGCTCACCTCAAAACAGGAGGCAACTTCCCCTATCTCTGCAGGAGTGCTGAGGTCAACCTATATATTCAGGTGAGTCTCTGAATTCAAACTCAGTTTACAAATGTGTTTAGCCACAAGAGCAGCAGGAAACTCTAGCTCTGTGCTTGTTTTGTTTCTTGACTTCCCTGAGCTCTGTGTGCTCGGAGATCTCTGATACCAAAGGGCCGGGCTGGAGCAGCCACATTCATGGAGGAGCAGCTTTTGGGGGTTTTCTGTTGTATTCCAGAGCCATGGTTTCATCCTCATAAAAATTACTTGGAAGGAATGTTTCTCCTTTATCAATGTCCTTCTACAGCTGTTCCCGTGTTATTTCCTGTGTCCCACAGATCCACTTGCTGCAGTTCCACGGTACCCGGTACGCAGCCATCGATCCCTCCATGGTCAGCGCAGAGGAGCTGGAAGTCCAGAAGATCAGTCTTCACACCAGCAATGAGCAAGAAGAGCAATAGGCTTGGGAGTGCCAGTGAAACAGAGGCATCACTTTGGTGGTCTTCCTGTGTACAATCAGCTGTTCCCACTCTGCCTTTTCCCTTATGTTAGCCGATTATCACTGTGTGATTCCTACAGGATCAGCAATCAGTGAACTACCCACGGACAGAAACCTCCAGCAGTGTAATAGGATAGATCTCTTTGATTTTTAGTCTTTGGATTCAAGGAAGCATCTTTGAAGACTACACTTTTAAACAATAAAGACATTTTTTCTACCAAAGTCTTCACTGTCATATTCTTAAGCAGAACAGTATATTTCTTTTTATATTTTTCACTTGGCTGTATATATTACCACATGCAGATTGTGTCCTTACAAGCTGACGTATATTTTTGTTGAATGTTTGATTTAAAAGATGTTTAAGTGACCATGTTGCCATCACTTATTTGCTTCATATGTTGTGTTGTAAGTTAGTTTGTTTCTATTTGAAATAAAGCATTTGAATTTTTAACTTTCTTGCTGTTAAAAAATGGTTTTCAATAAAACTTCACTTTCAGCAAGTGTCTCTTGTTTTGACTCCAAGAGAACAGCAGTGGAGTTCAATACAGTCCTGGTTTGCCTCTACAGCCACCTCTGGAAATGAAGAAAACCAGCACCTTCTGCTTGAATTCCCCTAAGGTTGCACTAAATAAGAATATTGCAGTGTTTTTAAATAAGGATGACAAGATATAACTTGCAAATTTGAGAGTACAATCTAGATTTATTGAAATACAGACATTATTTTCCCCTTGCAATGCTGTAAAAAAGAAAAATGAAGTATTAAATGATGAATTGGTATGTAAGGAAACTATATGTCCTTGCCAGAGGTTGTGTAGATAACTAATCTCTTGAAAAGATACAGTTTGAAAAGGTAAGAGGGGTCATTTGATTTATAAACAGTACATGTATGTTAATGTAAACTTATAAATACTATATATGTTAATGTTGTTCTCAGTGAAGAGTCAAAGCATTAAAGATCACAACCCCTAAGGTTCCAAAAGGACCAAATGGTATCTTTGATTTTGCTTCTTAAATTCCCACCATAAGAGGGAAGTTACAGACACATCTAAGACACAAGTGACTGACAGACACCCCCCAATACGGTAAGTAAAGAACACTCTGGAAAACAAAGGCTTTTTACCCTCATTAACTTAAAAAACTGACAATTAAAAATTTATGTATAAACATGCTTTAAACAAGTTACAGTAAAACAGTGTAATATTTCCTGATACAGTGTGACAAGTGAGGCTGGCTCACTGAACTCCCTTTACAGTACCCAGACAATAGGAAATTGCTGATAAAAAAATCTCCCTTCTGTGTAAAGAGGCATTTTTGACCACGAGCAGTTGTTTTACCCTTGTCATTCCAGAGCCAGAAGGGTGCAGCAGTGCCAGCTGTTTCTGACAAGAAGCCCTTAAGTTGCAGCTGCCTTTGAGCAGCAGCAGAGAAGTGTTTCTCCTGTAGCTCTGAGACCAGCAGAGGCTGCTCACGGTGTTACATCGCTGTGCACTTCCGTGGAGAGGTGGAGTCTGCGTTGGCTTTTTTCCGGATACTTTCTGAAAGAGAGAATGTTCTGCTGCACGGAAGTGTGGAACCATGGCAGGATGTGCTCACTTATCAAAACGAAGAGGAAAGAAATGACATGTAATGGAAGCAAGGGGGAAGGGCAGGTGCTTTCAGCTTGTGTGAATTGGCTTCACTGAAGTTTTCCGCTGTGTGTGTTGTGTAACCACAGAGTTCAGATAAATTGATTTAAATAATGCTGAGTGAAGGAAGACAAAAGTAGTACCTGCTAAATCTCTTCTTCCAATCCCCACAAGGCCTTCGTACAGCCCCTTGATAGGATTTTCTCCTGCAGTATTCACGCCATGGAGCCAGATCAGCAACATCCTGTGGCCGTGTTCCCTGTAGCTTTTAGTGCCTGGCAAGATCAAACCACAAATGGAATCCCACCCTTGGAGTGCATGGCCCTGACCAAAGCAGATTTCTGAACTGGTGGGTCTGGACACCCCTTCCTTTGGATTTTACTAGGAGGCTCCAAAGTAGCTAAAGTAGCTAATTTCCTGGTTGTGGTCAGATTGCTGGATTCATGTGAAACTTAATGGAGTGGCCCTGGATGAGCTTGGACTTGTTGGCCAACCTTTCATGGCAATACAGAATTTCTGCCTTCAGAGCACAGCTTGGCCCCTTGCTCACGTTATCCAAACTAGAGTCCTGACAGGAGCCAAACCAGACCCTCAGATCCTGCTTCTGCTAATGTATTTCTTAAACTCTAAACAGAACTTCACTGCCTTCTTGGTTCGTATCCTTCAAAGAAAAAAATGAAACTAGCAATTTTCTCCTATCCTATAGAACAAGAATTGTAGCAAGAACCCACCAGCCTGGTAAGTGCCTCATAAGAAATGAGCAATGAACCACTAATCCCCCTGCTTGTGTGCTTTATTACAAATTCCAGTGTGTAGGTAAGTCCACATTCATTAAAAGCAGAATTTTTAACCTAATATTTAGGTTGTTTCAAATAAACCAACAGGTTTCCTTCATGCTTTGCTCTTACTGCAGCTGAATCTCCAAGAAGCACAGTTGAAGTGAAGGAAGGAAAATACCTGGGAAGTTTTTTATACCTGTCCATTGTTGCTCAATGGCCCTAATGTGAGCATCTGTGAATTTCCAGTAATGTGCCAGCTTCTTCCATTCCCCAGGTTTGAGGTACTTAGTGGCTAATCTCCACATGACTGAGCGAATGTGCTGTGTTTCCAGCCTGTGATCTTGCTTAAAGGTCACTTGCTTTGCCACCCATGAGTCGGAGTCGCTGTTGAGGTTGTCCTGCAAAGCCAGAATAGGGGTTTCAGTTGGGGTGCTGCAAGGGTGCCTGTCGTTCTGCAGCCTCCCACACCCTCAGCTCTGCAGGTCGCTGCAAGTTCATTCTGGCACAGCACTTTTTTTTTTACTCTCTTTATTCCTGTTTTGCTCTGTACTAACCAGGCACTTTAACAAAAAACGTTAAAAGGCACTTTGCTGGAGAAACCCATGTGGATCGTAATTTCCATTTCTATACTGCCTTTTATCTGGGCTTGGTGCAGGATCATTTCATTAAATCTCCTGCTTCCCTGCAACACAGGCTTGTGCTCAAAGCCTTCACATGCCCTGCTGCAAAGAGGCTGGATGACATTCCCTAGGGCTGCACAGGAAGCCCATGAAGGGCCTGATCTACACAGCATTACTCCTGAAGCTGTGCCTGAGCCACAGGTGTGTGCCCTCCTTTCCTTCCTTTTCTTCTCCCTCTAGAGTCCTGGTATGGGAAAATGCTCAAAATGTTAAGACATGAGGGATGTGGCATTTGGCTGTACTTTCTGCATGCTCTGCTCAGCTTGGTTTGGGCACAGGCCTGGGGAAAGCAGGGTTTCAGGTGGCAGACTGGGGCTGAGCAGCTGGAGTTTGAGAGGAAAGTTGGTTGTATGACTCCAACAAGAACTGATCACTGCTCACAGGAGTTCTCTCCCACTGCTGAAAAACTCACCACATCCCATTTGGTGACATTAGGCCAAGCATTTTCCTGCTTAGTCCTTCAATTTTTCCTCGAAAAAGGAACAAATGCTATCCAACTCCCTTCTACAGGGCTTTGGGAACAGCTGTCAAAGAACCTTTGAAAACCTCTGTTCCTGGCAGCACAGCCTGGGATTTCTAACAACAGGGGCCTTTTTAAATAAGGAAAGCCTTAAGTAGATGCCGTTGGCACGGCAAGGACTTCTGTTTTTCTTAAGTAAGGGGATGAAAGTCGAGGTCAGGCTGCCACAGAATGCCCTGTACTTCTTTTCCTTTGACAACTGGTATGTGGAGTCTCAATGGAGCAGATGGAGCTCCACCTGCCCTGGAAAGGGCAGGGGATGGTGTGTGAGCTGCTCACCTTCTCCCATTTGTAAAACCTATCGGCTTTGATAATCATGTCCACCAGGTTGATGTGATTGCCTCGGGCAGCAACATCCAGAGACGTTTTCCCCTGCTGAAATTAGAAGGGGAAAATGAGCTGGAAAAGACCTTTCACCTTAGGAGGTACAAGCTCTGTTGCACCAGCAGGACTATTGAGTAATGCACCCAGCCAGGACCTATTCTCCACTTATAAGCAGCAGATGTGAGTAGAAACCAAATTTCACACAGAGAAGTGTGAATGTGTTCCCTGAGCTGAGTGTCACTGTAGTTCCACAGAGTGCTGGAGGGTGGCAAGTTCAGCCAGATGGCTTCAGGTCTGCATGTGCTCTAACCCACTGAGGATAGCAAACACTGCTTTGCTCTCTGCCCAAGCCTCTTCAGCATTTCTGGGCACACACCACACTTTCTTCTAGAATTCTGTTGATTTAATTAGAGGGCAAAAGCCCTGGAAACAATGCCAGATCTAGATCAGATACTTTATCCTATTAAAATATGTGTGCTGTGATTCTTGGGGTATTATTGCTTATCATTATTTGAGATCTTTGATATTAATGTGTGCAATAGCATAAGTAGAAGCAGAAGAAACTAGAAAAAACTTTGAGAAGGAAAAGGTTGTTCATTGTGTGAACTGTTGTCTACCTGCCTAAAAACCAGCCACTTCTTTCCCGGAAAACACAACAAACACTGCCCTATTCAGCAGTGTTTTAAGGCCTTATCACTGGAAATATCCAGATTTTAATATTACTAGCCTTCCTTGGAAATTATGAAAGACAGTGGCAAAGACTATCTATATTTTCCCTCCATACTCCCACAGGACCTATTCAACCCATGGAGACACTTACCTTGTCTGTCAGCTTCAGGTTAACTCCTGCAATGAGAATCATCTCGGCGACGTCCTGCCTGCCGTGCTCTGCAGCGATGTGGAGTGAGGTCTGCTGCCTCTGCACAGGGAGGGAGAAAGGACTACATTTCAGAGAAGGACAAGTGTGAGGCTGGAAGGACAAGGCAGAACATTACCAGGAGGAAATGCTGTAAGAACGCTGTCAGCTCTGCCCTCCTTTCCCCTCTACCCCTTTTCAAGCTGTGGGTTAAACACCCTCCTACCTCCAACTAGAGTTGGTTTCCTCTGGCTGAGCAGAACTGGTCTGTCCCTGTCCCCAGACCAGCATTAAGAAGCCTCCCTGATCTAATCCTCTAGACTTCAGTCTAGATAAGGAACATCTTCAGCTCCATAAGGCTCTCTAGGGTAACTTATAGGATTATGTTATTTCCTATTATTTAAACAATTTCTGTGGGCAGGTAGTTTGGCCATGGGAGGGAAGGACCTGTGCCAGTTCTTTGTTCCTGGGACACAGGGCTGGGTTAATGCCCCCCCTTGGGATTGTTTAATGGAAACAAGTAAAATCAAACACAAAATGTGGCAATTTTGTGGTGTCGTCAGGAGGGAACATTGCTACAAGAATGAACATTAACTGAAACAAGCTACACAAAGCCCTTCATTCAGAAAATTACAACTTGGTGAGACAACCAGCTATCTGTAGGCTTGCCTCCTGTTCTCAGTCCTCCAAACGTTTTGCAGTTTCTCCCACTTGCTTCCAACAAGGAGGAGAGAGCTGACTGCAGTGCTGCTGTGCACAGGTCCCAGGGATGTGGCACAGCCCATGTGTTGAATGCCATCAAGCAATTATCTCACTGCAACACTCGGAACCATTTCAAGGGTTTCACGTTTCCTAAGTTGCGCTTCCGGGTTTTCCACATTTTAAAGCACTCCTCTTTAACCCTGTCCCCAAGGTAATCAAATCCCCCCTGAAACTGGTTGACATTTCAAAGACAAAGAACAGGAGCTGCAGTCTTACATTATCTGGAATGTCAAGGTCACACCCTGCCTCGATGAAGAGCTTCACCATGGCTGGGAAGTTCTGCAGGACTGCGATGTGTGTTGCTGACGCATTTTGCTGTTGAAAGAAGACCCTGGGCTTAGGAAGAGCTCAGCTCATGGCACTGAAAGGACCATGCTGTGCCCAGCATGTCTTATTCTATCACAGCTGCCACTCAGCACTGGGGGCTGACTGGGGATACTGCAGCACTGGTCCTTGCAGAGTTGCTTGGTGCTCTCAAGCAGCTCCACAAACAGACTTCGCCTTTTTTAAGTGGTGAGAGCATTGAGAAGGACTTACATGATTAACAGCATCAGTGTGGATTCCTGCATCCATGAGGATCCTGGCTATCTCCTCATAGCCATGCAGTGCTGCGTAATGAAGACAGTTCATCTTCTTCTGAGAGGCACCTCAGAAGAGAGGGGTGTTAGTCAGGGCTTCTTCTCAGAGGCTGCAACTGGTACAGGCTACCCACAGAAAGCTCCCTGCTTCCCTCCTGCAAGAGCCCCATGGCCCCACATTGACAAATTCATGGAGCTTGTCTCCACAGCCAAACCAGTCCCAGGGAGCTTCACCTGCCTTTTTGTACAAAACCATGTCTACCCTTCCTCTGGACTCCCTGCACTGTTCCTTAATGATGGGCTCCACAAGGCCCAACCTGGGAAGCCAGGCATAAATCCACAAAGTAGTGCTTGGAAATGGAATGACCTCCATGGAGCTAACCTGGGTCTGGGCATTGACATCAGCTCCTGCTTCCACCAGCAGCTTCACACAGTCCCTGTGACCCCCCTCAGCAGCCAAGTGCAGAGCTGTAAGGCCTTCCTGGACAAGGCAGAAAAGGACACAGGCAGCATTTCTGTAGGCAAGGCCAAGGCAGAGCAGCAGAATGAGCAAGACTCTACCCTGTCTTCTGAATCCATGACATGTTAAGGTACCAATTCTGAGGGTTAGGGATCTGGAACTGGAAACCCGTGACCCTCAACCAGATTCTCCCTTCTGAGGGTTGTAGCTCATTTCTTTACAAGAAAACAGAAACAAGCAGAATTCTTAAGTGATTTAATCTGGTTTTATTACTGCTCTTTGAACAAAGGGCAGCTCATCTGGGGGGAGACAAATGCTACTGGTTACCACAGAAGGTGGCTTCCCCTTTGTTTCAGATCTTAATCACAATCAAATACACTTTTGAAAGACAGTAATGAAACAAGACTAAAAAAAAAATGCTGATAAACTTAATTGAGAGTGTGCCCTGGAATAAATAACAGCGATACTAAGCCAATATTTGCCATCTAAATCATTAACTGTGTTCCAGCCACGTAATTTTCCAGAGCAGATCTGTCAAAAGGGAGATCTCAAACAGAAGGTCCATATGTTCAGTGACTAAGTCAATACTATAAAGCACGGTGCAGTTTAGTTTAAAACACATTCAAAAACCATTTAGGTACTTGAATGTCCAAGGGTCAGGGAGAAAAAGGGAGATTAAATGGAGTGATAAGGTGGGTCAGCAGATACAGCAGGAAGAGAAGGCAACACTTTGGAGCTGGAAATCGGTCCAAGACGGATGTTGCCTTTCACTGATACTCTTCAAGTGGCACCTGGATTTACCCACTCAGGCTTCAGATAAAATCAGCTATTTTCTAGACCTCCCCTGTCAATACTGACTATTCAGCCTGGTGACTGTGGCAGGAATGTATTTCTAGGGAGGAAAAGGGAGAAACTGATGTGGTTACTATTTCATTTAAATGTACTTACTGAGTTTTTTTCATCAAGGTCCACTCCAACGCCTATAATCTTCTGCAGCACAGAGAGGTGTCCATTTTTAGCAGCTAAATGCAATGCTGTATTTTCTTCCTGAAAGTAAACATTACTTCATAAATATATGTATCACAGGACTGTGTGTTCATACACCACAACCTTGGACAGAGTATATGCAGTGTGTCTGAGAAGGAGGTTGTAACCAGTAGCACGAGACTGAAGCAATCTTCTAATAGTTGCAGCAGGGAAGGAAGAAGCCCAGCTACCTTAAACTGGAGCATGGTACACCAGGCTTGCCGCACGTCCTATTTGAAAAGCCCTGGAGAGAAATCCAACATGGACTGAGGTGCAAATGGCTTGCAAGTGGATAGGGGAGAAAAGCTCTGACACACCACGACCATAGTTAAAACTGTGGAAACTCGCCTTCATGAACCTTTTGGTATCCTGTTCCCTGATTTTCATATCCATATCATTGGACTTCACTTCCCTTGTGTGTCATTTTGTGCCCATACCTGGTCTTTGGCACTGTGAGAACAACCCAGTCGAATGAGGAATTCCACCACCTCTAGTCTCCCATACTCTGCAGCCAGGTGAAATGCTGTCCTCTCCATCTGGGAAAGGAAACAAGGAAACACGTCCAAAGAGGCTCAGGAAGCAAAAGATCAGATCATCTGCTGCAAGAAATACAATGATGCCTCGGGTAATAACCCATTCCACAAAGGGCAGAAGTACTGCAGTTATCTTTTATTCTGCTGCTTTTATTCTGCATTATATTTGGGATGACCCTAATAAAACAAGGTGAACAGAACTACCCACTGGGGCAAACAAGCATGTTGGTCTCACCAAACACTGGAAGAGGTCTTTTCAGTGGCTATTTCCTATAAATGGAGGATAATAAATAATTTATTAAAAACAACTAAGGATTAAAAAATTGACTTCATATCTAAGCCCCCAGTTATCGAGTGAGTGAGGACCCCTTTTGGGGAAAGGCAAATCTCTTGTTGCTTCATTTAACTCCCAAGCATCAGAGTGGGGATCACTCTTGGAAACATGAAGGCCATGGAGCAAAAAAGAATGTGCACTAACTCCTGTATGTTCTTATGCCATCTCCAGGAACAGATCAGCCAGTGCTGGAACATGCTGAAAGAGGGTCACCCTTGGTTATTACTTACCCACAACACACTCAGGAGCATCATCAGCAAGAGAGTACGACACTGAAATTCCTGAATTTATTCTGCAGAAGGCTACACTGAGAAGTCCTGGCTGCTAGAAGTTTGACCAGAGCCAGAATCCCCATGATCCCTAAGCCCACTTTGCAGGAAGACTTCTGGGAATAGCTTCTGACTCCAAGTCTCTTCCCAACACCAAGGGCAACATACCCACTAAACTCAGCAGAGCAATATCAGACCTCAAGAAACAAAGCAGTGATGAGCTTTCCTACCTTGTCTGTCTCATCCACACACACATCCTCCAGGACCTCCATGATGAACTCTATGACCTGGACGTGTCCCCTCTGGGCAGCACAGTGGAGTAAGTTCCTGCCATTCTGGAGGGGAGATAAAGGACAAGTCCAACTCTATGGGACAGTCTCTTTTGACAACCTGCTCCTTTTAGCAAAGACCCATTCCACGCCTCCCTGCACCTCTAGGGCTACACTTCCTTGTGCTGCAGACACCAAGTTATGACTGGAGTATTAATGCTGTTTGTCCCAACCAAGGTCTGTCTTAGAATACACAGACTGCTGACCCACTAAACCCATTTCCCACTTCTATAACACCTTCCACATAAGCATTGCACAAACATGGGCTGAGGATGCTGTGTGCATCTCTATAGCTACAATTATTGGATTACAGCTGTTTTAGGAATAAGGCAGAGTGCAGATGGCCATCCCCAGAGTAGGTGCTGTCATACAGGACTACCTAACCACAGGTAAGTCTCTCTCCGTCCCCCAGCACCATCTAGAGCTGTGTGATGGGCCCACACAGGGAGACTCTCACCCTGTTGACATGGTTAGTCTTGGCCCCAGCGTTGATGAGGATCTGCAGGACACGGAGGTGGCCAAACCAGGCAGACAGGAGAAGAGCATTCATTCCAAACTGGGCAGAAGAGAGATACTTACAGTTAAACTGCAGCCACCACCATCCCCACCATGGAGGAAAGCTGTCCCCTTAGCTTCATGCAGTTTCCCAAATCTATTTGTTTCTCACTGTTATTTTTTCTAGCCTCACTTTCTCCTGTTATTACTATTCCTGCCACAGATATTCACAGCAGCTGAGCAGAGAGCTGCCTCCAGACTGCCACTTCCTAGTTAATGGTGTGTATTTGGCTGGTCGTTATGGGGGAGAGAGAATTTGCTGGCTGTCCCTGTCATCCTACAAGCCCCAACAACATGACCAGAAGAAGCCAAGCATCCCCATGCTCTACAGAAAACCTCACAGATTCCACCAGCCTACTCCCAGTCACTGTATGTGCAAGGAAAAGGCCAAAAGACAGAGCACAGACACCTCTGAAAACAAGTCTCACTCCAGCCCCTTGCTCAGCAGGTGCCATGTGCCACCCTGTGCCACCCACCCAGGGCTAAGGTGAAGTCTGTCACTGCTGGCCCAGCACCCAGTCCCTGGCACTCCCCCAACACCGAACACATTTGCAGGACATGCAAGGGAGAGTCGCCTTTGTACACTGTCTTCGTCATCCACGGGGACATCGTGACCCAGGAGCAGCCGCACAGCATCCACATTCCCTGCTCCCGCGGCCCAGTGCAGGGCACTCCGGTCTGTCTGGAAGGGAAGGATAGAGAAGGAAGGCTCATGTATGCAGAGTGTGTGTGCGTGTATCCACCAGCCTTCCTGAAGGCCAAAATCTCCTTGGCCAACCATGGAGCCAGAATTTCTCACACTGTGCAGGGTCTTATTTGGACACAACCCTCTGTCTCTCTCCTCTCCTGTCAGGCAGGTGTTAGTCACCTTCCGCTCAGGAACTGCAGGTCTGGGCTATAACAACAGCACAGGAGTGAAGAACATTGCTGCCCATCAAGGGACAGACTGAAAGAGTAGGGATGTGTGTAATCCCAAGATATTGGTCAACAAGGAGAGACCTGCACCAGGGACTGAGTTTGTCCCAGAGCCTTGGCATGCAGAGATAGCAAAATCAAAGCCTTTCATACTGTGTGTATCTGGCACAGAGGTTACAAGGGGAACCATAAATGATCACCCTCCCTCAGCACCTGCAGCTTTCCAGTGTGGTCAGGATGATAGTGGGGGTCTCAGTGTGTTGAGGAACTGCTTGGTTGCCACAGGCTCTATTTAGCACAGGGTGGTGTATTTTAAAGCTTTGACCAATTAAGCAGTGAATGAGAAGAGGAGTGTTAAGGAGCTGCAGTTCTGAAACATGCCCTCAGTACTTCCTGCAGCTTAGAGGTGGAAAAACCCAGGACTTACATTGTTTTTGGCTTTGATGTCAACCCCTCTTCTGATGAGCTCCTCCATCCTGGCCGTGTCATTCCGCTTGGCTGCGTCATGGAACTCCTTCTCTGACTGAAGCACTGCAGCAGAGCAGAAGAGTGAGCATTAAAACAGAGCTGGCAAGGAGCACGGGGCAGCATGCCCCAACAAACCTCCTCTTCATCTCACTGGCCCCTGTGGCTTCAGGGAAGGGTGACTGCGGAAAGATTCTTCCAGCAAGAATCCCAGTCCTGCAGATGTTGGCATGTTTGCTGGATTTGTCCTCTCCCACCGTCTCTCCTTCCCTGAGTATCCCTGTGCCATATCAGTGCTCTTCCAATCCTACTCGCTTCTCTTCTAATTCAGTCTCTTTCTCTTCATGGATTTGCTCCAGCTGCAAAACCTTTTGGTCCGTGAGGTCCATGTCTTCTGGGCCATGTTCTCTGGGCACCTCTAAGGCCCAGAGCTGGTGTAAAGTCTCTGACACATCACTGTTTCCTCCATCCTTCCACCTACATCCCACCACTTGACAAGGAGGCCTTTACACATGGTCCTGCTGTCCCCCCTCCAGGCAACCTGAACCATCCAAGCAGCACAGAACTGCCAGCCTAGCCTGTGATTAGTGTTGCATCTCTTAATAAACCGTGGCAGTTCTGCATATAATTTACCACGACAGGCAGTATTTGTCCTGCACAGTTAGGCACAATTTAAGAGTGTTTACTCTCCATGCTGGGCCTTGCCACAGCAATCTTCTCCTTGATCGAACAAACCTTCCTGCCAAGAAACGAGAGTAAAGCTGTGACTCTGGGGCTGCCACAGCCCCACAGGGAGGCTCTGAAGGTTTTTGGCATGGCTAGTGTCAGTCGTTTTTGGAATCAGTCTCTGCCCTACTGCTTTTGGGAAATTCTTTCAAGAAGTGCTTGACTCATATCCTCAGCCTATAATATTCCACTGGAGAGCTGGCCCAGAGCTGGCCCAGAGGCTTTGCTTTCTCCTATGCTGCTGCAGAGCTCAGGCTGCAGTTTGAGCATCTCAATGCAACTTCAGGGGCTCAATGCAACTTCAGTTGGTTTCAACATATCAACTAGACACTAACCACATGCCATACAAGAGGCGTCAAAACATATTATTGTTCCCATTCCACCACACTGAGGAGATAAACAGGAGATTTGCTGCCTAAATAGCACTACCCCATTTTTCTCTTCAGAGGGCACAGAAGAAAGGCAACCCTACTGTGGACTCTTAGAGCAACAGAGGTATAATCTCATCCTCCAATTTCGATTCCCCTTACCTTCAAACAAAAAACTTTAGCTCAAGAAAACCACAAATAATACAACAGGATCATTCAATAGTGTGTTTATCCACTTAACACCAGACATGATCATCTGAGAGTGTGCATTCCACAGTGTTGAACCTGCTGCTACAATTAAGGCAGTAGGATTTGGACACTGATTTCTGCAGAAACAGGATTTCCTGTACTGTATATTAAGACTCTGTTATCATCTGGTCAGGGGTGTTAACAGGATTGCATTTCCACACCACATGGACCCTTGATTTGAGAGGAAATATCAGGAGAACTTGTGAAAAACACGTGGAGTTTTTGTTAATTATCAACACCCAGGGTGACCCACACACACCTCCTTGTAAATGCTACTCTTTCAGTGGACTAAATTCTATGTTTCAGCTAAGAAAATGCTGCTGCCCCTGCTCTCCAAGTGACAGAAATGTGCTGTTACATTTTATGGTCACACAAAGCATCATTGCCAAGAGATACCAAAGCACTCCTTGCCTTATTTATTCTCTCCTCTACCTGTAAAGATGAAGTAACAAACCCAGCATCACCAAGGCTGTAGCAGCCGCAATTTATTTTCAGCAACACATGGAAAACCATTTGGTGATCTGAGTTTCCTGTTTAGGATCCACACGACTCTGCTAGCTCTGTAAATGTAAATGCACTCCTCATCATGGCATAAACCCATCCAAGAGCAGCATTTCGGTGGATATTTAGCAGTTTTACTTCTCTTTCAAGCTCAGATTCCAGGGTGTTTTGTAGTTTGTGTTACTGAACATGAATTCAGTTATCCCAAACAGCGTGGAACACATTTTAAATTATTGACCCTCAGTCCAATGCACCAACTCATGGGCAATTTATTATGCAAGAGATGTAAAAAAGCATCAAAGGAGATGAAAGACACGCAGAGAAATGTGATAAAACCATCCACAGGGCTCTAGCTGGAGCTGCAGGACACAAAGACAACCCAGGATGGGGACCCGGGGATAAAGGGGGCCAGAACCCCCAAGTGGGGAGTACCGGAGTTGTATGCAGCATCTCAGGGGTACAGGATCCTTTGAAGCAAAACAACTCTTAATTCACGCGTAGGTTTATACACCTGCTTTGTTTCTGAGCGCATTTTCATGCATCTGGTTATTCCTTGGAGCATCGCCGCTCTGTCCCTGACCCCCCCGGCTCCCGCCCGGCCCCGCTACGCGAATCCCCCGCCACGGCCCAGGGCCCCCCACCTCGGCCCCACTCACGGGTGTCGCCCTCCGACGCCAAGTCGTCGCCCATGTCGCGACACAGCGGCCCCGCCGCGGCCGCCTCAGGGCGGGCTGACAGGCGCGTCCCCGCCGCCTCAGGGCGGTCTGACAGGCGCGTCCCCGCCTCCTCACAGGCCGCCCCGCCGCCGCAGAGCGCCTTTGTAGCTTCTCTTTAAAGCAAAATATCGTAAAATGAGCTCTCCTTCTGACAAACGCGGTGTTCTCGGGCCGTTTTGGCGTGATTTGAGGGGGTACATCGAGCTGCCGCCATTTCGGCCGGGTGCCGCCCCTCACCTCAGCGCGGCTCTGCTGGGTGCTGCTGCTTGGAGGTGGTGGGTGGTTTAATTTAAAATTAATCTAACTTTCTTTCCGAAGCTATTTAGGAGGAGAGGGATTTCTGTTCTGTGGGAAATACGGGGTGAGCTGTTGCTTTTTTTCCCCTGAAAGCAGGGGCAGGATGTGGTGTTCTCAGGGAATGAGGTGCTCTCATTACCACAGGTCCGACAGCAAGTGCAGGAGGGGGCAAAAGGGCTTTTCCCTCAGAGTTTTAGTGAATTCTCCATTTTCAGCATCTGTGCGTAGTTTTGTATTTTATTTTCTTCTCCATTTTGGTAGTATGATGAGGAAGGAACCAGGCTGAGCTGAGGCTGGGGCGAGAATCAGACCTGTTTCTGTGGGTCCCCCAGACTAATCCCCCCTGGAATACTGCATCTGGCTCTGGAGCTCCCCAACATAAGAAGGATGTGGGACTGATGGAGTGAAGTCAGAGGAGGCCACAGAGATGTTCCAAGGTCTGGAGCACCTCTGCTGTGGAGACAGGCTGAGAGAGTTGGCATTGTTCAGTCTGGAGAGGAGAAGGCTCCAGGGAGACATTATTGTAGACCTTCCACTACCTAAAGAGGCTCCAAGAGAGCTGGAGAGAGACTTGACACAGCCCTGGAGTGACAGGACAAGAGGGAATGGCTTCAAACTGACAGAGAGCGGCGTTAGATGAGATTTTGGGAAGGATTCTTCCCTGCGCGGGTGGGGAGGCCCTGGCACAGGTTGCCCAGAGAAGCTGTGGCTGCCCCTGGATCCCTGGAATCGTCCGAGGCTGGGTTGGTCGGGTCTTGGAGCAATTTGCCCATGGCAGTGGGGTGGAACGAGAAGAGCTTTAAGGTCCTTTCCAACCCAAACCAGTCTATGGTTCTTTGCTGGTGGTCTCAGGATAGGAGAGGTGACATCAGGTTTGTATTCCCTCCCTCTACCATGCTGGCCCACAGACCTGGTCCTTGTCGGGACTCCTTGGAGGAGTCTTCCAGCCCTCCCTCCTCTCTGTACCGCTGGTTTTGGCTGGGAGCACATGCTGATCCCGGTCACCACATGAGGGTGCCAGTGGTGTTCACCTGCCACGATTTGCTGCTCGAGCAGTGAACTCCAGGGTGCAGATGGGGCTGTTCCCTGGGCTAAGGCCAGTTTTGGGGGACACCTCTGTCCCGGGGATCCTTGTGAGGGTCTGTGATGTTCCTGCGAGAGAGCACGGGGCATTTGGTGCAGTGGGAGATGTGGGGAGGCAAGCAATGTCCTGGAGGGATGCAGAGATGAAGAGACCCTCTGCTGCTCCAGACACATCTCTCTGTAGGCACAGTTACACCAGAGCTGTCTGCAGCGTAGGGAGATAGTGTTTTCTGACTCACTAAGGCCCAGCACTGAGGGTCTTGGTAGCCAAAGTGCTTCAGCGATGCCGTGGGACCACAAGCCTGCCTGATTGTGAAATGGAGAGGTGGAACCTAAGCTCTTGAGCAAACACAGAATGTGTGGGGGTTTATGGGTAGCTCTCAGAGCTTTGGATTTATGTTTTGTTTGCCTTTTATTCAAATTGAATTAAAAAAAAAAAAGACCCTCTCTCTGGTAGGAAAAGTGAACATAAGGTCTGTCTGGATAAAGGGGAAGCCCTTCTTTTGTACAATAGCTCAGCGGGTAGGGCATCCTCCCCAAGGAAGGGGGAAAGCTGGGCTTGATCCTTGCTTCTGCCAGAGGGGAGATACAAACCCTGGGCCACACGAGACCCCAGAGAGCACCGTAAACAGCAGGCTGTGAGCATGTCTGGTGTGGAGAGTTTTCCTTGCTCTTTCCTGTTATTTTAAATAATTAATGATTTGATGGATCAGGGAGTGGAGAAGGCAGGTGTCCTGTCTCCCTGGAGAGCAGTCTGTGCACCCGGCGAGACGGAGCCTTGCTCTTTCTCAATGAATATTTAAGTGTCTTCAGACAAACTGGAACTGTGCCAGCAGGAATGGGCTGAGCCCTTCCCACTGGGTATCCTAGTGCCTGGGGGCTGGGGAAACAACCCTGAATAGGTCAGGGAATAAGAATAATCCCTGCTTGTACGGACTATGGAAGTACCAGGCATCCCAGCCTTAGGTGGGACCTCCGGCTCTTGCTAGTCTTTTGTTATGCTGTGAGGCATCCTTGGATGGAAAGCTGTCTGGATTTAACCTGCCAATGTTAATGTCATTGTCATTGCCTTCCAGAGCCTGAATCAGCCAGGACTGATCACCCACAGCTCTTCTGCTGCTTAATGCTGACCTTGGGAGAGAAGTAGTGCAGATGTACGGAAAGTTCGCATCTGTTTGTGAGCTTGGGTGTTTCCAGCAGGCAGAAAAAAGCAATGTAGGCAGTTCCTTCTGTCCTTCCCGAAGAGGTATGTGTTCAGGGGTGGAAGGGACCAAGCCTTTCTGCTGATACCAAGTACAGAATGCTGCGACAATTTATTAACGACACTGAACACTTGCCTGGCGATCCATTTATTAGCTAACAGACCTAAAAGAGCTTCTGGATTTTTCCACTAAGGCTGTAGCATAACGAATGACAGGGGGAGGTGGTAATTTGATCTCTTTTTACAATATATTCCAGACATTGACCCCATCTTCAGAATGGTGTTAAAGTCTTTGACTTTCTTTCACTTGAAGAATAATTTTAGGTGAGCCAGCTACATGCTCTTTCTCACTTAGAAGTGAAGCTCTCCAACAAAGCATTCTTTGCTCTAACCTTGCATGCACAATTTTTATGTACTGGTTTAGGATAATCAGTATTTTCAATCACATTCAAAAATCACCAGCCAGGCTGCTTAAATCCATGTCATTTTAAAATGTGCCTCTGTTAGCTCTCTGGTTTAGGTGTATACACCGTGATTTTAAAGTTGGTCAGATTTGCAGTTAGCCATGTAATGCAGCCCACAAACCAGTATGTGTTTATGCAGAAACAGTTGCTTACCTAAAGGTTTAGCAAATTGGACTTTAATTTATAATCTTCCTTTGGAAGCAAACCTGGAAGGTGACTCCTCCTACCTGCAGCTGCCTGTAGTTTGGGAAGCCAAGCCTCTGCTTTCCTGGAGCTGCCCACAGCAGGGGAGCCTGGCTGGGGAACAGCCTCCATCCCTGGAGGATTGTCTTTTCTGACATATGCTGCCACAGCCAGGGAATTGAATATTGCATGGGAGAGGGGATGACCACATTCCTCTTTCACTGCTGATGGTCTGTTTTTACATGGCAGGGTGTCAAACAGCCCAGTGTGCTGAGGTAGCAACCATGAGGTCTGCCTGGCAGCACCTAAACCAGGTCTTTGGGCTCTGTGGTACACAGATGCCATTGATGCCATGAGGAATTGTATGTTTGTGTTGCTTAATGTCCCTGCTGTGGCTATGAAAGGGACTAACCATACCAGTTCTGTGTTCTGGCTTGCAAACTGTGCTTTCAGATATGTCCCATTAGAATGGAATACACGTTACAGCTCTGGCTACATGGCTTCATGTGTGGCTCCAGTTTATTTATTTTTGTCTGTGCTAGGCTTTTAGTTGTTCTGTAGACTAGGTTATTTTTGGTGCTTTCTTTGATAACTCTGTTCCTGTGACATGCTGTGGAGCCAGAACTCCTCTGGGAACGTACCAGCAATGCACACAAACATCAGCCCTGTAGCTTCTAACTGTCAACATATGGAGCTTTCAGAAGGCCTGGATACCTAATGGGGCTCCACAAACCCACTCTGGAAGCTTGAGAAGCCATCCAGCACTTTCCTCAAAGGCTGCATTCATTTCCTTGCAAGGCTTCCACAGAGGAACAGCTTGTTAGAGGGACCTGTGGAGCTTGGAAGCTTTGCCAGTAATAATTCAGGCCCAGTTTTGAAGTCAAATATTTAGCTAAACAGAGACTGTCTGATGACTGGATTAAACACAGACTGCATCTGAGTGAGCTCAACACTTCAGGTTTTTGTCAGTGTCCATTTCACGAGCCTATAATTCCATTTTTCCTGTCTTCCCAGACTCTGCTCATCCTGTGTCATGTTTCAGACAGCACAGAATGAGGTATTTCAGCAGAGCTGTTGCTCCTAGCTCAGAAAGCAGCCTGAATCACAAAGTGATGTTCTCTGCTTTAGGCTTAGGAGTAATCCAGTATTATGGGATTGGGAGGAAATCACATTGGAGAAATTGAAGGGTTTGTTTGTTTGTTTGCAAGAAAAAGTCTGAAGGAAGTCAGAGTTGTCAGAGAGGGTTGGTGAGTGAGCCTTGCCCTGGGAGATTCTGCTGCATGGTGTTGACACAGTTAATTCAGTCCATGTAACTGGAGGTTTCAGCTGGTGATTTTGCACTTCCCTCTCCAGTCACTCTCGCTTCCCAAAGCCGATAGGCCTTTAAATCCCTTGAAAAGATAAATGGGCTTAAGCTTCTATGTAGCTTTGAAAGTGAAGCTTACACATAATTAGCACTGCGGCCGGGGTTGTTCCTGGTGATCAGGTCACTCCTGTTGATCCCTGACCTCCACACAGAGCTTACTGACACTATATCTTCCAACTTGGTATATCCTTCCAGCTGTGGAGAGCTGGGCTCACATCTATCCTGCAGGAATACGTGAGAAGCAAAAAAATACCTGCCCAGTACCATTTGTGCCTGAACGATATCTTAGAAAACACTGTAGGGGGGGAAATTTGTTATTTCTGTGATGCTTTGCTGAAGGAGGTCAAATTAGCCCATTGTGTTCAAACCCTCTCAATGCCTGAGTGCCAGGTTTGACCAATGGTTGGGAGATTACTGGTGTGACAACCTCTGTCTCATGGTGATGATCAGTTCACAGTGGTCATTCACTGTTTTGAACTGCTTCCTTTATTGGAATCGGGGAGGCTGGTCTTTCAAAGCTGGGAATACGCCCCCAGTATGCTCTTAAAAATCTACTATGTGACCAGAAGTAAACATATCAGGGAAAGATTTAAAGGGCAAAATATTCTTTCTTGAATTTAAGAAGAGAAGTGGTGAGATGGAGCTGGGGTCCTGGCCCTCCCTGGTTCAGATCTGATGGATAACTGAGCAAGTGTTTGGTTATGGGAGGTGGGAATGGCTGCCTTGTATAAACCAAGCAATAATCAGACACTGAATCCTAATCCCCTCGCTGACATGCCTGCAGGCAATGTTTTTATTCTCACTTTCCTGCATGTGTAAAAACAGGGAGGATCCTCTGCTTCCTGGGCCTCTGAGGACCGTCTGGCTCCTGAAGGCAGTCTCTTCCCTGCTCTTTACAGGACAAAAGTGCAGCTGAAATGTAGGATCTTACAACCATAAACCCGAAGTGCTGAAACCTACTGCCAGAGGCACAGCCCTGGGCTGCTCTTATGCCACAGCACAGGACTCGATGCAAAACTTGAAGCAAAACAGAAAATTGTGTTTGAGGATTTAATAAAAGCAAAGTGGAAGCAAAGGGTTGCTCAGCTGTGATGCTGTCACTCCTTTCTTCTCCGACCCCATGGAAAACCATGGAGTGCAACAGGAGCAGGCAAGCACACTGTTAGGAGGCAGCGGTGCAGCTTTGGAAGTGTTTCATTTCTCTCTCTCAGCAATTTTCTTCCAGAGCCCAAAACATCTGTCTCTGCCTCCAGCCACATACAAGTGCACCGAGAGCATTTTGTTCCAAGCCTAATGAGTAATTTTATGGTCTTGGAATTTGAGAGAAGGAGAGGGGGCTGGGACAGCAGACGGAGTCATGTGCTCTTGTAAGGAGTTCTGCTGATGTCGAATCACAGCCTGATGACTTTTGTTTTATTGCAGCCCACCAGGCTTCCCTTTAAAGTCCGCTGCTAGAGTTGCTGGTGATCAGTGCAGGAACAGCTCCAACACAGGCTGCTGCATTCCAGGGGCTTCCTCACTGCTGGGCACAACAAGCAACACGGAAAATAATGACATCAGTGGAGAGGAGATGGGGGAGCTCAGCTGGGCGTCAGCTCTGCTCTATGTGTGGAGGGAGCACACGTGAATGCAGAAAGCACTTTGCCTGTCCCGCCTCTGCCTTCAGTGCTCAGGAGGGATGAGAGAACAAACAACCCCAGGCAGATGTGTAATCACACCACTCGAGTGTCGAGCAGATGGTGCTGAAATGTGGGGATGCACGTGGTCTGAGAACAGGTATAGAATGAGCTGATTCCAATTGTCGCTGGTCTCGGCAGCATTTTAAAAGCACAACCCCAGCTTTCTCTTTGAGAAGGACAGTTATCTGTGGGGAGAGATAATCTGTACACAGCACAGGAAACAGAAGGCAGATGTTGTCATATGTTTATCATATGTTTCCACCACGGGGTCTTCCTTTGGGACAGGCTTGCAGATCCCAGGCCCCGAAGCAGGACTTGGCACAGCTCCGTGGACACACCATGCTGTGTTTATCAGGGGCAGAAGAATATACAGAGCTCTTCCTCCACCTGCCCAGGTTCTCCTGGTCTGAAGAGCAAGTTTATATTCACTCACTGTGACTCAGCTATAGAGTCTGACTCATTTTCTTGCTGTTACTCATAGAAAAGGAAAGCCAAATGGCAACCAGTCTGTGCCTGTAGCCACCTGTAATTCTCCAGCTTTCTGCTGTTAATCTTTGGATGAGTTTGTCGGCACTAACACACTTATCCAGCTGAAACTTTTAATACTTCTCTCTACAGAGTAAGACTGATTAGAAAATAAAGTTTTCTACCCCTAAAGCTAAGAGGAGGTGTGCTAAATCTCCATGGCTGCTTGTGGAGGTCCTCAAATGGGACTCTTACAAGTGGACACTTTGCAGGAGTGGCAATGGGCTGGGACCAGATGAAGCAACCACTAGGCAGAACTGGGAATGGCTGCAGAGTTTCTGCAGCTCCTGAGCTGACCTCTATGGTCTGAAGGAGGTTGCTGGTGGTCTGTCTCTTAAAGGTGCTCAGTACTAGGAGATCCTGCTTCCAGTGACATTGGCTTGTTGGTGACCAGAAATCTGTCTCACCCACTCTCTTCCCACTGGAATAGGACTTGAGCTGTTTGGGGTTCTCTGGGCTGCCAGTCCTCAGAGGAAGGGATAGTGTTTTACTTTGTGTAGGCCTTTGTTGCACTGCCAGCTCAGGAGTCTCTGCTCCCTTCAAACCTGGGTGTTGCTCACTTGAACATAGTTTGTCTGCTCATCAGGGTGCAGGGAAACACCAGGCCCTGGTTCCTTCTTTTGCAGCATGATGGATGGCTTACTCTGTGCTAGAGACCGCAGGAGCATGAGTCAGAGCTGAAAACCTCACCTAAGATCAGGATAGGGAGGCTTTAGCTGTGAGGTGGGAACCAGTGTCTGCCACCACAGCTGGGCCAAACCCAACCTTTCCCATTTCAGCCTCATTCCATGTCAAAACCACAGTGCAGCCCTTCCTGTACTGCACAGGAGAGCACAGAGCGAAACTCCAGGTGGGTGGGCTGTCCAGAGGACAAGGAGGATCTTGAGTCTGGAGCAGGGCTGTGTTAAAGCTGAGGCAGTTAGCTCTTGACTATGGGAAGCTGAGGTTCAAGTCACAAGGCTGAGTCTTCCAAAGGGGAGCTTAGCCTTAAACCTGGCTCTGCCTTCTCAGCAGCCTGCTGCTGGGTGAGAGGCCACCCTAGGGTTCTGCCCTGTCATCATTCTCCTTGATCCATCTAAAGAGCTTTGATAAGAATTGTTCCACTGACTCTCAAATGAAAAGCTGGGGTTTTGGTTATTTTCTGGTGGAAAAATATTTAATTGGAAAAATTCCTGCATGGCCTTGGCATGCTTTCAGCTGGCATGCTGCCTGCTCCTCTCTGAAAATACTGCTGATTTTGACTGCAAACACTTCTTGTGAGTCTGGTTTCTTTGATTGTGATCCCTCACTTGGGTTTCTTTTCACCTTGAGCAGATGGTAGGAGTTGGCCTTTCATTACGTGGCACTGAAGTGACTTCCTGGGGCTGCCTGCGTGTCCTGCTGCCCTTCATGGCCGAGCTTGGCTGAGAGAGGCTGAAGTGGTTCTGTAGCATTTAAGGAGCAGGCACTGCCCTGCTGCTCCTGCCTGTCTGCTGTTAATACCCAACACCGCCCCCAGCTCTGGCAGCCGTGCTTGCGAAAAGCTCTGCGGGCAGTGGAAGCGAGCTGGTTTCATCATGACAATGTAGTTATCCTTTTAAGGGAAAATTCCCTCTGGGAGCCAACCCTCAATTACCTCCTGCTCCAGTGCCTTCTTGCTGGAGATGGCTTGTAACACAGCTGAGTTACAGCCACAGGAACTCAGTCGAGTGCCCAACCGCTTGGAAAAAAAATAATAATTAAACTCTGTTGGCCTCCGTTGTTTGCTGAATCTAGAAATTGGGGTCAAAACCCAGTGGCTGGCTCCCCTCATCAGTGCATTTGTGCAGAACCAATCTGTGGACATTACATCTTCAAACCCAGATGCTATTCCCACGGTATTTATGGCGTGTGCAGACCCCTATGTGCGTGTTCTTCCCTAGAGCAGTTTGTTGCAGTATTTGGGAGCTCTGGATAGGATGGGCCTGGTGACAATTAGCCAATCCAAGTGCCTGCAAAATGCCAGGAAACTGGGGTAGGCAGTGGCTGCATTTCAATTTGCTGTTATTCACTGTGGTGAATGGGGAGGGTCCTCCAAGGGCCCTGATTCGGAGGCTGAAAAATTCCTTCTATTCTGCTGATGTGTCTCATAGTCCACGGGAACGATGTCTAACCAGGATGGGGCTGTTGTGGAGGTTGCCCTCTGCCTCTGCCTCGGTGAGCAGAACAGGAGCTGTAGAGAACAGCCTGTGATCTTTCTATTCTATAGGAATGGTGGCCTTGGCTCCAAGCCCCTAAATTTACATCTCTTGTTTTTAGCACTGAAAATACTTTAATTCCAAACAAGCAGCTTACCAGAAGAACATGACAATATTGAGTTCAAAATTGTCACAGGAATAAGACCCGACTCCTTACAGACTTCCTAGGGACTCCTTCTTTTGATGTCTGCAAATTTACTGGGATTGTGTGAGAAAATGGCATTTTCTCTCATTTAAAAAAAAACCCCTGTACCTGTTGTCTTGAGCCAAAATAAATGGACCACAGCTCATGGCCTGACTGGATCATCTGAGAATGAAACAATGCTCCTGGGAGGAGCAAAGGAGCCAGGCTAGAACCCTGTGCCATATTTTGAATTAAATGCACAGGAATCCTACTTTGTCTGCCTAGGCCAGGCTGAAAGAGCTTTCACACCTTCTCAGCCTTCCCGAGGATTTAAATTCTCTTCCCTTTATCTAGAGCAAGGGAAAAAAATTTAAAATTTTCAAACTACCGTGAGCAAACAGGAAACAATTACATGAGCTCCATCAAAATACGTGATTTCCTACTTTTAAAAACTCTTTGGGTTAAATACTTCAAAAATTGTAAATTAACTAAAGTGTTGAAATTGTGTTTTCGAGCTGCAGAGCAAAACTGTCCCCTTTTGAAATGTCAACTTTTCAAAACTAATTTTTATGCTTTTTTTTTGACCACTGCACTTTTCCACAGCAGCAGCCCTCTGTTAGCAGCTTTGTGTTGCTGTTTTGACCTGAAAATGTTTCACCAGAAAATTTTTCACCAGCAGGCCTCATGTGAGGCCCTGATTCCACCCTTTGAGGTGGGTGGTTTTGAACCCACCTGAATGGAACAGCAGAAGGGTGGCTAAGCTGAGAGCAATCCTGCCATTTGAATACATAACTATTGTTTACACTGATGACCTTTCAGAAATTCATGAGTTCTTGGCAGTTGAAAACAAGTGGAATTTATTTGCCTCGCTCAGGAAATTCAACCCATGCTGTTGAAAATTCAGTGTTGCTCCAGAGAGAAAGCTGATCAGAGGCTCTGTGGTTGGGCAGGAAGGTTATCCCTGGAATGGGGACTGGCAGCAGAGAAGGTGGGTGCAAATCTCTATCTCCTGTGATCTCCCATATGACATCTGGCCATGTTTTTTCCTTTGAGCTTCATTTCCCCTTCACCACAGTTTCTTGCAAAGCCCTACAGTACAAGAAGAGCTGGGCAGTGCTTGCTGTCATGGTGATGTGGTCTAAACAAACCAGGAGGATTTTGTCAGTGTTTCAAAACTCACTTCTTGTCGAGAATGAAATAGCAGAGGAACTTGCAGTTTTGTTTTGCACAGATCCTTGCCCAGTTAGTCATGCTGGCTTTGCATATCTGCTGGGCTTTTGGAAATCTTCTCATGTTTTATAAATTTCAGTGTTAAATATCCCAGTGTAGGGTTTTGAGCTAGATAACTTGTGTCTAAAACAGATAAACATTTCACCTGGAAGAAGCAGGTTTTTTCTGTGCAAGGTAGGTTTTTCTGGGAGGAAAAAATAACTCTCCTCCAAAACTACTCGAGTTTTTATGGAAGGGAGGGAAAAATATTAATATAGTTAAAACTTTCACCAAGCATCTGAAACTATTTAGAGACCAAGAGGGAATTAAATGTTTCAATAAAGGGTAAAGGAAAGCCAGTAACCAGCTTTCAAATATCCTGATTTCTGGATATGGCTCTGCTGTGTACTTCTGAAGGAAAGGAGACTTTGGATCTGTTTGCATTTAATAAATGTCATATCCTTACACGAGAATGGGAGCCAGATCTTGGCATTGCATTCCCACGTCTTGCCCTCTTCCTGTCTCCTGACCTCTTCTCCTTACAGTCTCTGCTCCAGATGGCTTTTTCTTTTCCCCCAAAACATCTCCAAAATATTTCAAGTTCTTATTTATTATTTTAAATGAACAATATGTCAGATATAACAGAGCTATATAGTATTTTCATACTACATTTTATCCACTTATGGGCTACGAATACAAGTTCTTTAACTGTGATGTTGCCCAAAACAAGCAGGATTTGGAGGTCCATTCCCATCCCTGCTAAGGGTTAGAAAAGTCATCAGAGGACAAATTCTCAGAATTGGCTTTTAGTTTGCTTGTTTATTTGTTTGTTTGTGGGGTTTTTTTCTGTTTTTTGGAGCACTTCATGTGGTCATCTAATGTTCTGGTTATCTAATGTTTACTGGAAAATGTCACTAGTTCACCAATTAAAAATAAAAGTTAGGCAAAAAAATGGAGGTAGTTCCAGCTGGGATTCTCTGCATTTTGATTTCTTTCATTTATTTATTTTGGGTTAATAATTTTAAAATTAATTGCCAGCCTTTGAAAAATGCCCATGTTCTAAAGCATAAACTTACCTTTCATGGGGGAGAGGAGGATGTGGGGAATGTAAAAGTGGGGATTGTAGCTATAGGGGATGCAGAAAATGGCTTGTGAATGTGATGAGGGTGAGGAGTAAGGGTTTTCTTGGCAGCAGCACAACTAAAACTTATGGAAAGTTTCTATCAACACAGCACTGATCTTTCTAAAGATCAGTTGTTCTGGCAGACAAGGGGCATGAGACAAGAAGGTGGGTAGAGATGAGAACTGAAATCTGGAGCAGGAGAAGAGGATAAATTTGAGGAGAGCCATCCAGGCTGCAGAGGTTTGAGCACGGTCTGCAGGGGATTTCTAGGGCACATTTATCATCTCACAGCTCCTCAGCGAGAGGAAAACCAGGGTTAAAGACCTGAATAGCCTGTGAGGTTTATCATTCCCTGAGTCTGGTTGCTGAGGCTTCTTCCAGTGTTCTGTGGAAACCCTGTGGCTGAGAAGGACCTCAGGCAACAGTTTGATCCACCTTTCTATGTGAAAGAAGGTGAGATATATTGTCCTTCCCTGCACATCTGCTCCTAAGTAATCCCAGTGATGGAGGTTCCTCTGTGGGTCCCATTCTGGAATACATCCACCCTGGGCCTGGAAGGCTGTTCTAATTAGAAGTCTCCAACCTTTTTTTGCAGCAAATTAGGCCAGCTTCGGTTTTTTCCTTTACCTAGTCACTGCGATAAGCTGTTGACAGCCATCCCTCTTGCAATAAAGTCTTACAAATGGCATTTTGCAATATTCCAGTTTTCTTTTTTTTTTCTATAGGTGTTAAGACGTGCTTTATGTATCATCTTTAGTAAAGATGCACTAAGGTAGGATTCTTTCACCATTTCTTCATATGTTGTGTTTACAACATCTAAACTGCCAGCTGGGTAGCTCAGGAAGAGGGGACTAACGCTGCAGAGCTGAAGGGAAGCTGGTGGGATCCCTGATATCCAGGAGGGGATGAAAATATGTGGCTTAAAGTACCTCACATTGATCTCAGACATCAGGATTGCTGCTGAGAATGAAATTGTTAATGTTTTGTGGCATCACCTACCACAGGAATATTGTGGGTTGCTCAGGCATGAGGTAAGGGCTAGGAGAACACAGTGACTAAGTTTTCTGGAATAAATCAAGCACTGGCTTTTTGAAGCGTGTAAATTTTCAAAGCACAACAAAACAGGGATCTCCATTCTCTAAACACAGCAGGTACCTTCTGTGTCTACAGATTTTCTGACTCTAAACTGGAAAGGGGAAATCTTGGAGAACTGCACTGTTGATGACTCATATTTAAGATAAAACATGAGTTTTTTAATAGCAAGAAAAATTAGTCATCAGTGTAGGCTAGCCAAGGCTGTAGTAAATGTTTTAGCCCCCTGGGACTGGAAGAACTCTTTCTGCTCCTTTTCAGTTGCAAATTATTGAGTTCTGTAGGATCACTGTAAGGAATCTAGGACCTGCATTTTCTATTTCAGATTACACGAGACAGTCTCTTCAGACCACTAACCCACAACTATCCATTGAATTAAAAGCAAATCAGGCAAATTACTGATATGCCAACACTATGAATATTTTCTTTTGCAATTTACATTGTTTCACATAGTGCTAGACACTTCCCTTCCTTACCAACATAATTTAAGGCCAAAATAAGATGTGCTGTGTGTTTTCTTAGCGCAAGAAAAGAGTGCCCTTCCTCTACAGCATATCTGTAGAAATCACCCCCATGCCTTGGAGATTCCTATAAGGAAGAGCCCCCTTCCCACCAAAGGGTTAGAGGGTCTGCTAACCACATTTTTTTACCCAAATGAACATTCTTATTATGCAATAAGATTGCATACTTGCACTCTTTTCCTTGCTTCCTTGTAACTTTTGGACCTACTGACCAGTTTGTGCCCAATTTTCACAGAAAGGAAGCAGTCACTGTGATACCAGCTCCTTCTCTTCCTGCAGCTTCCTGGCATCTGAGCAGAGGAACAAGGCTCTAGTGTTGCTCTCCATCACTGCTGAGTGAGCTCCACATTCTGTAGACACCCAAGAATCCACATGAAGTTGTTAAGGGCAGCCCAGCCAGCACTGCTGGAGACTGCACTTGGTGAGGTGATGCTTCCCACTGCTTTCCAGAGGGAGATCCTGGCCTTGGCTGTGCTTTCTGGCCAGGGCAGCCAAGCTGGCAGGCAGGGATGAGTCAAGAACTGCTCTGTGTGCAGCAGCAGCTCCAGCTCTGTGCCAGCCACAGCCCCCAGTGCTTCTCCTTCCTCCCATGTTGTGGTTAGCACAGCATCACCCCAGCCTGACCACAGCCTGTGCAATGTTCCCTCCTCCAGAGCAAAGCCTTAACGTGCTGCTCCTGGTGGCTCTTCCTTGCTCCTCTTCGGGACAAATAGCTCTGAAACAGCAGATTTTTAAAAGGAGGTTTTATTGCCAAATCTCAAAGCTCTTTACAAGCAGGAGACAAAGTGCTGCCTTTCCACGGGCTGCAGCAGCTGCTTCTCAGATCGTCATCCACACTTGCTCGCTTGCAAACTCACTTCCTTCCTGTCACAGACCTGTACCCTGGTGGCACAGCCCGAAACACACTCACACCCCAGCACTCCATGCCCAGAGGGCTTTCAGGCACAAAAAAAAACATAAAAAAAACCCCAAATAAACCCCCAGCCTTAGTGCAGCCAGGAATTAGATGCAAGTTTAAATGTAAGTTTAAAGGAAGATTAAAAAAAAAGTGCATGGTGGCTGGCAGGATGTTCACTGAAGATGGGAGTTGCTGTAGAAGACTGAATGTTTTAGGATGAAACTGTTAAACCTATTAGAAAATATAGTTAAAACCAAGAGTCTCAGAAGGAGAGTTACTGGGTGCTACAGAGATTCCACTTAAGTTATACCTATTTACAAGACATAATACAAATCTAGTACGTTCTGTTAGTACAGCATATACAGTAATTAGCTGTAGCTTGTAAAATGATTTAACTTGCCCATTTCCTAACAGATATAGGGTATTTATCTGTTAGGATTCCTACTGATGGGTATTCAGTAAAATGTCAGACATTTATTCATTAGAATATTCAGTATAATATAAAAATATACAGTAAATATGAGCACATCCTCTAGGTTTGGCTGTAACAGATAGGGATGTCTGGATATTTTCATCAGCACTTTGCCAGATGAGTATCCACAGTACACACTGCCACAAGAAAACACTTGTGAAAGCAAAAAGCATTTGTATATAAATTAGGGGACTGAGCTACCCCATAAGCTGTTGGCATTCTCCTGGATTTCAGTTCCAGCCTTTGATTTGCCAACCCTGGAGTTTAGGACTGGCTTCAGCTTTGGGATATGAACCTGTACCCAGAGTTTGCCCTGGTTTGTGTATATTCCTGTTAGTGTGAACTGTTTTTTTTCCCATCTAATTTATCTCTTGCTATAGAACTGCATCTTGCAAAAGCCTGCCCGCTCTCTGGAGCTGATGTCCCTCGACTTCCAGTGCACACCAGGTTCTGACAGCTCACATTCATACCACACAGTGTTCGGTAAACAAAAGTGCACATGCAGAAAAATACATTTAGATAGCAGATAGGCACTGAATTATTGTCTGTGTTCTTAGCCCTTGTCCTAAGTGTGTCTGGAAAGGTGAATATGACCCACAGTTCACATTGACTCTACAGCAGCAAATGACACGGATTCAGAGCTTGCTCCAGGCTGTGTGCCTGGGGGTGGGCTTAGGACATAGGAAACTTTTTTGTCTCAAAGCAAAGCTTTTTGGCACCTGAGCCCTGAGTGTTTGACTTTGTAGAATTTTCCACTAGATAGAATAACAAGTGAATTCCCATGTGATGTCTCTGCCTGTCTTGAGAGGGGGACAGACCACTAAAACCAAGGCTGTTTTAATCAAAAGAGACAGAAGCATCAGTTGTAGTCACTACCTGTCTTACTGGCTCCAGGTGGTGAAAAGTAGGATGTTTGGAAGCCCAAAGCCAACATTTCTATGCTCAGACCTGAAGTGCCCACTGCCCAGCCTAAGAGGAGGCTCAGATGAAGCTTTACAGCTGCTGTGGGGGTGTTTGCAGCCCACTGCAGCCTTGTGGGACCTGGGAAATTAGAAGAAGAAGAAATGGGTGAACTAAGAGGGAAGTGCTGGCAAATGAGAGAGACATGTTCCATGGGAAGAGGGATCTCATCCAGACCCGCTGCCTGATGTGCCTGCTCCTGTCAGTTTCTTCCTAAGACAACACTAAGGGAACGCACATCCCCAAAGCTTCCTAGTGACAGCTCTCCTGGGGATCTCCCAGAGTCAAGTTCTCCAAATGCCTGGCTAATTGTTCCCAACAATGCTGAGGGGGATTCAGAGTTACCAGATGGGTATGGTCCTCAATAATAAACGTGTTGTGCTGCTAGAAGACACCTTCACAGGCCAAGTGTAACCTCAATTTCCCTATTAATTTAAGAGGAACAATCAATACCTGCCTGGTAATGATGCCTTGAGACTTGTGTTCACGCAGGCAGTGCTTAGCACACCTAAAACTCTGCAGGACCAGACTCAGAGTGCCTTCATACAGCTGCTCCAGATCAGGGACACTACTTGGAGCCAGGAATTGGCCAGTTTGGTTTGCCTCTGTGTGAGGTCACTTTTTAACTGTGGATGTGGTTTTGAGAGTGTCTTTGGAGAAGATTAAACCGTTTATCTTTACATTCCTAAATGTCACTGGGCCAGGTGGTCTGGGAAACCTTGCCAGCAAGTGAACAAACACTGTCTACATTTATCCTTACATGATTTAACTGGGCAAACCAGATAGGTGCCAGTGTAATCTCGTATCTGCTTGTCTTCAAATACAGAGAGACGGGCTTTTGCTAGAATAGCCTTTCAGCTCCTTTCAAAAAATCTGGCTTGGTCGGATTACCGGTAATTTTTAAGGCCTGATCCATTGAAAGGACTTTGGACAGAGTCCTGGAAGAGCATTCACATTTTTGAAACTGTTCACTGTCCTGTAACCTTCTGCTGTGCTAAGAGGATTAGAACCAGACTGGTATGTACAACATGAAGAAAGAAAGATGCTATAACTGAAAGCTCAATTCTGCCCCACAAACATGGTGTGTGCACAGCGAAAGACCACCTTTAAACACTGGCCTAGCAATGGTACAAATCATAAATGGCAAATGTTTAGCTTTGATTTTGAGAAAGAAGTCTCTGCAGAGTATGTCAAGGAGCACTTCTCCTATAAAGAGTCACTAGATCCTTTTGCTTTTCTTTCTGTTTCTGTGTTGCTTCTTTTTTCAGTTCTCCAAGACCTTTAATTTCTTGCAAAACTTGTGTAGCTTGACGAAGTTGTTCTACTGCCTCATTGAGCAACGTCTCTGCCATCACTGGGGGTCCGTTCCCCTCCTGAGCCTGCTCCAACCCTTCACGTAAAACCTTCTGCAGAAGTTTTTCTGCCTTTTCCCTTTCATTAGCAACTTTCTCCTCCATTTTAGCTAAGCATTGATGGGAATCCTTCAGGAAACCTTGGCCTGCAAGTGCTCTCTGTTTATTTTTGGAATCAGACAGCAAGTCTCCCAGAGAAGAACTGCGAAGCTTGAGACCTGAAGTGCATTCTGTAGAATCTTTCTTCTCAATAGTTGCTTTCACACTTTCGTGGTCTGTTTCTGTAGCTAAGGAAGTCTTTGTCTCTTCTGCTGAAGTTTGCTGTTCCTTCTCAGCAGCAGTTCTCCCATTTCCTTCTTCTGTTTCAGTTGCTGGGGATGTGAACTCTGCTACCTCGCTGGCAGAGATCCCATTCACCGGAGACTTGGAGCTGCCAGACTCCAGCTCTTCCCCAGCTTCCAGGTCACCATGGCTGGAGTTCACTGTGGCAAGCATTTTCTCTGACAGAACCTTAGGAGGAACAGGAGGCTTTGCAACATCTGCAGCAGCAATCTCAGCCAGGTTGTCTTTGCTGTCATCTCCTGATGATTCCAAGTCTTCTGCCTTTTTAGGCTCAATGGTTGGTTGGTCCCAAGCTACTTTTAGCTTGTCTGATACATTCTTAGGAAGTGGAACTGGAGGTTTTGCTACAACCCTGTTGCTGACCTCAATGAGGTTCTCCTTGTTTTCCTCACTTGGTGCTTGGGATCCTTCTACACTCTTCTCTGGGCTTACAGAGTCCTCATCCTTGACATTTACATTGTCCTTTGATGTGACGCCTTCTTTAAGCTTCTTATCTGGAGGCATTGGAGGAGACAGAGCTTTTTTATGTTCCTGGTCAGGAACATTGTTCTCTGCATCTTGATTTTCTCTTGTGCCAGTGGGTTTTATAGGTGGCATAGGTGGCTTTGGAGTTTCTTTCTGAGGTGGCTCATTGTCACTTTCGCTGATAGTGGAATCAAAAGTCGGCGGTCCATTGTCTACTATATCCAGATCCAGTCGCAGGATTCCATCGGATGTACACTTGGCAGCCTGAAGTACAAGAGAGAAAGATTTCAATATCTATCCCATCATCAGTCCTGTGCTCCACCCTTTAACTTCAAGTTAAAGCGCAAAACCCTCACAACCAGCATGGCAAGTGAGGCATTGCTGCTTCAAGCTGAGAGAGTTGAGAAGAGAAGGCTTCAGGGAGACCTTAGAGCCCCTTCCAGTGCCTAAGGGAAACTTCCAAGAGAGCTGGAGAGGGACTTTTCACAAGGGCATGTAGTGATAGGACAAGGGGGAATGGCTTTAAGCTTATTAGGATTAGATATTAGGAAGAAATTTTTTACTATAAGGGTAGTGAGGCCCTGGCACAGGTTGCCCAGAGAGGCTGTGGCCTCCCCATGCCTGGAAGTGTTCAAGGCCAGGCTGGATGGGGCTCTGAGTAACCTGGTCTAGTGGAAGGTTCCCTGCCATGGCAGGGGAATGAGATGAATTTTAAGGTCCCTTCCCACACAAACGAGCCCTTGATTCTATGAAAAGCACAGAACTTATTTTACTACTTCCTTTGAGAACAACGTCTCAAAGCCTGTCCCACCATAACCATATTTCTTGGTTTTCCTGAGGGTGCTAATGTTAAGATCTGCCATATTTTTATCACTTGTCCTGTGGTGGGTGTATCCCTCTGCCCCCTTCATTTACAACATGCCTACCCAAAGGCTCACCTGCTTTCTGCTTTTGAGACTGTCATATTTTTACTTGATAAACCAAGTTGATCTTTAGATTGCATGGCCAGGGATACTATTGTAATCCTGTTGCCTTCTGCTTGCTTCCTCCAACCTGATGTCATCCCCATCTTACCAGGGCCAAGCCTCAGCTGGTTAAACCTCCTTCAGACCACAGGCTGTGTGCAAATAGCTCTAGTAAGGAGGTTTTCCTAAAACGGGTGGACTTAACAAAGACATTGCAGTGTGTAAGCTCAGTGCCCCAGAGGGAGAAACGCGGTGACAGTTCCTGTGTGAGGGAACCCAAAACCACACAAAGGCATAGCTGCAGGCTCCTGCAGTGCAGGGAGTTTAGTTAAAGTCTCTCTTTGCATTTCCAGCCCATCAGAGAGACAGAGACAAGCTGCATCCTGGCCCTGACCTCTCCTCACCTGGCCTGCTTCGACACTGAAAATCATCTTTCATCCTATTTCCTTCATGGATCTGCAGCCAGCAGCTGTGATACACATCTTTCTGCAGGCTCTATTCCCCCCCTTTCCCCTCACTCCTGCTTCTGAATTTGTAAGCCAGTTTCCCCTGATTTTGGCTGAAGGTAAGAGGTCTTACAGGTATTAACCTTGGAGATATCTTATGAAAATAGTGATCTGAGCAGAGGAGAGAGATGTCTTTAGTGCCTAGGGAAGGGCTTCCCACCTTACCCAACCCATATTAGGCAACAGAGAATCCACACTTCACTGTTGCTGTGACTTTTGTCATGTTTTCTTCTGCAGTTTTATGGAGGAGTGGATGAGAATCTACGATTCATTCCTATGCATTTCTCTGGAAGAGACACTCTCCCTCCATTTCTATGCAAAGTAAAAAGTCTCAAGGCATCTCATTTTCTGCACAAGGGTCATCTGAGTGCTGTGCAGGCACATAAGTCAGAGTCTTGGAAGTTTGAAGAGAGAAGGTTTGATTTAAAAACCTTCCTTGGTTGAGATTAATGCTCTGCTCAATTATCAATCTGTCTGTGGAAACTTTTTCATAAATCACAGGAATCAAACATTAGTAAGAACCTTTCCCATGGAAATGAACTGCAGGTTTATTTTGTGGTTTTGCTTTTTTTTTTAAGTGACAGATCCAGAAAATCAGTTAAGAGTAGACAGGTTAGTCCATAAAACTGCCTGGGAGAATAATGTATTGTGTTTCAGACCTCAGGAAGGGCTTGTAAGCTTGAAAGCTCACCTGCTTTCTCCAGTTAGCTTAATAAAAATACAACTTCTCCCCACAGACTGTGCAGTTCTTCTACCTTTAGACCACTGTGGCTACAAAACCATCACGTCTTAGAAAATAAATACAGGAGCTTCAGTCTCTTCTGATGAAAATGAAACTATAATGGTTCTCAACAGATGGTGAAGCAGCTTATGAGTTATGGAAAGCTAAATATATGGTAACTTGTCACAGAAGATACAGATCTATGGGAACTTGGAGCTTCATTAGAGGTGGTGGCACAGTCTTTCCCAGAGGAAGTCATTTCCCTCATCAGCTTTCTCTGAGCTGCACCTCGGGTTTTCACTGGGGTTTTCTACCTAAGTGGAAGGAGCAGCTCTTGGTCATCCCAGCTAGTGGGATGGCTCACTGCAGGAGGCTGCACTTACCTCCTTTAGGTGACTTCTTGTGGGTGGTCTGCGCCCGTGGGACACCTTCACCCTGTCCCGAGTTACATGGTCCAAGGAAAGGCTCTCGTCTACTTTCACCTTTACCAGGGAAAGAAAAAAGCAAGAGGGTCATTAATTTCTCAAGATATGTCTATACTTACTGTCACACATGAAGGGATGTGGGTGAATCACCACTAGTCTCTGCCTCAGAGCTCAGTTACAGCCTGCCTGCAAAGCCCTGCATGTACATGATGGATATTTAAGGTCTCACAGGTTTGCAATGGCTAAGCTCCCCTCCACCTAAGGGGCAGAGAAGGAAGAACACAAGGACCTTTGTTGTCCTCGCTGCACCCCAAGCTTGGATTGGGTCCTGCATGTGGCAGAGCACAGCACCAAAACTGCTGTTGCCATCTTAGAGGTGAAAGCTCATTAATAACCATGACCTGACGGTGAACTGTATCAGCAGTGCTTTGTTACAGCCCTTCCCTTCCACAGCTCTAATGACTGCAGGATGCTGAGGAGAAGGTGTGAGCAGTGACCTGGATTAATTGCAACTCCAGCTGAATTAACAAATTTATTTCCTGGAATCAGATGAGAAATCCACTGCCTCACACACGTAGGGGGGGAGGTCCCAGCGCCCTGACAGGTAGCTCTCTGTGACCACCCACCCACCCACCCACCCACACTGTGATGGCTGAGGGCTGGAATCTGCTCCATGCAGAGGGACTCCAGTGACTGTGGATGGTGAAACATCTGCATGTTCGTGGTACCACAAGTTTGTACAATAGGAAAGCTGGCAAGGGTGAAATAGGAACTTAAAGGGAAAAATGGGTCCCAACCTCTGGCTGATATGGCAGAGTGGTTTTACAGCTCTTTTAGCACAGAACAGCTAATCCAAGCCAGCTGAGGGCTTGACTCATTAACCTGTGCCTGGCCTGTGTGGAAACACTAAATCTGAGGTTTGATCCTTACTGGAATGAATGAGAATTAGAGGCTGGCTCCCTCTGTAAGGAGGATAACCCCAGATCACCAGGCAGGAAGGTGACCTGAGATCCCACCTTGCTGTGCTGCTGAGGGGTGTGCAGAGTTCACTGCCCCCTGTACCCACCTGGTTTTGCCCTCTGCGGAACAACAGCAAAGCCCAAGCTCTCAGAGTTCACACCTCTAGCATTGTATGTACAGCACTTAACCCTTTTCTCAAAACTTTTACTCATTGCTTTGGTTTCCTTTGCTAAACAGATGTTGCTGATTGTTTTGCCCCTCCTTACCCTGCTCGTTTTATTCTTGTGTCATTCCCGTGGTTTTGGTTTTATGCACTTCCTTTCAGTTACTGAAACAACTGCAGAAGAGATGCTGCCCCTTTGGTTTAGCTCAGGGCTGATTCACAGGCTAACAGGGAGCAGGGCAAGGTTGAACAGGCTCTAGGATGTGCAGTCTTCATCCTTCCCTCTGTGCAGCAGGATGGGAGGAGAATTAAGGAGTGCAGGTGTGCTGGGGCCAGCTGAGAGACAGGCAGGTTTGGCTGGGGCCATGGAGTAACTTTCCACCAGACTTGTCTCTAGACTGCAGGCGGAATAGCTGGTGGACTGAGTCACTTCAGATTTTTCCAGTCTTGAAGACTGGGCTATATCCTAACCAAATACCTCCATTTCCAGGCTGCTTGGTGTTGAGGATCATGGCAGCATGGGGAAGATGTGTCTCTCCAAGCTGCATCCCAGCTCTACACAACTCAGCATTGCAGCTGCTTCTCTGCACCAGCTGCTTCCATTGGGAGAGGGGAACTCCTATGAATTCTCTGATCCCAAGCCCACTGAAGCCACCAAACCACCTCCCACCAACTTTAGTGAGCTCTTGTGTCCTTGGGCCTCTTGATGTCAGCTCTTAGCAGCACAGTCCATCCCTCTGGCACACCATCTACTCACCCAGCTGCTTCTGCCTCCCTGCATCTAACCCTGTCAGAACAGAGGGAAAGGCAGCAAAGTGTAGGAGGGTACAAATGGCTCTTTCACATGTTCTGCCTTCTTGAGCTGGGAACTGAAGAGGCTAAAAGCTCCCAGCCTGAAGGGAAGGAACTTGCCTGGCTTTGCACACTGTCCTTCTCTTCCCTTGGACCATGGCTAGAATGCAGGGAGGACAGGAGAACGAGGGTTCAGGCAAGTTCTGCTTTTGGCTAAAGGAGCTGTGGATGAGAACTGACACAGAAGCACAGGAGTTTGAAAACTATTTCTCTTACCTCATCAAAGATTTTGTTTTTGCCTCTGTTGATCCCCTCATTAAGAGCTTTTATCCATGATTCCTTTTCTTCCAAAGTTGGAGCTTGAAATTTGATATCATGAACCTGCAAGAGCAGAGAGACAATTTTTGCCTGAGCATTCCATGTCAGGACCAGAGGTAGCTCTGAATCACTTCAGTTTCTATATAACTTCCAGTTCCAGCCTGTGTTTAAACTACAGATTCCTTTGCGCTTTGGCATAGCTCCCATGAACAGGATTTTGTTATGCTGAACAGCCTGTTGCTGTAGTTTTATTTTGGTAACTAGTAACTAAAGTAGTAAGAAAGTAAATTTCTTCCTTCTGCAAAACACTTGGAATAGCTCTTAGAGCAGCAGTGAGTGGTACAGCAAATGTTTACACTGTGCACAGAGTCAGAGTGAAAGTCCAAGTCATCTTGGGCTGGTTCAGATGGAATAAAATACTTTATCTCCCACTTCCCCCAGGCTGCAAGGAACAGAAAGAAAGGCTGCATGCAGTGGGCTCTGCCTGCTTCCCTGTTCCTGTGGCTCTGCAGAACAGAGCTGATATGGGAATCCAGGGCACTGACCTTGGCTGCACTAACCCTGGCTCAGCTGAGCACGCACACCATGAGGCACAAGGGCGATATAAATGAAAAAATTCACTGTATCTTCTTCTGTTTGCAAATGAAATCCAGCAGTGAACGCTACAGAAATGAGCTCTCTGGGGGGCTGAAGAGCTGTCTTATGGAGAAGAGAAGAGCTGGCCATACAAGAGGGAGCTGGCAAGATGCATGGGTCACAAATAAGGAGGGAGGATGGATGATTGCATGGCCTGTCCTCCAGCCAGCCAGCTCTTCCCTTCCTCTAGGGCAGCCCCATGGCTTTGCTCAGTGTTTACAATCTCTTCTTGACCACAGCAGGGACAATAGGTAGGGCGTTATTTACTTCACTGCTGTTTTCTCTGAGCACCTCACCAGAATTGTGTAGCTTTGCCCCAGAGTACACTTCAGGTGAGGGAAATATCCTCACATTACAGGTGACTCCATGGCAGACCAGCTGGAATCCAAACAGCTCCATTCACAGCTAATCCACACTGCACAGGCACACAGGAATACTCCCGTGCTAAAGAACATCAGCAACGTTGCAAAATCAAGCCCCTAAAAATGAGACACTCCCAGTGTTTCTGGGGCTGTAGGGATTGTCAGCCTGCTGTGTGTGTCCCTCCCAGCACCATCCCTAATGACAGGATGGCACTTCTTCCTGAGTTATCCCATTGTGTGTTTTATCCTCATGGGTCAGTATATCTTACTGATTGCACTCTGCTCCGGCCCTGCCCTGAAAACAGGATTCCTGATTCCTCCGTCAGTCTTTTTCCTTTCCTGCTTATCACTAAAATATCTGGGGGCTTCACAAGTTCCTTTTCAGAGCAACTGAAATAATCCACCTCTTACAGGTGTGGAAGTGAGATACAGAGAGGCTCATTCAAAACATACTGGTGGGGTCTTGTTTGGAATAGGTTTTGTTCAGGTATTTAACATCCTATAGGTATTCCTGATCTTCCCACTGCCTTCTACAGCAGTTGTAGTCTCAGTCTTTTTGTCAATGAGGCCCCACATTCTGAAATCATGGCAGTGTCTATATAAAACAGGGACTATATTAAATGAGGGGGACAAAGCTAATGGTGACTGACAGTCGAAGGCTCTTAGCAGCTCCTTGTTCATGGCACAACAAAGCACCAACTGTTCTGGGTCTCAGCAGCTTCTGAAGGGACCATCAGAAATTCTGCAGAACTAAAGCCTGATCTCCTTACAGCCACTCCTGCTGTTAGAAACCAACTGTTCTTCCTTATGTATTTATTCCTCATGTTAATGCCATGGATTTACATCTGCACAGCCACAAAGTGCCAGACCCTCACAACACGACAAGCAGGGAGTTAAGGAGCAATTTGAGGAAAGATTATTTATTTGATGAGTTTGCATAGAAGGTAACAGGACCACATCCCTTCCTGAGAGTTCAGAGGAGAGGATAGGGCTTGACCCACAGCCCTCTGGAAAAAGAGCCCTTTGTCTGGGGTGCAGAAGGGCCACTCTAACCAGGGAACTTAAGGGAAGGCAAGGCTCCAAAATGGAGCGACGGCCAGATTTTGTTTTAGCCCGAGCTGGCCTGGTTTTGTGTGTGCTTAAAAACTTTTTTTGTTTGGAAACGATTTTGCCCCAAAGCTTTGTGATTATAAAAGCTTATGAGAAAGCTCTACTTGTGAGCAGCTGAGCTGCTGCACTGCCTGGCAAAGACCTGGCAGCCTGCACCAGGGTTTACAAAATCTCCGTACATGTTGTTCAAGGGAAGGATTCCTGCCTCTCTTCAAGCTTCCTCTTCCAATGCCACTTTCTGTGCCTCATTCCAAATAAAGCCTCCCAGACTGTGACTAAGCGCTGGTGTCAGCAACTCTGTGGCAGGGCAGAGAGAACCTCGGGAGGGGGTGGCTCATCGTTAATGAGAAGCTGAGATGTCCCTCTGGCATGCAACCCTTTGCCATCAAATGCAAATCCAATGGATAGTGAGACAAGGCAGGAAGGAGCCGGGGGAGCTGGTCTCAGTCGTGCCTGTAACTGGGGCTCTCTGCACTACTCTGAGACCCCCAGGTTCCTTACAAACAAGGAATAAATGAATTTATCTTGTCTTTTCTCATTTGAGTATTTACAAATATCAGCAGATGCACCTGAAGATGGATATTTCCCACAAAATGTTAAGCTGGGTCTGTTCTCCAGCAGGAATTTAAAGCAGAGAGTCAGTGACACCAGTATAAAAGGGCAGCAGGCAGGGTAACACATTTACACTCCTTCTTGCTAAGCCAGCTGAGACTGAGTCATGCCATAAACAACAGGCTGGTGTGCCAGGAAAAGCTGTCATGGCCAAACCTAGTGACCATTGTAAGCCCTGAATACAGGCTACGCAATTTACTGTCAGTTGCTCAGAGCACAGCACGGCCAGTCAGCTCCTGCTGAATCACTGCCGAGATGTCATGAAACAAGAGCTCCCACACGGATCACTGTCCGTGACGGCAGCGGGCACAGGCTCCCTGACTGCTCCTTGTCTTCCCCAAGACATCAGTCTCCTCAAGCACTGACAGTCTGATGGCTGTGCTGAGCCTGCTTTCCAGGAAAGAGAAGCATTCCCGGGGTCAGGCTGTTGTACTTGCACTGAATGATTTAACAGACAAGCTCTGGAGAACTGTGTAGCTGCAGTTTAAGACCTTTACCAGCACTTGCTCTTTGCTGAGCAATTCTGCTGATCTGCAGCAGAGGTGGGCGACAGAAACCTGTGCTTGCTCCTCAGCTGTTCCAGTGCAAAGCCTTGTGTTGGGGCTGGGCTAAGCTGGACTGTGAACTGCTGTGGGGACGTTGACTGCTGACTTTTGCTACAGGGTGGTCACCTCCAGCAGAAGCTGACCAGAGCTGGGTCAGTAATGACTTAAACCACCAAGAGTGCAGCAGAGTCTCTCTCCCAAATGTGAGGTCATTTCCTGCCTTCTTCTACATGAATTCATCTGGTTAGATCATGGAGGAAAAAGTGGAAGCCGAGGGACTCCCTGCCCATGGCAGGGGAGTTGGAACTAGGTGATCTTTAAGGTCCCTTCCAACCCAAACCATTCCATGATTCTGTGAGATGATTGTCAGAGTATTCTGGTGGTTTTCTGCAGCTGAACCAAGAGCTACCTCATCCCTGGGAATAACACAGCATCTCTGCCAGACTGGCAGACCCCAGGAGCAGACTCCTCCATGCCTCACTGCATTCTACTGCAGTGTCCAGGCTGGGCCCCTGGTGAAGGCAGTTCCAGGTACCTAACAAAGGGAAAAGTAAGCAATGGAAGTTTGCACCCCTGACTGCAGGTGTCTGGCCATGCTAGGGAGGAGCTGTAGAGCTTGCTGGTGGACTCTTTCCCTTACTATCACCCTCTTCCCGATGTTAAGACTTCCCTGCAGCTGAAGGCTTTCAGACCCACTGAATACCAGACTTGTGCCAATCTCTTGTGCCAGTCTCCAGGCACTTTACACCAAGCATCATTTACACTGCTTTTTGCATGGTGAGTACATTTTAAAGTCCCCAGGCCAAGGCTGGTGCCCTTTCTTAGAAGGCTAGCTCTCTGCATCCAACAGTTTTCATTTAATTGCTATGGGTGGAATGAGGCATTTGAGATTTCTAAGCAGAACAGGGCTTTTGCACACTGCCAGCTTCCCTCCCTGAAGAATTGAAGCTCAGGGGGCAATGCTTTCTTTCAGTTCCATACCAGTGCAGGCGTGTGACATGCTCATATTGTCACAGCTTGACACAAATGTCATCCTTGTGAACAGGGCAAGCAGAATCTGGGGTACATCCATCAAAAGTCAGCGTTTAGCAGGACAGTTTATTTATTCAGGTGAAACTTTAGCAGCCAAGTAGTTTTAACTGACATTCATCTCTGCTCTTCAAGAATATCCCATCCAAGATTTAAACTGGGCTCCCTGTATTCAAGAGGGAGACTTATTGTGCACTGAAACAGAAATGGCCTTTCCTAGCTTGTTCCTAAGTCCCAAAAACTCACTGGATTTCTACCTTCCTCAACATTATACTCAGGAGATGGAGAAAAAAAATAATAAAAAAACCAACCTAGCAAGATGTGGTGGCTCACGGGGTGATTTTAAACTGTGGATGGCAGCAAGCCTCCCAAATGGAAAATGTTTAGCTGATATATATCGCCACAGCTGCGATTTCAAAACAGAAGAAGGACAGTTGTGTACGTTGGCCTCCTAATTGAAGCCTGTACTAACATCTGCCAAAGTATGTTGTGTGTCAACACCCTCACCAGATTCCCAGCCAAAAGGAGGGTGGGAGGGGAGCTACAAACAGGGAACTTTTCATTTATAAAAGCCCTTCCTTTCACCAAAAGAGCCTTACAAAAAGTAGCCTCTATCTAGGTCTTCATTGAATCAGTGGCATGAAAAAGAGGGGAGCTGTAAACTTGCCAGCATGCCAAAGGGATGAAGTTACCCTTTTGGGCACAATTTGGGCATATTTTTCCCATAGCAAGAAATAAAAGGTTTAGGAACAGTCTCACACCCTGTGTTGATTCATGGAGCAGTACAGAGACATATGCAGCTATTACACACTTCTCTCTCAGTGACATACTTGCAGATAATACTAATTCCTACCATGCTGCCCATCTCTGAACACACAGGGTTTTATTGGCCTTCCTACGAATAGGTGTGCACTTGGAATTACAGAATCCTAGAATGATTTGGGTTGGAAGGGACCTTAAAGACATCTAGTTCCAGCCCTTCTTCCATAGGCAAGGATACCTTCCACCAGCCCTGTCCAACATGGCCTTGGACACTTCCAGGGACGGGGCAACCACAGTTTCTCTGGGCAACCTGTGCCAGGGCCTCCCCGCCTTCACAGGGAAGGATTTTTCTGTGATGTGCTCTGGGCTCTGGTTCTGCACCAGAGCTCACCAGCCCAGGGTGTGGATTTTCAACCTTCCATCACTTTGGTGCATGGTGCTTAATATCACTTCTCTCCCTGATACAGACCGTGGCTACTTGCAAAACAAACATCGTTCACCTTCTCTCTCCACCCCCACCCTGGTCCATGGGAGTGTTTTGGGGCAGGACAGTCCTTGTTTTGTTGTTTTGAATGAAGTTGAGCACAATGATGCCCTGAACTCAGCTGGGGTCTTATTATATGAATAAACACTAAGTGACTGAAGTGAAAGAATAAGCAACAATGACAACAAGGACTAAACAATCTCCATTTATTTAAACAAAATGGAGATGGGGGAATGCAGCAAGTTGGTATTTTTGCCTACTCATGTTCTTATGGAAATGAAAGTGTTTTGTCCCTCACAACCTCTCAGATTTGCAGGGGGAGATTTAGTAAGATTTCTTAGGGCAATAAAATCACACTGAAATTAGAAATAAGTCAAAGTGTGATGCCCCAAAGCAACAATGAAGCATCCTAGACCATAACAATGCTGAAATGGATAGCATGTAAGTAGGAACTAAGGAGAACTTCCAAAGATGTGCAGTGATGATGAACCTGGATAGGAAGCAAGGCAGGGTGTCCTTGCATACAGCCAGTGCTCATGCAGATGTACAATCTCTTTGCAACACCAGCCTTGGTTTTAGGTTCAGGATCTAACCAGATGCTGTGCAGGAAGCTAAAGAGGTGGAGTTTCATGAATTCTGCAAAATAAATCTTTTTTCCTAAGAACTGTTTGGCTGCAAGTAACTTTGCACTGGAATTTCTCAGATCACCAGTTCCAGCTGCAGGAACTGTCTCACTACATGGATTGGGATTATTGATTTCACTGGAAATTGGGCAAAGCTGCAGCATCGACAGCTGGGACAGGGACACATCCTCACCCAGAGCACATGGGGGAACCACAGGGAATGGTCATTCTCCACTGCACAGGGAGTACTGGAAGAAAAGTGACAAGGCAGGAAAAATACCAAGAGGAAAAAGTTGAGCCACGGCAAGACCCCTTTCCCCATGACAAGAACAAAGTCTGCATGACAGTGTTGTTCCTCCTTACACACTCCCAGCTGCCAAGGACCTAAATCTCAGAGCCCTTCTGCTCTGGGCACAGCTGGTAACTCATTTTGGAGTTAGCAGACTGGAGGGTGATGAGAAAGGCAATCCTACCTTCTTACCCGGGGAGCGGATTAAAATGAAACGGTTTTTCCTTTTAAGTAGTGCACGCAGCTCCTGGCACTTGTCATAACTCTCCAGTTCCACTGTTTCTATGCACTTCTGTTCATCCTGCAGAGAGGGAATAAAGCATTATTATGAATAGGAGGCACTGAAATCAATCATATACCATCAAACTCTGCACGTCTTCCCCTTGCATCTGTCTAAAAGCTCTTCTGCCTTAAAAATAACCTGCATGCAGATAGCAAACCCCATAAATCAGGCTGGCACCTCACTAAGAAAACACCCTGGTCTTTAAGCTACAGTTCTAGTGGTCCACAGTGGCTGGGCAAATAACAGGTTATGGACAGTAACACCAGGTTTTGCCATAGCTGTTGGCCTCATCCAGGGATCTGCAGCCAAAAGTGACACTACTTCCTCCCCACAATGAAAGGAGGAGATGTGATCCTGCTTCTTCACAGGGAAGGTGACACAAGCATCACCATGGTCCAAGCAGCCCCCCAGGAAGCCCAAGGCAGAGCAGGGATAAGAGGGGAGCCTGGCTGCCAAGCTGAGCTGGGGCGGCTGCTCCTCATGTCAAAGAAGTCAGTGGGAGCCACGTGCGATGGACAGAGTCCTCTCACAGCCACGCTCCGAGCTGTCAAAACGCTTAGGATTGGAAATACGGTCCCATACAGCCAGCAGAACTGTCTGGGCCAGTGTCTCAGCAGGGAATATTTATCTCTGGAGTATCTCCACTGATGACTGCAGGCCATGATCTTGGCTCATTTTTCCCAGTAACATAACTAAGATTCCACACGTGGTGCGTGGCTCGGTTCAGCTGCGGAGCACCATCCCTAATAGGAATCGCAGCGTAACGCTGGGCAGATAATATTCTTCATGTCTCAGTAGCCCAGCAGAGACCAGAGCTCCCTTTAGCTAAGCACAAATGAGCAGTGAGAATCTCAGAGCAGCTCTTGCTGGTGAAGTGCTACAGTCAGCATGGCCCATGAACCTCTCTGGTACCATCCCAAATTAAAACTGCTGGCCATAACCAGCCCCAGCTCAGGCTCTGCTCCCAAGGCAGTTCCTTGTACCCGTATGACTTTGTATTTAGCAATTCCTGTAGCGGAGAGGGGGTGTGGGATGAGGAAACATGTCGTAGCCAGGAAGCTGCTGCGTGGCTGGAGGCAGGGAATGGAGAGTTCAGAGGGAAGTGGGCTGCGGGGAATTTCCTCCCTTTACCACTTGACATTTAAGTTGCTGTGCAGAGCCCAGGCTGTGTTTCAGTTTTCTTAACCCTCCTACCTGGGGATGGGGGCCCAGCAGAGCCGATGCCGATACACAGAGCAAGGTCTGAGCCACCGAGGGATGTCTGGATCTAATTTAGGTTTATTATTTTAATGACATTACTGTTTATGTCATTTAACACTGAGTAGGTGAATGTGAACTGGGAAAATGCATACAAGGAGGAGGAGATTAATCCTGCCCAAACCTAAAACCCAGCCGATAAAATCCTGCTGACGCTACTGAGCCCTTTGAAGGCTCCTGCTGCAATCCTGGTATCGCAATGTCACTGCAAAAGGACAGGGATGGAAATAATAACCCCTCAGCGGCCCACAAATGACAGAGAAGGGTGAGGTCAGGAATACATGCCTCGGGGATGGGTGATCTCATCCTGGCCTTGGGTGGATGACCGCCCACGTTCCAGCCCTGCCGCGCGGCCGGTGCAGCTCCAGCTCCTTCACTGGGCTCGGGATGCGGAGGGCTTGGCAGCGCTCCGACCGGAGACCAGCACCACGGCTCCTGCCCACCCTCCCTGCTCTCAAGAGCAGCACTGTCCCCAGCAGAGCCCAGTGGCTCCCTGTCACCCTCCTTGTCCACGCCATCCTTCCTGCCTCTTGGAACTTTTCCTCTGATCCCATGCAAGCCGTCCTCCACTTCCTAAGGACTGTGGAGCACCGAGCTGGGGAGCAAGGAGGACTTGGCAGGGTGGAGAGCTGTGGTTTCACTATGAAATTGCCTCTTGCCTTCCCAGCTGCCCCCCTCCTCCCTCGGGAGGCCTTGGGGACTGTGGCCTGACCAGGGAACAAGGGCAGAGAGGACAGGGACATGCAGGACCCTGTCTCCCAGGGACACCGGTTTGAGTGTGCAAGCTATGGCTCCTTCCTCTCAGGGACCTGAACTTCCCAAGTGAGTTATCCTCTTCAGGGAGGGTGGGGAAGAAAGCAGCCAGAGAAATATAAAAACTCCAAGTCTGAGGCAAAGGCAAAGCATCTGAGTTCAGGGAGCACCAGAATGGGGCTTTTGTCTCTGTTTTACCCTTGGCAAGCAGCCATCCCCTCTCCGTGAGCCTACCTGGGTCACAAAGAGATCCTTTATGTCTGTCCTGCACCACCAAAATGAAGAATGAAGAATGAAATACCCAACCCTGTCACAGGTCTCCAGGTCCCTTCAACCTCCTGGGATGTGCAGGACACTCAGCATCACACAGAGGCAAGGTCACTTCCAGAGTCCCACCCCAACCTACAGGTGTCAGACACAAGTTCTGGACAAGCTCAGTCCTGGTACAGGAACCCCTACATTCCTGATTTAATGCAGAAAGACTATTCCATTAGCTATTCATGGAGCAGATCCTGTGACTTAAACATGTCTGTGTCTGTTGGCTTGGCCCTTAAGAAGAAAATTACTGAACACCTGGACATATTAATGCATGTGCTTAACCAAAGAATCACACTTGGCAAAGCTCCTTAAAGAAAAGTTGATAAAAAGGGCAGAAAAAGACTCCCTGAAATTTTTATTTATATGAAGGTATAATGCTCAGCAAAGATCTCCTCACTGACACACATTCACGGGCTGGGACCCTCCATTCAGTGTAAAATGTCTAGATCTGAAATAATAATTTATTTCTGTACCTGAGGCTCTCAAAGTGTTTTAATAAATCACTTTTGGGTATACCTTGCTATCACTTTACCAGGGGCAAAATACAGATGATAACTGCCTGACTGTTGAATGCCAAGTGGATCCTTTGACCTCTAAAAGACTTTGTCTAGTAGGATTTTTCCCTGTCAAATAATACACTTACAAAAAAACCCCTAAAACAGCAAGAAAACAACTCCAACCACTAGCTGCACTGTTTAGGGAAAAAAATCAAACCCAAGACTGATGCTTTCTAATCCATGGAGTGATGATATTGATCTGTTTAGTCTCTCTACATAGCATTGCCTGGTCTTCAGATGCTCTCTGTAGGGTTTTTTATTCTGGCAAGAATATGTAGAGACAAGAAGACACGAAATCCCACTAGAAAATAACCTGCTTGGTTCTCTGTGGACCTGCACAGTAGTTTCTCAGGATCCCAGTATTTGCATCAGTGCCTCCTTTCCTGAGATTTGGATATGTAATTATTATACAAATATTTTGCTTAAATGAGTCTTCATTTAGGTGAGGGTACAGATGTAGGGTGCTGTAGATGGAGGAACAGAGACAACAAGAAATCCATTTACCTTCATTTCCCACCCGCTGAAAGAAACCTGAAGCCGGGTGGGATGACTTTCACCCCATCTGCTCACAATAACCATTGGCCATTTGCCTTTAGGAGGTGGCTCTGCTTTAAACCAAACCCAAAGCCTGACTAACAGATACAACATGGGGAACACGCTCCCAGGGCAGGTCAGGAGCTCATTCCAGGAGATTGCTATTGATGATGATAAATACAGTATTTGTGTGCTGCTCAGACTGTACTTTCCAGTGACACGGTACAACATTCCTTCCTGTATCTTGTGTTGCCTGTCCCTTCTGCTCTTGTTTTGCACCTAAACCTCAGCTACAAATGCAGCCAGTCTCACGCAACTGCAACAACACGGTGGCCTGCATAGGCAACAACTGCTAAAGGCAACATCAGCACCTCTTGGTGAAGGGCTGGACACGGGAGGAGCAGATAAAAGCACAGTGAGTCCAAGGCATTAGCAGTTCCTGGAAATCTGATGGGCTCAGACCAGCTGAAATACTCACAGCCCCTAAACCTGCCCGCCCACATGGAAGCTGACCTCCCTCCCATTTAACCAATCTAGGTCTAATTTAGGATACATATGGAAATACGCCTGTATTTCTGTTGCCTGAGGTTTTATCTCCTCTCTTCTTCCAGGGCTCCAATTCAGGAAGAACTGAACAGCCACATTTTAAAATGTTTCAGCCTGAGGATGGTCTAGGATGCTGTGTCCTTCTCCAGGGTCACACAAAGCAGGTATTTGGAGAAGATCCAGGGGGGAAATGGCACCTTGAGCTCCAAAAATACAAACCACCACAGCACACTGCACCGCAGACTCTCCTTACACGCTGGCCTTTCTCATCTCAAAAACTTAGTTCCCCAATTGTAAGATGGAGACAACCACACTGCCCTGACTCACGATAAAGGAAGATAAAGACAGTAATAAACATGAACTGCCTCGATTCTGTGGCAACAAGACCCCTCCTGAGTGCAGAAAATTGCCATTTCCTTTGGTTCCCCTGTAGTAAGTCTGCACAATCACATGCTATTCTATTGTGCTACCAGATAATTTTGCAGCAATTTCCTCTCCCAAGACATCTGACTTCACTGTAAGCCAGTTTAATAGCCTATAGATATTAACATGATCCCTTATTTACAATAATGGGACCTTGCAGCTACTGTAGCTTACAGATGCAATTTATTACAGGATGTTACCACAATCCGCAGGCTACCAGAAAACATTATGCCTGGTTGTTACAAATGCCATTTTCCTTGTTTAGATAATAAAATAACCTTTTAAATGATTGGGATTTTTCCTTCTTCTGATTGTCTGTGAAAATTAATCTTACTTTAAAAGCCTCCTTTTCCCTTGTGGTAATGAGAGCCCCCATGCATCTTGTTTTTAAAGGCATGCCCTTTCCAAAAAACCTACGTCATATTCATAGATTTTGAATCTGCAAGTTCCTGAAGCTTCAGCAGGAGTCAACAGGTGTCCAGAGCACTGGCAAATGGTCTGCAGAGAGTCAACAGTTTGCAGGACCAGGCTGCTTCCCTCTGTGTATGAGAACCCCTCCCGCTTTTCCTGCCTTCTGAGCTGTTCATCACCTGACATCGACTTCTCCTGTCATTATTCTTGCGCTCTCCATGACATTTCATAGCTAAGAACAAACGCCTCCGGAAAGCTTTGGGATTTGGGAAGAGCAGGAGGGTTCAGCATAAGGGAGGAGGTAATACCCTTTCACCTAATCTGTTTATAACAAAATCTTCTTTATTAGGCAATAGTATGTTTTTAGAAAAAGAGAACCGAACTCACTGCTGGTCCCGTTGTTCCTGAAATCATCACAGCAATGCAGCTGCTGAGACATTTCCCCATTCTTCTTCCCTCGACACGCTGCACAAGATGCACTACATGATTTTGCTTTTATATCATCCTGGTGCCCACACATGACCCAGACCCCCTTGGGTCAGACACCGCACAGGCACGTGGTCCTTGTGCAGACCATGCTGCCCCATCCTGCTGCACACACAAACTTCGAGCCACCACATACCAGCAGGGCTCAGACTTATTCACCCCTCACCTCAAACCTCTCTCGGTTGAAGCTTGTGCTCTGCACTGAAATTTCTGATTTTTGGGGCAAATTCTGCTCTTGCAGAAGCTGCTTCCAGCCCAGGAACTGAGGGCCTCACTCAGGAAAGAGCCACCTCTGCAGCCCGGCAGGACCAGCCCTGCACTCTTCATTCTTCTTGCCTGAAAACGGAGCACAGATTTCACTTGGCTCTTATTTCTCATTTGTCTGGAAACAGCTCTAATCGCAGCCATGAACTCAAGGCATGCAGTTTATCTGGGGAAGTCCAGGACAAGGCTCCCAGGGGTCCTTTGCTCAGAACTGGCTCAAGTAAAGGGAAAAGATGAGCCAAATCCAGACTGTGTCCCTGCTTAAGGAGGACAGCAAACACAATATCTCCCTGCATCCATCAGTGGCTAAAAGAAACCCTGAAGAGTCTGGTTAGCAACAATTTGAGCTGCTTGAGGGGTGCCAAACAGCTGCAGGGTTGCCTGCCATCCCCTCAAGCAGCAGGTGGGAAGTCAGCCTGCTACAATCCACTTTTATCCTTCAAAAGCCAAAACCACATTGCACATATCCTGCTTCCGCCCGAAGCTTTACTCCGTTCACCTTCTCACAGGATGTCCTGCCCCCCTCTTTTTTTTTTTCTTTGGCAATGGCACTGTCAAAATATTTACTGGCTAAAATATTTATGATATATAATATACTCAAAAACACAGCTGCTGTCTCTTTTTTACAGCATTTACCCTTCCTGGAGTAAACTGAAGAAGCCCTTTTGAAAGGAATGGGCTGCAGAGAAGAGTGAAAAACACAGGGACATACATCTGTCCCCAAGGGCCTGATCCTGCCCCTCACTGAAGGCTGTTAGCTGTGACCATACCTCATCCTCGTAGACCACAAGCTGTGTTTTCCGTAGCTGGATGTAACGATCCTTCCACAATCCCAGGAGACCCCCACTGCTTTTCTTAATCCAGCCATATTTCTCTGCAGTTGGAGCAGACTTGGGTTTCTCTGACACCTCCTCCTTTGTATCCTGCAAGGAGAGAAGGGAGAAGGAATTATATTCAAAGCACTTTCCATGATGAGAAAGCCTTCCCAGAGAAGATCTCAGCACCCACCAAACGTGGTCCCTCCCCACCACATCACAAGGGAAAAGACTGGCATCTTCCAGAGGAAAACTCAACCAGCTCCCACAGGACTGGAGAGTGGGCACAGACCCCGGCCACCCCTGGGGACACTGCTGGGATGGCAGCAAGTCCACCTTGGACTCCCTCCTCTGTGCAGGTACTCCCTGCTCACTTGTGCACCAAGTGCACCTTGAAAATGAGCACCCTCCTCTCCTCTTTGCTCCTCCAGCTCTCTGATGAATCCCAGCAGCATGGATCCTGCTGGCATCAGTAGCAACACTCATATTTTAGCTCAAGGCCACTTCTGCAAGTCTCTCCTCTGGGTCTACATTTGGTCATCGTGCCCAAAACAACTCCCATGGGCAAATCCACAGCATGAGGGCCAGGACTTTATCCCATCTGCACTAAAATGTTCCTGGCAGGCTCCTGCGTGGGAAGGACTGGCAGAGAAGGCAGCACCAAGAGTGGGGGTGGGTTTTTTGTCCTCCCTTTAGCTCCTTGCTGTTTGTCACAGCCTGCTGTAGCCTGCCTGCAGCAGCACAGAGAGCTCCACTGTCCTGCACTGGGATGCTGCTGGCTTTCCAGGTCTAGTAAAAACCAGGAGCTGCAGAACTTCCCTGCATTGAAGAAACCATCAGAAAAATCCAATATCAACATTCTCGTCAAACAGAGAAACCTAAGACAGGGAGGAGGCGCAGTTGGGCTTATTAGCTGATGCCTTCACCAGCAGACTAGTTAAAGATGAGAGCTTTCCTCCTCTCCAGTGTGCTGGAAGAGCCTTTGCAGAGGCAGGATCCCCAAATCCCCTCCCTTGGAGTCCCCTGCTTCTTCCAACATCCCATGGACCTCTCAATAAGCCTCTTTCCCTCAGCAAGGTGAGGGGAGTCCCTCACTGAGCCAAATCCCTGTACACAAACACCTTGCCAACCTTGTGACTTGTCAGGAGAGGCCAAGCCCAAATCCTCCAGCCTCCTCCCAGGAACCCCACTGTCCCCCAGACTCAGTTTCCTCCATGTCTTCACCTCTAATAGCAGCAATCCTGCTGCAGAAAGCGGGCACACAAAAAGAGGATGAGTGACAAAGGAGAGTCCCAGACATGCCAAAATGGCCCTCACTCCACAAGCTGGACTGGCTGGAGCTCAGACATCATGTTTCATAACACGAGAAAATCCCACACGAATGGAAAGGAGTTGGAGCTGGACACTCCCATGGCCAGGACAGAGAGAGTAGAGATGGATGAGCTCCAAAAATTCAGAGGAGAGCCTTGCTGATGAATCTGTTTCCATGCACCAGACTCCCAGTGAACACACCCTTGGACAGCAGCTGCCATCGGGGTAAGCTGTTACTCCAAAGCGGGAGTTTGCACCCATAAAAATAGGAAAACCAGCTTAAATACACCATGGACCCACATTTATTCTGATCCCTGCTAAGCTCAGGAAGAGGCTGGGCTGTGCAGGTAGGCTCAGGGGCAGACTGGGAACAAGAAACTCAAACAAACCCTGTTTCACCTAAAAGAAAACCAGGCCAAGACCTGTAACATCCTTGTTGCGTTTTGCAGAAGTTATTTCAATTGTACTGAGCCGCGTCTGAAACGGCCACAATACAGGATGACTGAGCACCAAAAAGTTTTCCGGGAAGCGAGGGGGGACTGTGTGGCGTGGGTTTTTTTTAAACTTGACTTTTTAGGTTGCCAGGAAGTTGTATTCAGTTGAGATCTGCGACTTCAGCAAACATCAATTCCTGCACAAATATAGACCTGCTGGTTTCCTGATCGAGCACCCTTTTGATGTCATTTTTAGATAATTGGGCATGGACTTTAACCTCCCTTGTAGCAGTTTTGAATGGAGGTAGCTGTATGAAGAGTTTATTTCAGTGAGTCCAGACCAACAGTCAACAAAATGATTTTACTCTTTAAGGCTTTTCTTGCTTGGCAGATAAATTTTTGCTGTTCTTTTTCCCCACCTGGCAGAAAGGCTGAAATCACATGGTAAATATGTCTATCCATGCTCTGCTCTGCAAAGTGAAAAATGCTCTGGTTTTAAAATAAAAGTACTCCTGTGAAGACACTGCACATACCGTCTACCTCTGAAAAGCAACCCATCCCAGTAGAGCTGGGGCTCCTGCTGACACCTCTGCATGAGGCTGAGCTGGTTCGGGGTCTGGCTCACCAGCTCTCCAGCCTTCCAGAGACAGCACCTCCCCTCCATGGCATGGAAGGGTGGCCTTGAAGCTCACCCTCTTCCCAGGCCACTCCAGAGCCCTGGCTGGAGCCACCTGTCTAAATGGAGCCATGTGTGGGGCTCCCCCGACACCAGACAGGACTTCCCGCTGTGCCAGGACCTGGGAGCATCCACATGGAGGATCCATGACTTTAAGCCTCACCTGAGCAGCCCAGGGGAGGGAAGGTGAGATGGGATGCAGAGTGCTGGTCTCAGCAGATCACAGGGCATCTGCTGAGAAGCAAAGAGCTCTGCCCCTGTCGCTGCGCAGGAGTCACCTGAGCCCGAGCTGCCTCCTCCAGTCCCCCCTGTCAGGCAGAAGTGAGGGGTGTGATCCTGCACTCCAGGGGGCTGCTGAGCTGCTGGGCTCTGGGTCAGCAGCTTTCCCCTCACACACCCAGCACATCCTTAGAGGGGGGGCAGGTGCTGTAATCTGTCATCTGCATCTTAAGGATGTAAAAAAATTGTGGATGCAACTTGGCTGTTTGTTCCTGTGAAAGCAAGAAGAGTCTTGGAGATGGTTGCCTGACATTTTTTGCAGATTATTTTTATGCCACCCCTACCCTGAATCAGCGAGGGGAGGTTGGCTCCACCAGGATCAGGGCACTGAGTCCATCCTGCCCTCTCTGCTTGCAATTCCACAACTAAAACAGGAGCATGGCACAAAGACATCAGTTGCTGTTGTTAACTCAGCTGTATGTGAGCATTCTGCAAGAAACACTAACGTATCCTTCCTGGGATGTTCTTGGGCTGGATTCATTCCTGACGCTGCAGTAAATCCACGAGAAGAACCCCCCTGATATCTGCCAAGCAAGCCAGGGTAAATGAAGGAAGAACTGAGTTATCCCGATGCTGGATCATGCCAAAGGCATTGCTCCCAAAACCAATCCATAACCAAGCCATTTTTGCATCTTATATCACAGTGGCATTAGAAGTGAAACACAAGTTCCACTCTTCCAGCTTGGTTTAGCCTCACATTTCGCAGCTCAGCAGAGATCCCAAATCAGGGCGACAGGATGGCTTTTTATTTAACAATCAGGCAGTTCTTTCTCCCCTCCCTGCCTGTATTTTACAGGCCCACAAACCCACATACTCTTCATGTCTTCCAACAAAAAAAACCCCAAGAGTTGAACCACGGTGGTACTTCTAAAGTTACACACAGTGCACAGAAGTGCCTTAGCCAGTTACAGCAACTTCATTAAAGCAAGCACCTCACTTACCACACAGTCCTCTCTAGCAAGGAGCAAATGAACATCCCCCAGGAGACAACTTGCATCCCCACACCTCCACTCCTTTCCTCCCTTTCCATTTTATCTTCCAAACCTGGCTCTTAGCACTTCCACTTCTCCCCGGCTCAGAGGAGCAAAGCTGTCTCACTAGAAATTAACTGCTCAGATCCACGTGGAACTTGGGGAACTGCATCTGACACCCCCTTCTGCAAGTGCTCCCTGGAGGATCCACGTATTGGTAACGAAGAGCGGCCGGTGAGACCCTCGGTCGATGCTGGGGTGGGTGTGAAGCCCCTTTGGCCGGTGGCCACCAGCTGGAAGCAGTTTCTCTGCCGTGGATTAATTTCATGGATGCCAGCGGATAATAACAGCTCTCAGCCACTACCAACCTGGGCTGCTTTGTCGTCTCCCTGCTGTTTTAAAAGAGCTTTCATTCTTGCCACAGAATGTTTGGAGCTGAAATAAGGGAGTGCGAGGGGGGAGAGACAACCCACAGCTACCAGGATCGCATGTGCCAGAGCCTGAAGTCCTCGGGCAGTCTGTCCTACCGGGAGTGAGCTTTGTGCATGACCACCAAAACCTCATTCAAGGAAAGCAAGCAGGAATAATTGCGTGGCCAGACGAGGGGAGAAAACGACCTGTTTAACTTGCTAACAAATTGTGGCATCTTAATCAATCTGCACAGGGATGGATCACTGGGGCGTCATCCGATAGATGTGAAAAACTACGTGTGCAGGAGAAGCACTGCTGCCCTTCTCTGAGTTAACCCCGTCCCAAACAGAGAGGAGAAGAACAGAAGTGGGGAAGGCTGGAGGTGCGTAGACATGTCTGACTGTCTGACCCAGGCCCGGCTCCAGCAGGGCAGGACAACACCCCAGCGAGAGTCACACGGGATGGCCCGAGCACGCGTGGAACCAGCGCCGGCCGAGCCCGGCAGCCCCTCCCCGGCCGGCCCGGTCCAACATCCCGAGGGCTGCGGGGATGCGCTGCCGAGGCTTTGCCCGAGCCGCTCCGGGGACTGCTGGGCATGGGGACCCCCCTCCCCACGGTCTCTATCGCTGTCCCCCGAGCGGAGCGGGACCGGGATGTCCCAGCGCCGGCGGACACCCGAAAACACCCCGAAGTGGCCGGTGTGGTCCCTCCGCCCCGGCGGGCGCTTCTTCCGCCCGCCCCGGGAGTCCCCCATCCCCGAACTGTCCCGGGGGTCCCCTAGCCCCGTCCCGGGGACACTCCCCTCCCGTCCCGCTCCCGGCCGGACTCACTTGCTCCATGGCTCCTCGCCGCCCGCTCAGGGGCTCGGCCGCCGCCCCGCTGCCCCGCTGGGCTCCGGGCGGACGGTCATGCCGGGGGGTGCCGGGCCGGGCCCCGCTGCTCTCGCCTCCGCAACAACTTCTCGGGGAGCCGGAGCCGCGGCAGCAGCAGCACCGCCGGGTTTCCGGCGGCTCCGGCGCTGCCAGCGAGGAGGCGGGGATGCCCCCGCCGCCGGCCCCGGCCCCGCCGCCGCCGCCTGGCCCGGCCCCCCCGCCTGGCCCGGCCCCGGCCCCCCCCCCGCCGCAGGCGTGGGGCTGGGAGCCCCCGGGACAGGCTGAGACTAAGCCCGAGGAAGGGGGATGAACGGGGTCCCTGCGCTCAGACGGCGGCTGCGAGGTGGGGCATGGACTGTGGAATAGGACAGGATACCCGGGGCGGGACATGGAGCTGGGGTGGGAGAGGTCCCCAGGGTCAGATAGGGTCACTAGGCATCAGGCCAGACGCCCGTGGTAGGACAGTGTATTTGAAATCGAAGGGTCCCTGAAATTGGAAGGTCCCCAGGATCAGGCAGGGTCCCTGGTGTCCATCAGGGTCCCCAGGGTGCAATAGGATACCCGGGGTTGGGCAGGGTCCCTGGGGTCAGATAAGGTCCCTGTGGTCAGGCAGGGTCCCCAGGGATCAGACCAGAGCCCCGTTGTAGGGCAGTCCCTGAAATCAGCAGGTCCCACAGGTCAGGCAGGGTCCATGAGGTCTGACAGGGTCCCCAGGGATCAGATAGGGTCCCCAGAGATCAGGCCAGACCTCTGTAGTAGGACAATGTCCCTGAAATCAAAGACTTCTCAGGATCAGGCAGGGTCCTGGGGGTCAGAGGAGGTCCAGGGTGGGACAGTGTCCCTGGGGCTGAGGTCAGGTCAGGTCCCAGAAGCAGCAGGACAGGGAATGGGGTGCAGAGAGGTGAGGGATGCTCCACAAAGCTGGCATGGAGCAATGCCCAGGTCTCACGTGTAGCCATGTGGCTCCCACAGCCACAGCGATGGCTCCTGGCCATGGGGTGCTCTCTGGATTTCAGTGGATTTCAGCAGAGGGGTGATGCCATTCCATTCACCCAAGAATAACAGCAGGGGAATGGTCTTCAGTGGCAGAACTGGTTAACACAACTAGTCACGCTCAGAGCTATTGTTCTCCACTGGTATTCAGCTTTGCAGACTTCTGCAGCTATTTCAGGCCTGCTGGAGGGCTCATGTACCCAACAGCCTGCCTGGTTTTTCTTCTAATTATTTCAGTCAGTCTAAAAAAAGATATTACCTCCCTCTGCAAACCTTGCCTCCATTGTTCTCAGCAGAGAAAATAAGAGAGAAAGGAGAAGAAAAGTCTGACATCCTCTACCTCCAGGTTAAACCCTCTTCTGCATAGGTATGGGAAGCGCTGGGGGGAAAAACAGGAGGCAGCTTCTGCTAACCAGAGGTAGAAGGGATAGCAGAGCATCCATCAGGGCTGACTACCCCCATCCTGCAGGGCCAGGGGTTAATGGAGGAGCTGGGAATCACCCTGGGACACACCAGGACTTGAAATGAGAAATCCTGGTGCTGTCAAGGCGCGTTGACAGGAAAATGATTGCCATGTCAGCAGAAAGATATCCCACATGGGAGGGAGCAGCTAATAGCTGTGCTGGGTTTTGACAAGAGGCTGAGGCACCAAACACACTCAGAAAAGCAAACGCAGGACAGACAGGGTCTAACTGGCTGTCACTGGTGTGAGTGGGGAGAGAAGATCAAGAGTGGGAATCCATCATACTGACCACCATGGTCAGGGCATTACCCACACACTGCACTCACCCTCTTTCTCCTCTCACCTGCAAGATTTTGGGGCAGGACCCCCCAGTTTGCTTTACTTGCACAGGGCTGAAGGAGCAGCAGGGGCAGAGCCAGAACTAGAGCTCCTAAGAGAAACTACACACAAATAATTATTAGTGATAATTAGCAAAAGCACACTGATGACATCTCCTTCCTATCAGCTTAGCTCCGGGTTTGGCAAAGGCTCTGGTCTTGCTGAGACGTCCTCTTGTTGTGTAAACACCTTCTGTGGCCTCCCCTGCTTCTCCTCCATGGTCAAGAGCCAAACTGGGCTAAGAAAATGCTGCCATGAACGTCAGTGATGGCATGGAGGGGCCTGGCCAGTAGCCAGGAGGGTTGTGAGCATCCTTCGGATTCCTCCTTTACCCAGCACAACAGGCACCTCTGAGAGATATGACAAGAAAATCATCATTCAGAGCTGTCACCAAGCCAGGGTTAGCTCTCTGCTGCCTAAGACCAGGTAAGAGCTGGTTTAAAAACATGTTTTCTTGTTTGATTTTCCGAGCCATCAAAATGGGGCTTTGGGTAGGGAGTGGGAGCATCCCAGCTCACGTGCAGCCTTCTCGGTGGGAGTGTGAGAGCAAGACAGGGTGTCACAGTGCTGAGTTTGGCTCCAGGATGGTGCCAGACATCACAAAATGAACAACTGAAAAAAGGTGATAATTTAGCCAGGCTTTTAAAATGACCGAAAAAAGACCCAAAGTACCAGAAACGTTGTTCAGTAATCTCTGTTTTCCCGGCAGGGCTGGGGGAGGTGAGGGGAAACCTCTGGCTGCACAGATAGGGTGTGGGCTGTGGTTCCAACTCTTCTGGAAAATTTTAATCGGTCAAAAAGTGGAGAATATTTTTAGCATACCATCAACGTGCATGTGAGGACATGTGTGCTGTAAGAGCATGTGCTGCAGAGGCCACATCCCTGTGATTTATCAGCTATCCTCACACTTGCAGGCAGACCTGGAGAGACCCACTCTGATCCCACCAGCAGGAACACAGGAGCAGCTGCTGCAGGGAGACCTGTCATATATAAGAGGATGCTCAGCACAGAAGAACATGGAGGTTGGTCCAAAAATGCTGCAGGGAGAGGCTTTGGGCACCTGTCTGCAGCCAGGTCAGGCTGCCTTGTTGTCTTCTTCACTGATAAGAGATGGTGGAATGCTGCTGCCGCAAAGTCAAACAGAGTCACGAGTGACGCCAGGGAGGGTGGGCTGGTGAGTCACAAACTGAGGAAGTTTCTATGCAAGGGGACCCATGAGTCCTCCTGTTCCACACCTCACTGTCAGCATTTGGGGTCTGGGAAAACTTGGGAGGCAGGATGCAGAGGAGGATGGGGGTGCCGGGTGCTCTGGCCGCAGAGACACAGCTTCCCCAAAGCCACTCAGGGCTGAGACAGGACTGAGATGGGTGGGGAGTCCCTCCTGCCATCCCAAACGTGGGCAAACCAGTCTCCCCAGCCACAGACACCACATGAGAAAGCTGTGGTTGCCCTCGCGTCTACCTGCCATCCTTTCCCTGCTCCAGGCAGGGAGCTCCGGCTCCTGCATCCAACCCGAGGTACCTCGTGACCAGGGTCAGCCACTCCACCTGCTCTCGCCTTGGTTTTCCTCCACCTCAAATGGCAATAACCCATCTCCGAGGTGCTGAGAAGCCAAGTTCATTAGTGCCTGGCTTCGTTAATTGCTTTCAGCAGGGCTGGAAAGACAGAGACTCATTATGGCAATTGCCCTGTTATCTGCTCATCTTTGGGGAGGAGGAGGTGGACATGCTGGTGAGGCTGGACGGCAGTCCTGGGCTCACGGTGGCCACAGGGCTCCTGCTCTGAGATGGAGGAGAAATCCTCAACCCCTTCACATGCACAGCAAATTAATGTGGATGCTCTTAATTTCATCTATTTGGTTGGGGCTAAAATAAAGAGGCCCAGAAAAAGTGCTGAGTCTGAATGGATGCTCAAGGGTAGGGCTGAATTCAGGCTCTCGACGCCAAGTAGAGCCCATGGCACCTTCTGCTCACAGCTGCAGTGTGTTTGTGGGGATAAACCATTTCTCAGGTGGAGCACAGTCCTCTAAACTACATGTGCTAGACAAGAACTGTGAAGGTGGCCACATCCTTGGGTGATGCACAGGGAATTAACAGCTGCAGAGGCTAAAGGAGATGGGAGACCACAGATAAGGGGCTAACATGGAAGAAGGGCTCTCTTCACTTCCCTGTCTGCTTTCTGGGTTTAAATGTTGTGTTTTATGGACAAACCATCTGAAAGGTTGGTGTTTATAGTCACAGTCCCTACTGCAGCAGGGCAATCGGAGTTAGCACGCCTGGGTTGGGGTTTGGCCGGGAGCTCCTGACCTGCCTAAGTCCTGGTTCTACCTGTTTTCCTCTTGGCTGATACTAGTCCAAGGTTCTGCCCAAATTAAACCTGGGCTTTCCAGCCACTCGTGCTCCCTATTTTAGTTACACATTTGAAAGAGAAGACCCAGCTATCTGCCACAGCCATCAGCCTGCAAGTGCCTGCAGGAACTTGTGTGCTCTCCCTGCTGATCTTGCTGATTTTGTAAGGAAAAGCAGTCCTGCAGAGGACATCTGGTGCTCACAGGAGGGACAAACCAGATCCAAAAGTGTGGGTAAGGAGGTCACTTGCTGGGGAAAAATGGGGGAGGTGAGTGGTTTAAGTGATCTTAAAGCCATCAGTGAGTTGAAGGAGCACGATGGCAAGTGGGCCATGAGCAATGCTGCTTTGTTCTCTCTTCTTCCTTTCTGTTTCAACTCAGTGTTAGCAGTCAGCCTTGACAAAAGGCGGCGGATGCAGGCTGGAAGAGGTGCCCAGTGATGTCAGAACATCACTGCTGGTGCCCAGGTGATGTCCACGGTCCGTGCACGGGCAGGACAGGAGGGAAGAGGTGAACAACCTAGTGGGTGAGAGCTCAGGATGACTGTCCTGCTCCATTGCTGCATGGAGTGAGTGGGAGCAGTGTGGGGCTGGAGTAGGAGGTGGCTTGGATTGCCCATTGTGCCTTTATCCTCAGGTCTTTTGCAGCCAGGGAGGTGTCCCACATACTGTAGGCAAAACCCAATCCCTGTGTAAATGGCTCGGAGCAGCTTCCCACATCCCTCAACTCATCACTCTGTGCCTGGGGCACTTGCCTCTGGGCTTTCCCAACAGCTCTGTGCTGTTCCTGACCTTCACTGACGTTTCCAACAACGACAAAATATGCCAAAAATAACCCCTGCTCTCTGGCAGGAAGGTGGGATATAAACACACTGACTGTTTGTTAGTGTTAGTGCTTGCTGGGCTTTCAAGCCAGGCTGAGCTTGGGGGGGATCGCTTCCTGCACCACAGTCCTGACCTCCCACTGCCTCCCTACTCTGTCTAGACCGGGGAGCTCCCCAAAACACCTCTGCTTGGTGCATGCCACTTTGAGAAGGTGAGGCTGCAGCCCTGGAGGTGCTGGAGGGACTTTTCTGGATGAGGTTAAGGTAAGGCAGCATCTCTGGGTGCATCGCAGCCACAAGCTTTCCTCTGAGAAATGCAACACCGGGGTCCTTCTGGAGCTGCTGGGATATATATATATAAATACTATATATATATAGCCTCAGAACCTGATATTTACTATGGTAAGAAGAAAACCATCAGAGAAGTGTCATCTGGCACCCGTGGCACTGATGACACCAGGTAATGTGATGGTGCTTTGTGTGCTCTTGCTCTCAGGCCCCTCCCTGACCATGTCCATTCTCACATCCCTGCCTTATTCCTGGGGACAACTCCTGCTCCTGATTATGCCCAGTGCCACCTCTGAGGCTGGCAGGTGCCCTCTGTGCTGGCAGGGGAGCAGCAGTTGCATGCCAACTGTCCCTGGGCATGCAAGGACCTGCTGGTTTTGGGGACCGATGATTTGCACAATGAGTGGTCACAGAGTTTGGCTAAAATTATGGTCCCTGTCATTTGGATGAGCACGTGGGGAACAGAGGGAAGCCGCAGAAGGGGTTAAATCAATAGTTACATTTAAATCAATAATCTGATTTATGCTCCTGTCCCAGTGATGCTGCCTTCCTTTGTCCCCTGGTTTGAGGGCACAAACCTCAGTGGCTGATTCTGAGCCAATGTTTCTGTTGTGAACATGGATTTTGACACACATGCTGCAGGATTTGGTCTGGTTTGTTGATTTTTAGGGGTAGACAGAAAGCAAAAATGAAGGAAAAACCTGACCATGGCTGGGAAAATCCTGTCTCCTGGAACAGGGTTTCAGGTTGATGCTTTTCCTGAAGTGCCTTGTGCAGCAGCTGCAGACACAAGCTGAGCCTTGGAGTGAGCAGGGAGGGGGGTGAGATTTATGGCCATGCCCTGGATGTTGTGGTGACTCATGAGGTAGGATTGGATCAAGTGAATTCTGTAGAATTTACAGCAAGTAAACCCTTTCACGTGCAGGGCTTATCATGTTGGCCTGTTGTGTCCAACAAGTTCTGGAGGTATTGCCCTTGGCTGAGCAGCCAAGGTGAAGCAGGGAGTGTGAAACACTCCCCTGTGGTGGGTTTTCCTCCTACCATGGGTTCATTCCTCTTTAACCCAGCAGTAAGGTGGTACTGGGACCACAAGCACTTTGCACCCCTGTCCCAGCACTGTGGCCGCCTCCCAACTTTTCCAATGAGGCCGAGACCTTGGTGACCAACTGCCCAGGTCACAGCTGTGCCAGTGTCCCACCTTAGTAACAATCCAGCACAGACACATGGATGAAACAAGCTATGGGACTCAGGATAAGGTCTGGCCGAGAAGAACATGTGGGAAATACTTCCTTTCTAAAACTACAAAAGGTAATAATAACCATTATGAGTCTGAGACGGGCGAGGAGAGGGGCTCAGACTTTCTGACAGCCACAGCCTTTGCAGTAACGCCCATCTCAGCAGCCTGATGTGCTACTGGCTCGCTTGCTGCCTCCAGCATCCCTGCCGTTCAGTCTCCAGCATCCCTGCCCCATCCTCCCTTCAGCCCCATCCCCTCATTCCCCCACATCCCGAGCCCCCGCTGCTCCCTGGGCAGCTCCGGCAGCCGCCGCTGCCCTTCCTCCCGCCCTTCCTCCTCCCCGCGGCGTGGTGCCATCCCCACCTAGTGCCGGCCCGGCGCACCGGCCGCCAGTCGGGGCGGAGACAGGGATAGGATGGAGCTTCTCGGGCTCGGGGGTCCGTGACACATCCCCCACGCCCTCGGCTGCACCCAGACACCCGTGGCGCAGCCCCGCAGGGGATTTTCCTCCCCCGGGCCCGAGGGATGCTCCGGGGTAAAGGAAGAGTGGGAGAAAACGCTCTGATTATCCTCTGCACTGCTCCGGAGGATGGATACAGGCAGAAGCCACCACGGACCCTGGGGACTTTTGCCTCTTCACGCCCCAGCCCGCAGCTTTGGAAAAGAGGATGTTACCATTTCCAGCTCTGGGAGCTCGGGGCAAGGGGACAAGGAACAGGACCATGTCCCAGCCCCACTCACTGAGGGCCAGGGATGGATCCCATCACCAGGGCTGGACCCCCTCAGGCATCGCTCTGGAGATGCTCCTGCACATCACAGGTTTGGTGTCCTTATCAGTGGCATTTCCCAAGGACGAGTCCACATGGACCCCACATGTCTCAGGACCCAGGGAGCATCACTTCCCTTGGTGCCCCCAGACCCAGTAAGGACCAGCTGTTGATGTCCAGGGGTGAATGTGAGGCCAGTAAAAGCCTTCAGCAATGCCCCCCTATACCAAGTCTTCCCTTGCTCCTCTCCAGCCCATCAGGGACTGCCAGAGCCATGGGAGTTTTCAATTTTCCTTCTCTCTGTGGCTCCCCAGAACTATGAAAAGCTTCGCACCTGCCCCATCCCTGTGGCCAAGGGCTGTTTTGCCCAGGCACTGCCCAAACCCCGCCTCCCTTGGGCTGTCCAAGCCACCCAGGGCATCCAGAGGCACCTCCTGCTCGCCTGGGACAAGGTGGAGAGCAGCCATCCCCTGCTCAACCACGCCAGCCTCCCTGGGCTTGCAGCGTCCTCCATCCAGTATAATTTTGGTTGGATGGAGCCTCTACATGTTGCTGCATCCAGTCCTCGGAAGGAAGTGGCTCTTTGCACTGAAATTTTCCATAATTTTGTTCTTCTTTTTGTGCTTTCCTATCTTTTGTCAGGCTGTTGCACAGGCACTTTCCTCAGCTCCCTTGGATGCTGGGGCCTTGCTGTCCCAGCCCCGTGGGAGATATCAGGGTATCCTGGAGTTTCCTCCGGCTCAGGGGTACTCGGAGGTGGGGGGGATGCTCTGCCAGGGGGATGCTCCTACTTGCCCGCGGGGTGCTATGGAAAGCTGGGAACATGCTCAGAAATTTGCAAAGACCATGGGAAAGCATGGGAAAGATGGACTGCAGGGTGGGAGAGGAGGCAGGAAGAAAGGAAGATTAAGGGGCGATCTGGCCTTCTTCATATTTCCTGATGAAACAAGGAAAAAGCCCAACACTGCCCCTATTTTGCGTTGGAAAACCCCTTGCAGCTCAGCCCTGAAAGCAGGATTCAGCAGCTTGGAGTAACTCAAATGTTTCCTCTGCTGCTTTAAAGAAAATGTTGGAACAGAGCGGGCTTAAAGCCTGCTGAAGAGGCCCATTTATCTGGGAACTGAAAGAAAATATTGGGATAATATTTGGAAAAGCCTGTGAATGGGCATGGCCCAGCATGTGCCGGGCAGCAGCAACCTGCAATCTGCAGGGGGAGAAGCCACCCTCTGTGTGTGGTTAATTTTCCCCTTTTCCCTCATTTCCTTCCCATTTCCTTCCCGGCTCTGAAAGGTTTTTGCCATGCCTGGGCGGGTCCTTGAGATGTTTCCCACAGGAGAGTGGTAGTGCTGGAAGAAAAGGGGATTTTTCATGGGCAGGATGGATACAAACCCTGCCTGGTCTGAGTATCTGGGGGGGGCTGGTGGGGAGAAGGTGTTTCTTTCCCCTGGTTAACAACCAAGGCTGATCTGCAGGACTTGCTTAATCAGATATCACTAAAACCAGGTTGATTTCTGCCTAATTGGTCAGTAATAACCATTTAATTGGCAAAGCTGCAACGAAGCTGCAGCCCCCCTCCTTCCCAGGGCCATTAGCAGCATCTATTTTAACATTTCGAGCCTGGCTGGGATTCAATAAATGGGTTTTGATAGGGTTTTTTCACATTTAAAAACATTAATGTGTGTTCAAAATTCGATTGGACATCTCATTTGGCTTTGAAGTATAATTATGCTTGATGAGGACTAATAAGCAGCTTTCAAAATGAGACCAGGTTAGCATCTCTCCTGCCATCTCCTGCAGGGAAGCCGATATTCCCCAACAGCTGATTTTTGTGGGACTAATACAGACACATCCAGCGCTCCATAAAACCCTGCTTTGCCTTTGACTTTCTTTTTAAGGGTCTTTTTCCATTCAGGATAGGGTTTTATTGCTGTGGAGTTTTGCTTATTGCAGTATTTCCCTCTGCCACGGGTCTTGGGGTGCTTTTGCAGGATGCAAAGGGCAATTTACTGAAAACAGACTTTTTTACCCCCCATTTTCCAGCCTCATGAGGAAAGAAAATAAACGTTGAAGGTGGGGTTTTTTCAATGTGACAAAGGGAAAATTCTTAGCCCCAAACTGACACCAAGACTTGGGGCTTTGGTGTTGGCTTGAAGCCTGGCTGCGGGCTGAAGCAGATGCTGCCATTCCCTGGCACAGATGATGGTTGATGGTTGAACTGGTGTCAAGGTCCTGCTCTAGCAAAGCTTGCCCTAGGTGGAGCTGCTTCTCTTCAGCATCGTGGCCGCCCAGAAAACCCTGGATCCCGTCTGGCTGCCCAAATACCTCCTGCCTGCATCTTCTGAGCAGGGCTCAGGCAAAAGAAAACCCACCCAAACTGTGGGTTTGTGTTTGTTTTCTGCCCCCCCCGTTGAAATTCCATGCCAAAGGTAAGCTTGCTTGGCGTTTAGGCTTTGGCAAGTCTTGCTATGCTGCCGAAACCTCCAGGAACGCCCTTGGTGAGCCCCAAGCATGCTCTGCCACTGGGATGGGGAAAGAGTGCTGGCTTATTGGGGGACATGGGGACATTAGCCCACAGGACACTCCCTTCTCTGCCAAAAATTGTCACTTCCCAAGGGGATCTCTCCTGTCCTTTCCCAACAGGGTGATCCTTCCCATCACTCCCGCAGTCGTCTCTCTGGCAAAGCTGCTGCTAACCAGGCTCTGAAACCCCAGATTCCCAACTGGGTCAAAATGCTCCCAAAACCCAAAGGTGACAAAGGAGAAAACCTCTCCTGTTCCGTCCTGGCACTGCCAGGCACAGCTCTGGGGGCTGGCAGAGGGGTTAATGGCCCCCAGCCAAAAGCTGTGGGGGAAAGACCTTTAGTCAGGAGTGCTTGTTGCTTGGACAGCTCTCCTGCATTTTTTTCCAAGGCATTTTGCAGCAATTAAAGAGCTGCAGGTAAATGCCAAACCCCAGAGCCTGGTGAAGGTGCCAGCTACTCTGCAGTCAGGACAGACCCGGCCACTGACTCCAAGCTGACCATGTTCCAGTCCTAAATAGCTGCTTTTCAGGGACAGGTGGGTCACAGCAAACTTTATTTTTCTGGAAACAGCAAGTACATTGTGCAGGGCAGGCTTTCCAAGGATGCTCCCCACACCCTTTTCAGGAAATACCACGCAGCTCTCCTCCGTGCCATGCCAATTTTTTTTTTTAATTGGCATAAATGATAGCCTCGGCAGGGACACGCCGTGTTTTCCCTGGGCTGTAGGATTTTATTTTGAAATCACTGCTGGTTTGATCTTTGCATCTCTCCACCCCCAGGCTCATCTCTCTCTCTCTGTGTTTCTGTTTCCAGTGCTTGCTCTGGTGCAACAGGGTTTGCTGGGAAGTGAAGATGCACTGGGGGGGTTCATCCTGTGCCAGTCACAGCTGGATCCTTGGGGACATCCCCCGACCTGGAGACGTGAAATCTGTGAAATAAAAGATTTGAGTTTGCTCTGATGAAGCCACCACAGCAAGCAGAATGTGATCATCCCTGTCTGGCGACCCCCAGCTCTCCCTGGAGTCCAATTTTTGATCCCAAGTCCAGCCCTGGAATCACCATTCCAACAGCAATGGCTGTGCTTCCCTTGGGGGAACCAGAAATAGCCTCCCCCTGCACGGCGACAACACGTCCCCCATGCAGCGCCGGTGTAACCGGCTTTTCCAAGACCTGCTATTCCAGGGGTGGGGTTGGGTTGGCCACAGTTTATTACCAGCTCCCTCTTGGCTCCAATGCTGTACCCTGGTATGGTGCTCTTGGATTAAACGGGATAGTGGCAGCAACCAGAAGAGGAGGAAGGGTTCCTACCTCACATGTGGACGTGTCATGTTGGATGGGTGCCACCAGGGCACATCCTTGGGGTGTCCTCCCTCTCCCAGCACCCTCTCCTTGAGGATAAGCCCTTTTGTACCCCAAGTATTCCAAAACACAGTGGGTGGGAGCCAGGACAGCTCAAGTGCAGCTCCACAGGGATGCAGCGAGAGCTGGAGCATCTCCCCATCCCACCATGCCTCACTTGGGCATTTCCTTCCTTGTCCTAATTTCCAAAATATCAATAAACCCAAAAACTATTTGAGATGGGTGAGAAGGTCTGGGTTTGTTCCCTTTTAATTCAAGACCAATCACACAGGCAATTATTTTAACTTATTGATTTTCCCACCCTGTGAATGTCTGTGCTGGGCCTGGCAGTCCCCAGAGCGCCCTTCGGCCGCTGGGCTTCAATTGTTTCTAGAATTCCAGATCTATCTTTTGGATATTTTTACAGGCCTGAGTGCATAGTGGGGCCTTTCTCTTTTATTTTTTATTACTAGCATTTTTACCAGGATGACATTTGGACTAGGCAGGAAAATCTACTCGCCTGCTGCGCCAGTACCTGACAATCAAGATTTAATCTTTCGGAGAGGAAGAACGCATCAGATGGAAAAAAAAAAAAAAAGAAATCCAGATATCTGTGAAATTGCAGGAAAGCGGAGCAGGAGGAGCTTGCGGGAAATCTCCGGCCCAGCCTGGAGCAGTGCAGTGACTGCGCAAGCCCTGACTGTTGCCGGACAGATGTTGGTCTAATTACAGCTAAAACCTCTGGCGCTGGGGATGCTCCGCTTCCTGTACCCCGAGAGTATCATCGCAGCCGGCCAGCCTCTCTAATCCCCAATTTAAATCCCTCTGGTTGCTGCCTTCAGTGCTTGGAAGAGGTGCTGGATGGTAGGAAACCATTGGCACATCCTCCTCGGTCATTCCTGTGTTTCTGAGCTCTCCCAGCCTGGCAGGAGCCCTTTTTTCCCCCTTAATTCTCCCCATTTCTCACTGAGAGCTGCCAGGGATCAGAGATTTATAAAATGGGTGTTTCAAGCACTTGGAGATTAATTTCCCTGTGCCTGGGGTGTCGTGACCGGCTGGGCACCAGCATGGAGCTGTCGCTCATCCCCACCTCCCTGACCTTCCTCCGCCGCATCCCCTCCTTCCTCCCCATCATATTTGATGTAACCTCTTCAGTCTGAAAGCAGTCTAATCCAGATTTAGGAAGGAAAGGAAAAAGGCAGGGACAGGATTTTTCCAGTGGGCACAAATCTCCTGGAAATTCACCCAGGGTTTTCCCAGCTGCAAAGCTGGAGATGGCTGCGTGGTGACAGTGGTGGCTTTGCCAGAGCCTGTGTGCTGTGTTACACATCAGCCATGGGGATGATGCTTCACGGCAGTTCCAAATCTTATTTTCCACTGGCAAGTTTCACCATTAGCTCGCTCGTGTGCAGGATTTTACCGTTAATACTCCCAAAACCATCTGGCCACTAGTGAGTCTGGGGTTATTTTAACACCTAAAAGGACAAGGAGAGAAAAAAAAAAGGTTGTTTGAGATGAGCGAATATAAATGGAAAACTACTGATTTCTCCTTCAGATTTACAATTCCCTGGAGTGGAGCAGGGACAGCAGTCGAGAGCCCTGTGCTTTGCAGTCGCAGTGTGCCAGAGTGAGCTACGGGAAGATGTTGGAGCCATCGTGCTGCTAGACAGGTTTGAAAGCTGGTGTTAATGAACTGGTGTTAATGGGCTGGTGTTAATGGGCACCCTGATGGCAAAAAGTAAGCGCTGGAGCCGTGAAGGGGTTGGAGCTGGAGGGTTCTTCCACGTGGGCTGTCACCAGGGAGTGAAGAGTCAAGCTGCAGTAACGCCCCGGTGCAGACAAGATCCTGAACCACGTTGCTTTAATTATGCCAGCGCAAATTTCGCTCATTTGGCTAAGCCTGGGAGCTACAGAAAGAGCTATTTCCAGGTATGCTGGTTTAATTACCGCATGCCCTGGTTTGCCCACTGCGCGCAGCTGCAGGGCCGGGGTTTGTCGGGCTCTCCAGGCGCACCGGGACACATTCGCAGCCATCAGCACGGTGATGGCCCCGCTCACGCCTCTGCACGTCCCTGGGACACGCACACGGGCTCCGCTTGGGTCAGATAAATGGGGTTTAACCTGGTTTTTGCTGTAATCTCCATGTCGACAGGCTCTCAGCACGCACAGGATAAAACCCCAGCTCCTGTGGCTGCGGGGTTTCACTGGGCAGCTCCCGCCAGCCACGCTGGGGGTCCGGCTGGTCGATGTTCCCGAGCCAAGTGGCCGCCCTGTCCCGGCATCCCGGGGGTACCTCTGGACCGTGTGTGTTTGCAAAATAGCTTTTGTTTGCTTAACTCCTTCCACTGGAGCAGGCAGAGGCACAGCTCCCACCGCCCGTCCCTCCTCCACAGGCAGGGACAGGGTGGCAGTCCCGCTGCCCAGGGCAGCGCCAGCCCTGCCATTCCACCCCTGGAAAAAATAGCACCTTTTGAGAGCCTTATTTGTACTTTCCTTTTCTGAACCTGCCTTAAAAAGAAGGGCTCGGTTTTCAAAGAAACTGCATTTAAATGACGTTCTTCCCTGCTCGTCCAGCTCTCAGCTATAATCTTATTGCCGTACGGAGCAATGAGCGTGAGTGGGACGTGGTGGGATTTTAACTGTAATTCATGGGCAGATATAAAACTGCCAGGATTATTATGAATTTTATTCAGGAGAATTTAAACGCTACTGGTTCAGCAGTGCCTCTTCCCGTGCTGCCTTTGCAGCAGCTTCTGTTTAACCTCCAGGCTTGCAAAATTTATTGCATCATTGGTGTCTCACTGTAATTCTCCAGGTTTTCAAATAATCCCAGGAAAAGAGTTAAACCGGAGCCTCTGCCTTAGTCTACATCCATTGCAAAGCATGTGGGGCCAAAGTCTGTTTTTCCTGACACCCCGGTAAATCCCATGGGTTCATCTGGGAAAGTTGCCACTCTGAATTTCAAAATTATGCCAGTGGGAGAGGGGGCAGGAGCTGTGCAGGGACTGGAGAGCACCAAAACTGTGGCAATCAGCGCTTGGGTAAGGCTCTCATCCCCCTCACTTGCTGTTGCAGGCTGAGCTGGAGACTGCCAGACCCACAACAGGGCGCAAGGTTTTACTGCTACCAGTAACTATTTCCCAGGCTGATACATTGCGAGTTGTGGTCAATGGCCTTGGGATGGAAGGTTTGGGATGCAGGATGTGGATGGGTTTTTTTTTCAATGGGGCCACTGTAGTGGGGTGGGGAGTGCTCCTGGACATGGATTCAGCCTGATTCTCCTGGGATTTGCCTATTTTTCACCACCTAACACAGAGGTGATGAGGTTTTGGACCTCCTTAAGGCAACCCCTTTCCCATCTTCACTCCCTTTGCTTCAGAAAGCTTTTCCCACCCTCAGACCCTAAATCCTCCCTGCTGCCCCTGGAGCCCATCCCTCCTCTGCTCCCTGTGGAGATACTTCGACCCTCCTTTGCACCCCCTGCTGACAGCAGCGGCCCCACAGATCTTACCCAGCAGAATAAGATGGATGTTGTGAAACCAAAGGGGTTTTTTTCATCTATTCTCACCTCTCCTGCCCCGCTGCATCTCTCTGCACGTGTGTCGCACACGTAGCACACCCGGCACCGCCAGCCCTGCTCATCCATCTCACGCACCTTAATCAATGGAAAACTCGAGGAAAAGCCCATAAACCTGATGGCAAGTGAGGATTGGATTTCCAATGTGCTGGTACTAATGGAAACCATCCTTCACCATGTAATCAGAAGGAATGGCCACGCACAACCCATCACTTCTGTCCAGGTAGCACAAGGGGCAGCCCTGCAAGGACATGTGGGATGATGAGCCCTGGAGGCTCCAGTGTTCCCATGTGCCATCACTGATATTCACAGTGATTTCCAACAACAGCTTATGGTGGGCACAGAGTCCCAAAATTCCCCGTTGCCTGTGGCAGGAAATTGTCCCATCGTTAGTGCAAGCACAGTACACTCTGTTTGCACACAGAAACCTTCCAAATCCCCATTTCCTGCTATTTCTAATTTCCCATGACATGCCTGTCTGTGGCACAGGGGCTCACCTCCGTCTGCCTCTCTCCATGGATTTGCTGCCTGCAAACAGGCCAAATCCAGCCCAACGCAGGAGCTGCTGGAGGATTTTGGCCCTGTTTGATGCAGAACAGGCTCCCTATAAATTTCCCTTGGATTAATCTCATCACTGAGCTGGAGGCACTTCCCTATTCCCTGAGGCTGCCACTACCTCACCTGCCCACTGCCAGGACTGCTACAAACCAATGACAATAAGACCATGATTTTCCTCTCCAGCTCCAGTGTTGGGACATATGATGTGCTCAGTGCCCCCCTTTGCCCAGCCCGCGTGCCCTCCCTGCTGCTGGCATTGCTTTCCTGATGCTTCCTTGCCCTCCCACACCCAGGTGGGTTTTGCAAAGCTGTTTGGGGCTTGGGAAGGTGTTTGCATTCAGATGGATGGGGCTGAGGGCTTGTGCCCCAAGTGCCACTCAAATCTATTCAGGGACTGGAAAACAGACGACACCCACTCCGGGAATCACAGCCACTCTGAGACCATCCAGGCTGGAGCCTGTGGATGCAGCTGCTCGTTGCCAGAGCCCTGGAAGACCTGGGTGCATTTCCAAAGCTCCGGCTTGATTCAGGTGAAGCTCTGGTGTGATGAGAGTGAAGCTCCGATGTGATGCCAGTGAAACATCCCTTCATTTAGGGCAGTTGTCGGTTTGCTGCCGGGCTCGGCTGGCGCTGGCAGGGAGGGCTGTGGAGCAGAGCATCACCCACCCGCTCCCGAGCCTGGCCTTTGTATGCACCGCCACCTTCTCCAAACAAAGCCCATTTTCTAATACCCCACGAGGTCTCTGCTGTTCCCTGAATGGCCTCCTTGGGAAGCAGAGTCAGCACTCCAGCTCTTCTGCCCGTGCCCACGGCTCCCGGAGGTGCCCCTCGGGCCCACCTCGGCCAGGTTTGCCCCAGATTCCTGCCCCCAAACCCTCCCCACCAGGCAGCCCCTCCTGGCCTTTTTCCTGAGCCCATGAGGAGCTGGCTGGGGGTCGCCTGGGGATGTAGGAGGGTGCAAGGGGCATGGGGGTAATGGGGATGGTAGGGGTGGAGGGGAGATGTCCAGGAAATGTGAGGGCAGTGCTGCAGGGATGCAGGGGGAAGTGCAGTGGGAGATGTCTGTGGGGGTAGTGCAGAGGGGTGGGCAAGATGCCTGGGGGGGTGCCGGGGGAATGGGGGTGGGGGAGATGCTTGTGGGGATGCTGAGGAATGGGGGTGGGGGAGATGCAGGCAGCATGCTGGGGAGGGCAGTGCCAGCGGGTTGCAGGGAGGCAAGGGGGGAGGGAGGCTCAGGATGGCTACCCAGGGGGTGCAGTGGGCTACCTGGGGAGTGGAGCCGGGGGATGTGTGATGGGATGGCTGAGGGGATGCAGCGGGAATACCGGGAGTGTCTCTGGAGCTTGCAGGGGTACCTGGGGAACAGAGTTGGGAGGATGCATGGGGGGCTGCCCAGGGAGGATGCGGGGGCACAAAGGACAGTGCCGTGGGGTGCAGGAGGAAACCCGGAGGGCAGTGCTGGGGCATGCAGAGGGATGCGGGGGCTCCGTCCGAAGGGTGCCACGAGTTACCTGGGGAGCAGAGCTGGGGGGATGTATGGGGGGCTGACTAGGGGGATGCAGAGGAGATTCCCGGGGAGAAGTTGGGACACAAAGGACGATGAAGTGGGGTGCAGGGGGAAACCCGAAGGGCAGAGCTGGGGCATGCAGAGGGAAGCGGGCAGATGCAGAGGGATGCAGGAGGCAGTCCGGGGAGCAGCACTGGGGCGAGCAGAGTGGACGCAGGGGACACAGGGGGTTGTTCGGGGACATGCAGGGGGAGCCAGGGAGGGTTCCGGGTAGCAGCACCGCGGCACGCGGGGAGGATGCAGGAGGCTGTCCGGGGAGCAGCACCGGGACGCACGGGGGGGACGTGGGGGGTTACAGGGTGTTGTCCGGAGATACGCGGCGGGGGG